>NC_143201.1:29502954-29824090 GCF_051530095.1 Phoenix dactylifera | reverse complement strand
AAAATAATTCGGACAAGACTGACATTTTCAGTACTTGTTCGCGAACTCCTCCACGAAAGTCTTCAGATTCCTATCGGACGACCCACCTTCACGTATGGCCTCCCGCGCTTTGTCCCTCCACATCGTTGCCTTCCTCCTAATTTCCACCCCTCTCTCTCCCTCCCCCATCACCACCTCCAAACACCTCTTCAACTCGCTCCCCTCTAACAGTCCTTGTGATCTGTCAACCTCACTTCTCACCCCAGTCCCCCACACCTCTATCAGTCTTGCGTTCGTCCCTTGGTCTGTCCATTGCGGCACCCCAATCGTTGGAACCCCGCATATCAAGCTCTCCAATGTGGAGTTCCACCCGCAGTGTGTCACGAAGCACCCGACCGATGGGTGGGAGAGCACTTTGACCTGGGAGCACCATTCCACCACCATCCCATTCTCTCCATCCTCCAGCTCGACGCCTTCCCCTCTGTTGTCCTTCCGCACCACCCAAAGATAAGGCCTCCCGCTTTCCTTTAATCCCCACAAGATTTCTTCCAATTGCCGCTTCTTTATCACCGACATGCTCCCAAATGCTACGTACACCACCGATTTCTCCGGCTTCGAGTCCAGCCACTCCATGTATCCCTTCTCATCGGCTTCGAAAAGATCGCCACCGGAGACGGTGTCTTTTGAATTCTGGCCATCTGAAGAAAGGGACGGCAGCAGAGGCCCTATCGGGATGAGGTCCAAGTTGCCGATGGCCTTGATCGCATCAGCCTCCAGTTTGTTGAAGGTGTTCAAGAAAACTCTTGGCTTTGAGGTCTTCTCCTCCCGGTCCAGTGTATCAAATGTCTCTCTTACCCCGACGAAGATAGGACGGTAGGGGTCGTCGGAACTGGTGACGGTTAAGAAGGACGGGAGGTCACGATTTTGGAGCGGTGGCAGCCCTGGTAGGTCAACCGTAAACAGTGGGTCGTGACCGTGGGAGGTTATCAGCTCCTCATAGCCATGGAAGTAGTGGTAGTACGTGGTGAAGACAGTGGCTGGCTGAATCCAGTAGAGGACAGAGGGGATACCATGATCACGTGCCACATCGGCGGCCCATGACATTAAGATGCTGTAGATTATGCAAGATACGGGGCGGTCTCGTGCAGGGAGGTCGTGGACAATGCCAGAAAGAGTTCTGGTCCCGACAAGTTTGAATTGGGACATGAAGTCATCGAGGTTGCCGTCGGTGTCGGCTTTGAACCCAGTGTCGTAGCCGTCGGAGAAGGGGACGTAGGAGAGGAGGCCATCTTCCACTTCCTCGTCGGGTTTGGCCAAGGACGGAAACATGCGGCGGTGAGCGGAGATGGCGGTGGAGAAGGTGACGCGACGGCCGGTGGTTTGGGCGAGGCGCTTGGCCAGGTGGAGAGACGGGTTGATATGGCCTTGGGCTGGGTAGGTCACTACAAGGAAATGCTGTTGGCGTTGCTCCATTCCTACTAGTTCGCGAGGGATCAAAGCTTTGGAACAATTAATTAATAATTTCTAGTCAAGACAGAAAGGATCGAGAGGATTGTGGATGTGGCGAGACCCGGCCGGAGGGCAGTGACTTTAATAGAGCGAGGGGCAAGGGAAGGGTGACGTTTGCGGTGACGGGAAAGAGTTACCTTGGGGACCAGCTTCTCCGGACGGAGACGGGTGCGTGAGTGCGTGGTCTTCGCATCGCAACCGCACCCCAACTCTTAGAGGCCTTTGTACCACTTACGAGTAGATAAACAGTGACGCTTGCAATGACGCTTGGGATCGTGTTGTATCTTTCGCGCGCTGGACTGTTGCGAAGTGGTCTTTTAGATCAGAACCTGCTCGATAACGACGCGGAGACGGGAGAAGTTCCGATGGTTCGGACTCGAGGCCTTCCTTCACCGTATTGTAAAACCACTTACGCGTCCGTCCATCTTGGCCTCGAGAGGAAGAGCGAGGGGAGGGAGAGAGAAGCTACGCTCCTCTCCCTCTACCGGCCCGCACGTCCGTCCAGCCCCTTCCCTGAGCTCTCCTCCGTCCTCCCCATAGTTCGGAGGGTAAACCCCCTTATGGTTCGCGTTTGTCCATCTTTTTCCCCGAGTTGGACGAAGAAAGAGAGATAGGGACGGAGAGAGAAGCTCTGCTCCTCCGTTCAACGGCTCTTACCTCCGGCCAGCCCCTGTCTTCCGTCCTCTCCGGCATTCGAACAACTGCCTTCTCTCTGCGTTAGCTGGAGCCAGTGCAGTAGTCGTCGATCGCCAGATGTCTGATGAAATGCCGAACCCAAAAATAACAACTGCCTGGTCTCTGCATCAGCTGGAGCCAGTGCAGTTGTCGTTGACCGCCAGATGTCCGATGAAATGCCGAACGCAAAAATGTCTCGGAGCGTGAGGCTCATGAGGGACACTCGTTCCTGGACGCGAGGATTCATGCAAAGTGAGAGGAACTCGTCTTGGAGCTAGCAAGCAGTGCATTATTGATATTGAGGGAAGATTGGAAGCTGGCTTGTTCTACAACTTTTATGGGACTTCAGATATTGTGGATTGTGATCTTGGCTAGCACTTATGTTGAGACCTTAGATACTGCCAATTGTGATATGGTTAGCACCTATGCAGGGTAGCTTGGCTCAATGGGTATATTACAGGCCAAAACAAGGGACATCATAGTATGGGAATTCGGATATGCTTGAGCTTGTGTTAATTGTCACTGTATTGGACGAAGCGAACATTTTTGGAAAGAAGGTTGTTGACATTGTCACTTCGGACCTCGTATTGACATTATCGCTTCAGACCTTATGATGACATGAAGTTGTTGTTTATTATTGAGAGGTTTTATAATGTTATGATGGATGAGCTGCCAACTAATGTTGGTAATGCATCTACTGAATTTGTTGTCATAATCTCATAACAACTGTCTAGAGTTATCTGAGTTTCTTGTTGGCACTTGTTTATTATTATTATTATTATTTTGAGAATACTTGTTGGAACTTGCTTTTTAAATACAATACTTCATCGGCTTCATTAATTTATCCATCCAACGATAACCTAGTCGTGCATTATCATTAGAACAAGGTCCATGGGAAGGCCCTACCATGCAACATTATTGCTAGAAACAGCACCAATGTCATCCTCTAAATCGATGCGTGCTGACAACCCGCTGACAAAGAATCCACAGCTACCACTACAAACGAAGATGGGAGAACCAGCTTTTTACTGACATGGAGATGCAAGCCTGGTATTTGTTTGAATTGTTATGGTGTCCTTAATGAGATGAAAAGGTGAGAGAAGCAGCAAGCAAGGAGATCGAGACGCTGATGCTCCACCGAATGTAGGAATCGTTGTCGTTGACAAAGGTATCTCTACGGGAAGTGTTTCAGGTTCCCACCAGTCTCTCAACACAATGTGGCAAGGATTATGAGCAGCAGCTACCAAAAACCCAGCTACCAGTTTCTACGGATGAGGAGCATAGAGAGAGCACCAATAAGAGCTATAATGATATGAGCTGCATGCATCATCTCAGGAAACAGGGTTAGGATGGGAAGTGTCCTTTGTTATATTCGATTCCCTGCTTTGAATAGATAATATGTGAATTCCAAAAGAAAGAAACTACCAGAGAGATATTTGATTAGACATTCTTGTTTTTTCAGAGAGAAGGTTAGATATTATTTTTAAAGAATTATAGAGGATCCTTTTTCTATGTAAATGAAATTTCATTTAGTTGATAATTATAATTTACCTTGTCATCCTTTTACGCAATTTTTCACCCACAGTTTGCTTGCTCTTTGCGTTGCGGAAGTGTGTTCGTGGACCGAAGCCCACCGGTCGATAAAGAAAAAGAGTTTAAGAGATCATGTTCTGATGGTTTTCTATTAAGAAATTAGTCCAAAAATTATACTAGGACTTTCTTGCCAACCATGAGACGTTTGTCAACTCATGGGGTTAGTCCAGACATCATCTGATTGCAGTGATTTATCATATGTAGGCATACAAGTTGATTGGATTGTTTGGGCCATATGTTTCTGCAAACATTTCAGAACGTAGATAAAAAAACATGTATCGAAATACAGAAGGATTGTTTCAACCACAAAAAATACAAATGCCTTTTCAGTTAAATAATACAGTTGATGGCCACATCCATACAGATGTCAAAACTGATATATTGGTACAATAAAGACCCGACAATTAAGAAAACAGCTCCATTTGTGGGAACGAGATGAAACTTGAGACCCAAAATGAAAGATGATTGACAAGAAGCAAAACACGCATTGGTTAAGGATTGGCGTGTATTGGGCCTCCATAGGAGATCATAAAGAATTCACTTGTAATTGAATTAATAGTAAAAATACAACTGTAACATGTAACAATTAAATTACTTATCAACGTAAATCTAACTAAAATCGAGGAGCCAGCAAAGCCATTTTAGGCTTAACCCGCAATAAACGGGGGGGAAGGGCTATATCAGAAGCCAAGGACGAGACTATCTCATGCACTTTTTTTCTTCTTTTGTATCCTCTGTAGCTTCCTCCATTTGAGAAAGATTTGAAAGGAGAGCCCTGAGAAGACCATCAAGACACTTCCCCATTGCTTCAAGGACAAGGGATTGCCACTTAGCAAGGAGGACACCACAATGCTCACAAACTTGCGGGTGGTCGTGATGGTTGTGTTGACAAGTGAGCCGAAGCAGCTTATGGTCAGGAAAATGAAATTCTGCCCAACAGCCCCACAGAGGCAGTAGATGAGGATGTCCCATGCTGCCTCTGGGTGTTCTCTGCAAAACTGCACGGCCTTAAAACCAATTGCATGTGGGCAGCCAAACATATACACAACATTATAGACGGTGCCCCATAAATTCATTCCCAGCATTATATCCCAGGCAGTGGTCTTCGGGTACCTGTCAGAAAGTAGGAGATCTTAAGGATCTGAATTTGTTCATAGTGTGGTTTCCCATGCTAGTCTGTGTAAATTATGCTACATGGGAGGATGATTTTAAGAAAGGGAGGGGGGTGTCAGATTTGGGTTCTGAAGAACTGGAATTACCTCGCAGTTATAGAATCCTGGGTAGCATTTGTGAAGCCATCAAATGCTAAGTTTAAAAAGCAGAGCCCATAACCAAGAGGAGCGTTTGGATGAGCAAGCTTGTTTATAGTCTTTGAGCTGGTCTGCAATGGATCACAGTAATGCATTGGCCAGAGACATGCTTGCATTAGTGCATCAAATTCTATAAACCAAATTTTGAGGTCCATAAGCCGAAAGATTAAGCATGACATTCCATTCCACGTGGAAATTGGTAAAAGACAAAGGCATGATGTAGATATATCTGTGTGATGGCATTGCAATATAGGCGTTCTGTTTATATTTTCTTCGTAGTATAAAGAGGGTAACTTCTACCTTTGAAAGTGCAAATGCTGATACCCCTCCAGCAACAAGGAAGGTGCATATGTACTCTGGAATTGTGTATTTGATACCATAAACAAGAGCACCCATCACCATGACTGTAGGCCAAGAATGTATTTGGTTAGCCAGGATAATCATCATTCTAGTGTGCTGCTTAATTCAGTGAATTTAACCATTCAGATATCCATACAACTCTAAATAGATGAACAACCAGCAACAGCAACAAACGTTCGTAAATTCAATTTAACTACTCTAAAACATTTAGTCCATTATATGCTTTGACTCCTAGAATGGAAGGTGTTTTGAATAACATGATCAAAGGCTCTTGTCAATGTATCTGCTTGATTGGTCACCAGTCAGTCCGCACTGCTTGAAAACTCAAATACAAAAATCACAAACAGAAAATGGATCTACAGCCAGTTCCTGTATTGCATGGGACAACAGAAAGACAATTTTTCCCACTAAAGGCCTTCAGTAATCTTAGTTATTTTAGACCTTTTCTTGTTGATCAATAATTTCTTTTTTCTTATTCAATCATTATTTTTTTTAAAGATCTAATTCTAGAGTAGATAATATCTTCCTCTAAATGATGTTATCTCTACCATCAGATCAGAACTAAAGTTATTCCAACCTGCTCATCACGTACTTCAAATATAACAAGCAGCTTGGTGGTTGATGGTGGAACATGGATCAGATTGTTGAAGTTTGCTACTGAATCCAGTATTATGCTAAACTAAACCAAACTGTGTTTAAATGAAAGGATTAAGAAATTGGAAAAAATTTTGCTTATTAAAATTTGAGGAAAAAAAATGAGCTTTCCAGAAGTATATTAAGCTTCTCAAGTAGTCAGAATTCCAGTGTATTATGGCGACTTTTGGTGGTAAAAACAGAATCTAGAACTGATAGTTTAACATGTCTTTTGCACAGCTGAACCAAAAGAAAAGGCATTAAGGAATTTGTGGGGTATATGGAAGAATCTATTTAAAACAAAAACAAGCAGATTCCTGATGTAGAACAAATGAACTGGAAGCTTCTGGATAATTGGACGGGTGCAAGTCCAGACCAATGGGATCGATCCCCCTTTTCTAAGTGGTACAGATGTAATCATATCATTAAGCTTGATAAGAAGCAAATTAGTAAGACTAGAGCACAGCCTACTGCACCAGTAAGCTATTGCTATACTAATCATGCCAGGAAGAACTCCAAATTTCTGAGTAGCTGTCTCACCTCATGTGCATATACTTAGTTGCCTCGATGACCCTGTTAGGGCCATCATTTAATACTATTTATAAGATAAAGGGAGGTCATTGAACAAACACTCGCTCATATGCATAGAAAATCTAACATAGCAGGTGAGTCGACTGCTAAAGCAGTTAGATCTACTAGGATTTATTTTGCTTGGAGCAACTCCATTAGACTTGGGTCTTTCACCGACTCAATGATTTCCTAATACATTTGGCTATTTCTTCTAAAAAGATAGAAGTCATGTATTCTTGAGTTATCCAAGTCCTTCGGAGAGTAGGGGATAAAAGAAAGCAAGAGCAAACAGCAACTAAGGAAGCTATTTGCAATAATGAGTAGAAATTATTGACAAAATTACTAACAAGACAATAAAGTACCAAAAGCAGATATTCTAAAGAAGATTTAGATGCAAGATATTAATTAGACACCAAAATTCACTTAGATTTGTGTGTGTGTGTGTGAGAGAGAGAGAGAGGCTCTGTTTAGGGGTTGTTCAAAGGCGACTGAGGTTATGAAGGATAGGCCAAAGAGTAGGTTGAACCTCAATATTGTAATTCACCTAAATTATCTTGTTCTTCATAAATATCCAAGCAAATTGCAGAATGCTTCCGACATTACTCTTTTACCATTATCATGTTTGCTGCCAAATGGGTCATGGGGTCGAATTCCTTCACAAACACCTGATGGTTAGCTGTTCTTCATCTGTGGTTAGGGATGAAATAATTTTAATTAAGAATTCTTTACCAATTTTATAGCCAGCCAAACATTCATTTCCTAGTATTAGGAAGTACGCTTTTAACGATCAGCAGGTGATTTTCACCATAAGCTGGCTGGCTGGGCATCAACTTCCTAGGTGTTGATTTGTACTATCATTATGTATTTGATATGAAAGATTGAAAAGTTAGGCTTATAAAGTTTTGTAAAACTCATAAATTAGGTCTAGTGTCTGTGGGTGCATGCAAAGAAAGAGGGAGAAAGAGGGTCAGAGGGGGACAAAGAAATAATAAAAAAGGCCTTCACTAACTTTTTGGTGGTTTGATGGAGGGTTAATAAAGACAATGGATATAAGGGTGAAGAACAGGGACAATGAAGTTATAAAATGATTATATATGATTGTTGAACAATAAATAGGGAGTTAGCCACTAAAATGATCTAAGTCTATTATAGGGTTGTCAGCTCAAAATCGCCTTCACACATCTCTTTATATCAAGAATTATAATGTACATCAGACAGTGACACTGACAAGTTAATGACCTACTTGTACACAATAGATAAATGAAACCTATAATATGTACTTGACTAAACAAGGCAATCGCCAACATTACTTCACATCTTTACATTAGGTGATTTTGGTTGAATTTGTAGATTGATTTCACCTTTAATCATGATATCCTCGCATAACAAACTAGCTGAAATATAAATGAGTGGGTGTGTTTGTGTGTGTAACGGGGGAGGGGAGAGAACTGTCTTGCTTTTTTTAAAGATCTAGGATGAGAGGAAGAGGTTACCCCCAATTTCACACCTTAAATACTTTAGAAAATGTATATAGTTGTGTGTGTGTGTGTGGCTGTTCTTGTGAAATTATAATTAGTTACATGCATGATGTACTCAATCAAAGCAATATCTCCCAAAAGAGGTTTCCGGATAAAGCAAAATCTTCCCATACCTTGTACAGAAGCAATCAATTCACCTCTTCTATTTTTCAATTAAATATGCCATCTAAGAAATTGAATCAAAGGGAAAACACTAGTATGACATAGTGAACCATCCATCTTTGCTACTGCCTTACTTTTTTCCTTAAAAAGCCTTGCATCTAAAATTCTATCAAATCAACATGTGAAATTAAAACTTCTATATAGGTTAAATGGCATGTTTATATGACGCTGTAGATTGGAGTTGGAAAATGTCTTGATTGAGCTATTAGGTGTGCCCCTGCATGCAAAGTTTGGACAGCAATCCCTACTCATTATGCAGATCGCATTTTCATGTAATTCAATGACTAACAATTTAGTCACATTTCCCTGTAAATATCATCATTTCCTGGTTTATTTATCATTGGACAATATTTAGTGTAACCATGCATATTATGTAGGATTATCCCTTAGCATATACAAGTATTGGAGAACTGCGAGTCAAATTCAAAATGTTACACCTGGTACAAGCATGATTCTTTTCCTAACTGTGTAGATGCATGATTGCACATAGTCAGGGAAAAATAGGAGAGTTAACTCACCAGGAATCATCTTTGAGGATTTTGCAAGAACCTGTTTACACATGAAGTAAACAACATTAGGACCACCTTCATTTTCATTTTGCTCATAGGTATTAGCCAGCAAAATTCACATGCAAATTTCCCAACAAAGTGGTTTGTTTGCATAGTCAAATTATGTAATAAAATCAGTCATATATGCTATTCCCAACAAATTGCGACAAACAAACTCATGGCTATATGCTGCATGTTCCTAAAAATGAAAATCTAACTGCCTTTTTTTCTGCTCATTCGTCCCATGCTAACATTGTACGCCCTTACAGAAGAAAGTATTCAATTATAGGATTATGCTTCTCAAGCTTACTGGTGGCAAAGCCATCAAAAAATATGAGTATAAGATACCAAATAAACATGCCAAATAAGAAGATAACATGGCAAAATTGCAGCTCTCTCACTGAAGAAAAAGAATAGCAACATTTTGATATGTAGTAGATATCCCCAAAACAATTGCTTAACCATCACAACAAACTGCTGCAACACATGCAAAGAAACCAGAACATGCATTGTTGCTTAGTCAAAGAAGTGTAGGATAGCCAAATGCTTGGCTATCACATTAGCTCTATGAGCTCCCAAAATGTGATAAATAAAAAGGTTGTGATGCTACGCAAAGTAGATCGAAAAGACACAGGAATTGCTGATTGCCAAAATAAGGAATTATACATTATGCCAAAGACAAACACCATTGCATGGTCCAACCAGGAGATGTAAGGATCGGTCTTTGAAAACAGAGCTATGATAAGTAATAAACAGAAAGCATTGTATGTCATTAACTTCTGCGACCACTTATGGTAGCTGAAAACAGTTCCAGGATCCATGTGCAAATATCTAAATAACAACCATTGATTGCAATTCAGCTCACCAACTATGGCTGAGACTTAGTATGGAAATGAAAGCATATGATTTTTTTTCCTTTAATCTAAACCTGGAGTGTTAAACAGTATCATGCAGAATATGACCAACTTGGGAAGCTACGAATCAATCAATTTGTTAATTGTCAGTTTCTCGGTATTACACCTACAAACCAAAACCCCATTCAAAAGTTGCAAGCATGCTGGCATCGTCGCAGTTTAAAAGATAATACTGAAATTTGAAATCAAGGAGGCAGGGAAAAAAAATCTAAAGATACCTGGGCCGGATAGCTAATGTATTTTAATGCTTCAATCCCCATCGCAGGACCAATGGTGTTGGTGATGCTCGCACTCCAATAGCTCCACCATGGAGCGCCCCCTGCCGAGCTTCTCGACCATAGCTTTATCACTGATCCATTGGACAAGAACAGAACAGTACCAACGAATAAATCCTTCAACACATCGCCAATCTATATAATCATTCAGCTTTCAAATCGCTTACTTATGAATGACCAGATCAAACAAACAACATTTTGGGCGAGATTTAGGAAGGACAGGTGCTCGAACCGCTTCCCATCCGGTCCGAATCGCTTGGTGGATCTGATCGCAAGGACTACATCCCATTAGAAACCCTACCTGGACTCTCAATTCCAAGCTCCTTGTGTGTGTGTGTGTGTGTTTGTATGTTTTGAAATTCAAGAAGAAGTCGGAAGAAAATTAAGCAAAAAAAAAAAAAGACTCGGAAATCCGAAGGAAAACATACACGGTTTCCTGGAGGACGCCTTGGGTTATGTAAGCGGACCAGATGCCAGCGATGCAGAAGGCCAGCAGCAAGACGCGCCCAACGCCGCCGCCGCCGTAGGCTTCCATTTTCCCGGGATCTGGCCGCGGGATTTCTCCGCGGAGCGATATCTGAGGATGGGGCAGGGGAGAAAGGGAGCAGTGCGGGATTGTGCGAGAGGAGCACTCGAGGAAGGGCAAGGGCGGTGGCGGAGGGTACATTTACGCGGTGGACGGGAAGTTGGAGAAACGTCAATTTCATACGTGGCAAAAACTGATTGGCAAACTGGTGGAACTTGGGTCCTTATTGGTTCTCTCGACGTGGCACCTGTGGGGCTGACTTTGAGCCGGTCTGGCTAGCGAGCTGGTATGAACGCACTAGTTTCGGCGTTCAATTACGTAATGATGGGCACCCCTGCGAACGCTATCGCGGGTGAATCGCATACAAATAAAATCGGATTCGCGTACGCCTACCATTAACTTCTTTCGCAAGCTCGAACGCAAGAGAAGCAGGGAGCGCTGTGGTGGAGAAGAGGAGTTCAGCAACGCACGGTATTGGGAATGGCAGCAGGGGTGGAGGAGTTTCTCCGGGCGGTCGCTGGCAGTGTGTTATTGAGTGGTTCGAAAGGCTTGGAATCGTACTCAAACTTATACCAGTATCATACTAATATAATATCGATATAGTATAATATAAAAAAAATTTGGCATACTAAATACCGGCACACCACATGTACCAAGTATCAGTACGAAATTGGTGGTAGAAGAAGGTGGCGAACACACAATAGGATGTCAATGCAGTAGCCCTCGAGTCAACCAAACTCGGACCAGGCCCGAAGGTATTTGGACGAAGCCTCACCCTATTCGATTTTTTTAAGGTCGGACTAGGCTAAGACAATATTTTTTCTTTTTTTAAAAAATAAGAAGAGTGTTTTGGGAATTGAGAGGAGGCCTCGATTTTTTTTTTGTTGCTAAAAACGGATATTTCATATACTACGAGAACAAATACACCCAGTAAAATCAACAAACAATAAGTCACACAGTGCCCCAGGCAATTTCTCTTCTTCTGCTCATAAGGTGTCTTCAAGTGGCTCGCCACATACACTGCCATCCAATCCACTGCCCCGTTGGCCTCTTGGTATATATGTTTAATCTGAAAGGCTACTGTATTACGCACCATGTCCCAAATATCTTGAAATAAGAAGTGTACCCCTCCTCCATTCGGGTTCCTTTGGATCCAACTAACGACGGTGGCAGAGTCACCCTCTAAGATAATCGAGGAGGCCTCGTTTCGGAGGACTTATTTTCTGAATTGTTGGTAGCGCAGTGGCCCAATTTGAAACAAAAAACAATATATTCAGTTAGCGTCGCGCTTAGAAACCATTGAGTGAAAAAAAAACACAAACATAGTTGCATTAAAAAAATTAAACAAATCCCAAATTCGCGGCTTCACAAAGGTTGCTATCAAGAAGCCTCTAGAATAAATTTCAGAATAAAAGGTGAAGTCTTGAGGCGAGAGGCATGAAGCTGGTCTCAAGGCTTTTATATTCCATATGTGTGTTAATTAAACTCTAACGAGTAGTATAATTGATTAAATTTTTGAGGTCGGTACCATAGACCCAGATTCAAGCAATGTTTCCAGTAGTATAAAATATATTTTTTAATCAAAAAAAAGAAAAGATATGTTGCATAACTAAGAAAAAGAACAACGTCCAAAAAGCTTTAACTTTAATTTTTCATAATACCTTAAACGTATTATAAGAAGGCTCTTTCTTTTTATTGGTAATGAATTTGAAATCACTTCGAATCAATATTCTTCCTACCTAGCTGAATTCCATTACACATACCTCAACTATAGCCTTTGAAGCATTTTGAGCAAATCATTGCCTTCCTATGGTTTTAATTTTTATGTCTAGCTAGTGAGAACAATAAAACCAATTTGTTTACAGAAATATTTCAGTAACTCAAAAGTATAACTTAGATCGCTATGATGGCGTGTTATACTCATGTTGTTCCCTTTGCATTCATATCATGAAACGTGCCAGATAACAAATCTATGTGAATGGTGCATGATAACGAGTAACATTCTTGAGAGATTTTTCTAAGATACCATGGCACAACTCATGTTTACCCCACGCAAAAATAAACAGCTAGATTGACGAGGACGGCTTCCCCCTGGTTGGATTCATCCATATACATTAGACTAATATTTTTTGGTTACTTAGCTACCACTTCTAAATTTTAACTTTTATAATAAATCAACCTTTGTTTTATAGTTTCTCCTTATCCATTGGTTCACAATGGAAGATTCTTAAGCTATGCTGGTTACATGATGGAATACTTCATCTTGATTGAAAATAGGAAGTGATTCTCTGCCCGTACGGCGGATTTATATCCATTTTGGAGTCTTCTAATCCAAAGTATGCTCATCTTCCGTCCGAAAGCACATGACGATATATAATATTTTTCTGTCGTCAAAGACAACGTACTTATAAATGTCAGCATGCTCTTCCAACACTGGATTTAATAAATGCGAACCCACCCGGCCGCCCCTGCGAAAAGAAGGAAAGGAAAAAAAAAAAAATTGTTAATGAAACAGATGGCATGTAAATACTGTCCTTTTAGAGGACGTCTCTGCGGCATTTGTTGGATAAATACTGCAAACTTTAGAAGAGATTAATGATCACCATCCATTATTGTAAGATATGCGGATCATGATTTGTGCTGGGTTGACCATACAGATGAGGCACATTTTTTTTATAGAAGTAATGATGTTGCTAATTGGATGACGTCTTTTATTGTCAATTATTTAGGAGGATATCTATGGATGAGTGAGACAAGAATGCCTAGTGCTTTTTGAGGTGTACTATTTTTTTAATTATGTCTGTACTCATTTAGTATGAGTCTTATGGAATAGTAGGAAAAAAAAAAAAAAAACCAGACAAGCAAACAGTGTCTAATTTCTATATTACGTTTACGACCAACCTAGGCCGCCAAAACGGGACCTGCATCCAGATTCCATCGCAGCGGCTCTCACGCTCTTAACCCGCAACGGGAATCTAGAATCTCAGAGGAATCCTGGCGACAACAAGGTTTCCCCTCCCTCCGTCGGAAGGACTGTAGCCACCTTGACGCAAAATCACAGAGAACGCACCGTCCGTACGCCATCTACATTACCCCATCAGACGACACGTGGCACGAAACGTATCGGTTTAGTGAAAGTACCGTTTGCTGGTGAGCACCACCGTCAAGTTCTGTATCGTGTATCGTTGTAAGCGGAGGCTTTGATTGCTGACCATCTGATCCCGTACGCCATATACAGAACCCCATCCGACGACACGTGCCACGAAACGTATCGGTTTTGTGAAAGTACCGTTTGCTAGTAAGTACCACCGTCAAGTTCTGCGTCGTGTATTATTGCAAGCAGAGGCTTTCATTGCTGACCATCTGATCCGTACATCATGCCGTTCATTTGCCGGGGCATTTTGGTAATAATGTTAATTTGTTAAATGACTTCCAGAAGTTGGGCCGTACCATCCTTGGTCCGGCAACAGCCCGTCTTCCACCGTCAAAACCGGCTATGTTTATAAAAAAACTTGCTGTAAATCACCGCGGAGGACGAGAGCGAAAGGCTTTTCCCTCCCACCGCCTTCTCTCAACCTATTCGAGGAAGAGCAGAAAAAGAGCCAGAGTTTTTGCTGTACAAATATTCCTTGTCTCCGAACCCTGCGGAGAGAAAAGAAAACCCAGGGATCTCTTAGCAAATCGATGCAGCTTTTCGTTCTCTCTTTCTTCTGCCATCGCCGCATTTGCATTTCCTAGCTCCCCCTCTCTGAATCCTTCGTTGGAGATCGAACGAGGTATGATCTTTCCCTTTCTTCGCTCGTATGTCGTCTAGGTTTTCTTCGATGACTATATGCCGTGGATCTTGGCGATCCATTCTTGAATTCTTGAATTGCTCCTGGAATGCAGATGTTCTTGTTGTGTTGAATTGATGATATCCATTTTATTTGCGGTTTCTTTGGTGATCTGAATGGCATTACTGAGTTTAAGCTTATTTTTCGCGTTTCTTTTCCTTATTTTAGACCCGGATATCGACGGTGATTAGGAAAACTAGAGGGAGAGAGGGGCAAATCTGAGGAGAAAATGGCCAGCCGGATGAAAGAGGATGAGAAGAACGAAATGATAATCCGAGGGCTGCTGATGCTTCATGCGAACCGGAGATGCATTAATTGCAATAGTCTGGTATTTCTTCTTTTCTTTCGTGGATAAATGTTCTACGTAATATTCTTCATTTTGAAGCCTCATCTTGAAAAGAAGAACAGAAACGTAATCTTGTGATGCGAACAAATCCGAGATTATAGGGAAAAAAGGTTTTGATAATCAGAGATATGAATACGTGAATCCGTGATTGGCTGAATTGTTCGGATAGAAAGAATGCTCACGTATATAGTCGGAGATTTCTCACTTCTTTCATGTTATGTAAATCACATGATGTTCTTTGTACCCCAAAAAAAAAGAAGAAGAAAAGTCACATGATGTTCTGTTGATTGACAGATTTAGGGTGGGGTGTGGAGAGTGAAACCCTAACCCAAAGCTCACTAGCATTTCTACATTGTTTTATTAATCATTAGCATGGGAAAACGATGCTACTACGTGCCGCTCGTTTATCTAACAGTTCCTCAGCCACCATGGCATTGGCATGGCACATCTAATTGGAAAACCCATGTGAATTGCACCAACCCATTTGAATGATACTGGAATGGAAGAGGTAACAGGGCAGCATTAAGTAATTGGAAAATTCTCGGCAATAAATTAATCTGAGAAGTTTCTGTGATTACAATGAGTATCTAAAATTATGCACAAACAACTATTCTAGAAGCAAGAAAACCTAGAGTCCCTTACTAGACCAGCAATTAATGCATATATAGCAATTTTAGTCGCATTTAATTGTACCTGGAAATTTCTGTCCACGGAGTTTGTTTATAATTGAGAAGAGGGGATAGCGCATGAGAGGAAATGAGAAAATCATAAAAAAAATTCTGATTTGATATGATTTCCTTATAATTTTATATTTTTTTATAAATGTTGTGGTAGTATAAGTCGAGATTTCACAAATCACATTTTCAACTGATTCGCTTTTTCCAGCATCTGTAGACCGCGTTTAAAAGAATGCCGAAAATCAGCAGTTTAGCAGTGCATAATCACATGCTCTGGCAGGGGCGTTAACTTGTATAACCTGATGAAGCACCAACCCTTCTGGTCCGTTTTTAGAATTACTCGTAAGTCTTGATTGAATTTTAATTCATTCGGAACTATGGTGACTTGTCATAGTGGTAAATGTTTTAGATTTTCATTTTAATGTTTTACAATCTTATTCTGAATGGGTTTAATGCGGCATGGTCTAGCATAGATGTTAAAAAAAACTAAGCATTATTGCAAAATTATTCTAATAAGCATTATTGCTTATTAGAAACTGTAACTTGCAAATTATTGTTCTATTATTCACAGATTCTCCGAGCATTGCACTGTAACTGTTCTGTTTGCTGGCTTTCAACCCCAAATATTCTGTTTGTCTGTTATACTACTAGCTTGGGAAATTCACGGATTGCTGTAAACATCTGTTGTTGTTGACCTGAATATAAAAGTGGTCAAGTGAACGGTTTGATCTTCCCTGTTTAATCCAGTAAGCATCATTACTTCTCTTGATTCCAGGAAGTATTGAACTATTCCCTTGCAGTGTCTCAATGTCATTTTGCTATCTATTTCTTTCAATTGGAAAACCAATGGCCCTCTGTTCATTACAAATTTATTCTGATCAATCTGGAATACCTGCAATGCCATTGAAAACAACTCAATATTAACTCCATGGGTGATTCGCATCAGAAGCAAAATCCCATTGTGGTCAAGAAATGCAGGCACTTAACAGAGGAGAAAGTCATGGGTCTAGTTCTGTTTTTTGTTCTGCTGTACATCTAGCTCAGAAAATTTAAGGATTTTTTTACAACAATTATTAATTGACCTGAAGAAAGAACTGTCAGTGAACGATTTGATCCTCCCATGGTTCTGTTTAATCCAGTAAGCATCGTTGGCTTTCTTGGATTCAGCAAGTATTTAACGACTCATCAATGATGTCTTGATGGTATTCTGTTATATCTTTCAGTTGAAACACCGATAGCCCTTTGTTTTATTTTTATCAATTTGGAATACCTACAGTCTATAATGCCACTGAAAACAACTAATTTTTAGCTGTATGTGGTGATGATTCGCGACAGGCAGCAAGTCCAGTCTTAATGGAGCATGCCTAGTCTCAATTTTGTCAAGACTTAAGAAACACAGGCACTTAACCTCCTTTTGAATGCATGACACTTGGTTTTATTGGTGCTATATGATGGCTGAAGAAATTCATATCCAGTTATTGTCAAATATCTATGTGATTTAACTCTCTTTTTTTTTGTGATGTAGTTCCCATCTATGGCATCTTATCAAGGGTCAGTACAAAACATTGCTCTACGAAACCTACTATGCAGTTGCAGCTTTGTAACTCCTTCCCCGCGACAGATACCATCACAGCAACCATCCTAACTATCATCCGCATCTCCAAGTAAAGTTGTACCATATCCTTTAAATTTGCCACTCTAGATATCTTAGAATAGCCTCTCTTTCTAAATGTTGCTAATGCCAGGAACAAAAATCAGGTCCATAGATGATGCAACTGTTTCCAAGCATCACATCTCAACATGTACCTAACGATATGGTTTCGATGGTGTAAGACTTTTGATAATTATCTGTTATTTCTTTGCTCTTCAATAATCATTCGAGCTAATTACAAGACATGCAAAATATTATAAAAATTTATAGATCATCCATCCATTAAAATTGAAGCGAATAAGTGTTTTATCATGTCCAGATCCATAATCTGCAAAATTCAGATCATCCACCTGATGAGGTCGAGGGTATCCCCCGACCTCAGATCTCAGTCCCAACCGGATGTAGGCAGAAGAACAGCTGCGTTCCTCGCGAGATATTGTCCGCTCTGGGGAGGGTTTCATAGTCTCTTCCGCTCCGAGACGGTTTTGCCCCACAAAAGGCGCCTCGCAAGGGAAAGAGTTTCCCCCTCCATTAAGGCATAGACCTTTTCGCTACTTAGCCGATGTGGGACTAAGTTCGAGACCCTTTATTCCCACAACACAGCCTCCCTAGCGGAAAGGTCTGTGTCGGGGTCAAGGGCTCTCAACGAAAGCACCATTGATGAGGTCGAGGGTATCCCCCGACCTCAGATCTCAGTCCCAATCGGATGTAGGCAGAAGAACGGCTGCGTCCCTCGCGAGGTATTATCCGCTCTAGGGAGGGGTTTCATAGTCTCTTCCGCCCCGAGACGGTTTTGCCCCACAAAAGGCGCCTCGCAAGGGAAAGAGTGTCTCCCTCCATTTAAGGCACAGACCTTTCCGCTACCTAGCCGATGTGGGATTAAGTTCGAGACTCTTTATTCCCACAACACCACCTACTAAATCATATTATTATATATTTCAACAAGCTGATCTGCTTGCTGCACATGGAAATTGATTATATCACATTCGTTGCACTTTGGTTTGATGGTGATATTTGTATCACTTCCAAGCTTTCCTGGTCACAATTGATAGTATAATTTCTTTACCTAGTTTGAATACTAACAATTTGAAACCTCGGTTACCAACCTTGTTTCATAAAACCATCTAAATAGAATATTAGATCCTAAAAGTGGAAATGGAGCATAGTGAAATAAAATATCAAATTTCGAACTAGCCACCTCAACTGCATTGTGTTTTTTGTATTGCTTCAAAGCTTTCTTGATCATAATTAATAGAGTGGCTGCCTTACCTAGTCAAATACAAATTATTTGACATCTTGGTTCCTAACTTTCTTTCATAGGACCTTCTAGTATTCTAAATAAAATATCTTATCCTGAAACTGAAAGCATCATGGTGAACTAAAAGATCAGGTTTGGGACTTGCCACCTTAACTGCATTATGCCCTTTAATCTGTATTATCATGGACTTGTGAAGGTGTTTGTGTACAATATTGCTTGGGTTGTAACCTAGACAACCTTTCTCATGAAAAAAAAAAAAAAAAAAACTTTTTTCCCAAGCTATATGAACCTTTTGCATACCAATGCAGACATCAAGGAATTGTAAGTCTTGGCAGTGAGGTTGCTGCTTTTGGCAGTACAGACCATGGCTCATCATTCAAATTCTTTTGCTCCTGCTGGAGGAAATCATTTCAGATAGACATGAGAAGTGAAACTACTGATTGCTATTTATGCTAGCAAAAATATAACCATTCATGGCCTACAGAAGTTTCACCGAATCCTCTGGCTAAGTATTGAAGAACTGTCAGCCCTAGTAGGATGATTTCGAGTATGCGGCCAGTGTGGTAGGACAGGAAGTTTCAGTTTTCAAGTAGAACTAGCATGTAAGGAAGAAAAAGGCAAATATTTTCTGATTGCAGGAAAGGGAGCATTGAATATATATATATATATATATATATATATATATATATATATATATATATATATATATATATACATATATATATATATATATATACATATATATATACATATGTGTATATGTATATGTATGTATGATAAATATATTATGCTGGTAGAGTGGAGTCCGCGCCAATAGCATATCATCTTTGAATATTTGTTTGTTATATTTGTATCAAATAGCTTTGAATATATATGGAGTTATCTGCATATCAAATGTAAATGATAAAATATTGTTTAGGCTTTCAGCCAGATTCTGGTTGCTCTTGATTGTGAGCATTCATTGTTTGATAAAGAGTTGTTATTAGTAATGTCACATATAACATTGTTCTCTTTGTTATTCACACTTCAAATATTTTGCTATCTTTTAATCCTAAAACTAATTTTGCTAAAGGCGTATATTTACTGGGACACAGACATTTCTTGGTCACCCGATGCTGCATGTCATGTTGCTTAATGAGCATTTCATATTTTGTATTTGACTTAGGACTCATGATCCAGGGTGTGCCAATTACTTGGTGACGTACTGAATTTTTTTACTTGCTTTCTAAAGAATCTTGATCTTCTATTATGTAATCCAACAGGATCCATCAAATATTGGTAAAGAAACGAGGAAAATTTTACAGCACGAGCTTTTGCTTGATTAGGATGCTCTTCTATAGAAATCCTAGGGTGGCAAATATACTTTGAAATTGCCATTGAGATTCTTCAACTGATCTGTATCTTCAGCGAGAATTGAACTGTGGGATTATGGAATGCTGCATGATGAATTGGTATTTTGCTGTACACGACATGAATGGAGACATAGAAATCCAGGAATCAAGAACCTTTTCCTCATAATCATGTGGATTCTACTCGCCTTGTGCTCTTCTAAACTGCCTCCAAACTGCAAACACCGTTAAAATAGGTTACATTAGATATGGGGCTGCCATGTACCAGGCAGTGCCGTTATGCTTCTCAGATGGGAGATATTTATATGTTCATCAGCCAATACAAGGACAATGGTGTACCGAAAATCAAACCAATTACCGAAGCAGGGCACTGCCCTGAGTCTGCTGTTCAAACACTCCTACCTCATAATGTCACTAGCTCAAAAGTTGTCTAGATGACCGCTTCTAAGGTACCAACACACACATAAAACACCGCAAAAATAAATAAAAAGACGGCATCCATTTATGTTCTCCTAAAAGTAAGAGACGAGATATTGCTTAGGGCAGAATTTGAAAGCAAATGAGAAATCCGATCTCATACCCAGTTAATTTTTGAGATTGGACTTTGCTGTAAGCTTTTTAACAGATTGGAAATTGAATCTCCGCTATACAAACTACAATGGAACCAAAAAAAAATGTCTGAAATATGCTTGGATGTTAATTGCTCTTTTTTGAAGAACCAACAGCCGGAAATATGTTGAGGTAAGAAACAGCTACGGTTGTTTAATGGGACCATAATACCGTTAACCCTTGCACGGTGACACTAGTAGCTTCGGCCCATTTTACCCTGAGGCAGGCCAGCAAGCCATGAGGA
This sequence comes from Phoenix dactylifera, assembly GCF_051530095.1. Taxonomy (NCBI): domain Eukaryota; kingdom Viridiplantae; phylum Streptophyta; class Magnoliopsida; order Arecales; family Arecaceae; genus Phoenix; species Phoenix dactylifera. Next base: position 29,803,531 of record NC_143201.1, on the reverse strand, counting down.
CGTGTTGATCCATCCAGAAACCCTTTTTTTTTATATTTTTCTCACAAAATTCTACCCAAATAAAGAGAAAATATTTAGGAATTGTGAAGAAAATGCTGGCGCTGTATTTCCTACTTATTTTCTTAAAATATAGTTGCAAATCCTGGACAGTGAAAACTGTTCTATTTTCCCTTTTTAACTTAGCAACTAAGGATATATTTGTTTGCAAGGAAAGTTGCTTGAAAAACTTATATTTCTTGGAATATCAAATTTTCTATTTGTTTGTTTTATTAGAAAATTAATAAAGTTAGAAAACTTGTAAATAGTTTTTTGGTAAACATTTCCTTTTCCATGAAATAAAATCTTATTTTTATTTTTCTTTTTTCCACAGATTTTGGTGCAAGAAAACACACCATAAACAGAACCTTAGCATGATAATTTACGGGATTATCAGATTACCTATATAACTTAACAGATAGCGGCATGGATGATAAGCAGCAAATAAGAGAGATCAGCAACCAAACCTATAGTTTCCAGTGGAGAGAGAATTCTTTAATGTATATAATGATTTAGTACTTACCATAAATAAGTGTTGCTAGCCACTCATTCACAAGTCTGACCCAAGTACTGGCCCATCCAACATCTATTGTCCATCTGTAAATTAAAAAGAGAAAAGATGCTATATATATAGTTAAGTTGGATAAAAATGCATCGAAATATGAACATATATCATTTTTTAACTTGCTATCTCCTTGACTTTTTGCTTCCTTGTGTATCTTTTTATAAATGCGAAAAATGCTCATTCAAAAATAATATATACATGATTACGGTCATCTTGCATTCATTTATTCCTTAGATTTCCAGGTTCTTTTTCCATTTTCCATTTCTACAAAACCGAAATTTCCAGTCAAGATGTGACAACCAACATGACATTTTGCTCGCTTGAAGTATCATTTGTGGGAATTAACAGAACTGATGGGACAAAGACAGAAATATTGTACATTCTTCAAAAGTTAAAGGGTGAAATCAGTAAAACTTCAGTTAGTAACGTGTACCATCACAATGTATTATACGTATGAGAGTTAAGGTTAGAGGCAGATCTGGTTAGAACATGGGATTGAGTTTGTGAGTGACCGAATGTGGAGGATATCCAGAGAAAAATGACATGAGAAAGATTTTAAGCAGGCAATGGAAAACATGATCCTTCCATAGGAACACATGGAAAATAATGTCAGATACACAATCCTAAATAACAGGCATGAGTCTTTCAATTATGATTACAGTTCCATTCAGAATCTTGTGAGGCATCAGAACTTGTGATTTGGCAGCAAGATTGTTGCCATTAAGCTTTGCCAAGCAACTTTTTAGGAAGAACATGAAATGGATAGATAAGTGGACTCTTCCACATACATTAGTCATACATTGAAGATGTTATAGATGAAGCTAAGTGATGGAGATAACAATGATCATACCAAGATTATAAACAATGATTCATAATCAATGAATTAGGATAATGAATATTTATAGCAGCATAAAAACATGGATGGACATTTATCAATACCCTGTACGTAGAATATTCATCAGTATCTAGAATGAATGCTTAGAGATCTAGTGTAGTGATATGAAAACTTACTTCTGCATGGTTTTATGTGCATTCCAGCCGATGAATAGCATTGCAAAGTACATCCCCCCCATAGCAAAAACAAAATGGAAAAATCCATACCCATATGGAACATCATCTTCTGATTCTGCTCGAGTCCTCTTGAACTGCATTGAGTAATAGTGAACAGTCATTTAGAAACACATATAGTGACTTGAACAAATAGCCAGCCAATGAAAAAGCAAGGGCAATGTTAGTGAAGTGCACCTGAAAGCATTTGGAATCTATTCCTGTTGAAAATGTTGCCATGACTACGACAAATACAGCAATAACAAAGCTCTGTCCATAAATCAAGCTCAGATCAGACTATCCAGATGCTTGCATCCATAAGCAATGTATTCATAATAGATGACAATCACGTCAATTTATTATAAACTCAGTTAAGAATAGGAGACCACAGTAATAATGATATTGCACTAACAAAATTCTTCAACTTATTGAACAAATGTTCAATTATTCTCAAAATGTTCATCATTTTTTCCTGAATAATACTGACTTGATGAAGGAAAGAAAATAATGCTTTTATGAATTTATGAAAAGTTATACAAATAAATGATGTTTTTCATGAACATATTATGAATTGTTATAATTTTTTTTAAAATCTCTCATATCCATTGTCATGTTTTGATTACTTTTAGTTTCTTACTCACTTTTCAGTCATTAATATAATTATAAATTTTCTCCTTTTCAGAATGCCCAATCAAACATTGAGATTTTCCATAATGCAAAAGACGTGGATGCTAATGTCTGGAAACTGATCTGTAATCAGAAGAACCAACCTCTGCCTAGAGGTTCAATTGCTCATAAAACTACCAAATGGCACTGACAGATCACGCAGAAGTCTGGAGTTGTAGTAACACCAAGAAACTTAGTTAAGGGTTCTACTAGTGTTCTTAACCCATATTGCTCCCTTGAACCTACCACATGACACCACAGTTTCTCTGGAGATACCTGGAATATCAAACTTAGTGGCAACCTGATACTTTTAATATGGAGTTAGGGGAAAAAGAGGTAATTCATTGCATCATGAATATCCGTGATATATTACATATCCAAGAGTAAGTTATAATTCTGGAATTGCTCAAACATTTAGCAAGAAGCAAAATATTCTATTTCTCAAAAATGGAAGCAGCAGATTCTGAAAAAAATTACTTAGATTGTATATCTGGAAATATTCTAGGATCTATTAGCATGATAATTATTTTGGACATTCTCAACCTTGGTTTTTCCTCTTACAATCCTAGAATGTCAGATTTTGGTGCTAAACTATTTTTTTTAAGACAAGAGTCACAGAAAAGGTTGTTTTAATGTTTCGATCGCTTAATAACATAGTAATCACCCCTGCCAGCACTGGAATCTGCAGTATTTCATATATTTAAGAGCATCTAAAAATTTTGAAATATCTAAATATGCAGTTTGTCAGTCCTCTATGCTAATTAGCATGAAATGAAATGTTTTGAAAAATTACCGTGATTGTGAGCCAGTCTGCACTTGTTGCAGCTTGTGCTTTTTGGTTGCAAACTTCGGTCTGTGGCTCACTGTCATTGTGAACGGAAAGATCATGATTGTAACAGAATCTACTCAGTGAAGCTATGAATGGAAAATGTAGCACAACTTAGTTTTCTAGTAGCTGCAAAACAATCTTAAGGGAAAAGCTGTGAAACCAAATTGCTCATAAAATTTACCTCCTGATTGCGCTCCAGCAAAGAAACACAATATACATTCCCATCAGCCCAGGTGACAGGAATCCTCCTTTCACCTATATCAAAAACGACATACTTAGCTCTAAGAAGGGACGAAAGAGCCAGTATAGATGAACTACTTTGCATTCGGTGAAATGAACGTCGATTTACCTTCGGGTGCAGTGAGACAAAGGTCATGAGTTGTAGTAGCACGAGGGTCAAAGTGATAAAGAGGATGTTAAGACTACAAGTTGGCTTTGATGCATACCACACATACATCAAGACAATTCCCAAAATGGAAGCAACATATGCAGCAATGGAGAGTATCGGTACTTGAATGGGGCTGCAGGTCATGTATCTTCATAGTCAGATTTAAAACAGAAGATGTAGAGCTACTATATGAAAGGTAACAAAAATGCACCTCGATCAATCTGCACCTGACTCATGCATGAGATGCAAAACAAATATAATGCCTACAGACTCTCTGAAAATGAAATTATTATCATCAATTTTTGGCGATTAAGATTATTAACCTATTCACCTGCAAATTCAATAAGAACATTCGTAATGCTAGCAATCTCAAAATCTATATGAAACATTTGTGGTTGATCAGTTTTGCGCTGCCCAGTAAACATCATTCTTGGTTATATACGCTGTCCAAAAACACACAAACACCTATGTGGGTGTATGTATGCATGCACGTATGCATGTACATATATGCACATGTATACATATGTACAGCAATAACATATACCTCATGGTAACTATATTGGTGTTTTATTGACCTAAATTCTGATTGACAACCATCCAGTCCATATGCATGATAAAGATTTGATTCCACAATTCAGATAAACTGATAAGATATGGTTAGATTCTTATGTGAAATTGCATTAACATACTCTCTATAATCATGATTGATAATATGAAGTTGTAATTCTACATCTTGAGTTTACCACATTACTAAATGATGCTTTTCCAGGCATCATTCATGCTCTGAGCCACTTGTCTCCTGGGTAAATCAATTAACAGAAGAATACCACTCCTAGCACTACTTCCAAGAAGTACATCCTACTCAGCAATGACTACTGATACAAGTCTTCCGTCCAAAGAACAGAATCCTGCTTCATATGTAATATTCCCATATTTTGTGTTAAACTTCATATAGATGATGATCCCATTTGCATTATATTCAAATGGACTTGCCACAAATTATGCTATTCTAGTATAAGAATTTTCCCCCCATATGAGGGCTTTACAAAGTCTATCATCTTTACATCCTGAAGGACCTTCAATTTGTTCATCAGCTTTTCTCTTTTCCTTCAAGAGTCGTCAATAAAAAACTTTCTCATGGTATGCCACATAATACATAACACAATTCCATTCAAACATGCTTCTAAAACAATGTTAAAAAAATAAAATGATGGAGCTTCCCACTAGAGGTCAATTAAATTTGAGTATAGTCCAAATTGCATGTTTTAATGTTTATGGATTATTGGTTTAAACTAGAATTACAAAATACTTTTTGGATGTAGAATCAAAAAATACTTATTTAATTTCTCCGTGTGTAGAAGTAAGTTTACGGCAGGACAGAAAATCTCCAGCCTATTAGAAGTACAAAGCATAGTTGGTGTGCGAGTAGATGTACCATCTTTTCTCAGACCGGCAACAGTCATTCAACCACGTAATGAAACTGATAACACTGACAAGTTGAATCAGAAGAAATGCCCTGAAAAGAAATCATTGAAGTATAATATTCTCCATAGGATTTTGTAAACTACAATTGGATAGCTCATTAGTCCTATAACATAAAGAAAGAAGAATATCAGAATGAAAGTAGGCCTTGTTACCCGGCACCAAAGTGTGCAATCTTCCCTGAAAAATCAACAAGTATTCAGAATCAGCAAAAGCAAGTAAAGGAATCAAAAATATTAATTGTAAATAATCAAAACACACAACTGAAACCAACCGTAGAGCTGGATAAATGCAGAAGGTATGAAGAATGGCACTGCTATGAAACCCATCCACATGATGATCTTGGCAGGCCACCACTCAGAGTGCCATGAATTCCGAGGATCGTCCAACTTCTTCGTGCCAGCCGTCGAGAGAAACATGACAAAGAAGAATGACTTTCCAAAGTTAAGAATCATCCATGGGGTTTAGGCATGTCCATAGACATGTTCGACAGATTTCAGCATCAGAGGTAGGACAAAAATGGAAGAATCCCTGCAATGGCACAAAGAGAGATCTGGTCTACGAGAACCCTCACCAGGGTTCCAAATTATACATTACTATTTCATTTTTAATGGAACTCCAGCTCAGTTCTTGTGTAAGAGGGAAAATGACCATGTTGGGGCATCGAATTTTGAATTTTTAGCTTATAGCCATTATATTCCACAGTCCTAAGCAACATTTAGTAATTTTACGAAGGATACGGAGCAACCAAAGCTAATGCGGAGCACACCTTCTGCTCCCAAGCAGTAACGAGCACCGTGGCAGCCATTTAATCCTGCATAGATTAAAATCCAAGAAAAGTGTCTGAAAAATCTCCATGCGCCATGCAATGGAGAAAAAGAGGCGGATCGAGGAGAGGTGCGTACGCTGGAACTCGGAGATGGCAGAGCGGCCGTAGTCTCGGATGGCCCAGGCCAGGAGGCTGGCAAGGAGGAAGAGGAGGGCGTACACGAACCGGGCCATGAAGGGGTTGGGCCCGATGCAGAAGTGGGTGCAACATGAGTTCTCCATGAATCGAGCGTACCTCTCCCTGCTGCTGACGCCGGGGTCCTCCATTGCCTCGTTCGTCATGACATTTACGTATCCTCGGACGTGCGACGCAACTAGCCTACGCAACGCAGCGCTTAATATATAAGAAGCGGGGGAGGGGAAAGAGACGCGAAGAAGGATGGGATTGGTTAAGGCGTTGCATGGAAGAGAGGAAGGGAGGTGGTTCGTACGTCACGCTAGTTAACTCAGAATCCAGCCACATCTCTTGAGACAGTCTTCTCTGCAGAGAAAGCTCTATCTTATTTCAAGTCTGTGGAGACTGGGAGAGAGGGGAGGAGCAGATCGGTTCCCAGCACGTTGCATCCTCAGAAACTACTTGTTATAACGTTCCCGGAATGATTACAACAATATAATATGAATTAAGCCGGTTATCATAAATTTCTGTCCCAGGCTATCTTCTACTATTAGAAAACAAAAATTGCCCCTTTACGTGGTTCCTAAGCCTCTATAAATACCAAAGTATTTCATAACAACATTTGGGCATTCACTATAAGAACTTCTAGGGAGAATTCCTATACATGTAATACTTGCTCTATTAAACCAATTTTAAGTCCTAACAAAATCAAATTGCTGAGACACATCTTACAGCCCACATGTAATCATCTACAAAAAAGGACAAGGCGCACCAAGTATCAAGATTTTGATCAATCCTATGATGCTACCACCTACCGTGTATTAAATTTTTGCAGAGTGGTCGAGTGCTTTGTAAATTCCCTGCAGGATTTCTTAAATTTATTTTTATGTAGTATGTGTAGAAGTTCCCTGCAATGAACGTATCGGAGCCCTATTGCTCTCTGATTCTTGGTCTTGGTCTTCATCAGACGGCAACCAGCTCGGCCTAAACGGGTTTTCCCTGTAGCTTCGTTTTCCCTGTTTTTTCCCGTAGGCAAGATATATACACATTAGTTAAACGGGTTCGGGTTGTATCTTCTTTACCTTCTTTCGCCATCTGAACTGTTGGATTGCACAATGGCTCCTTCAAAATCTGTGCAGTGAAAGAAAATTCGAAATGCTTTGAGATCTGTTGACGTTGGGAAAGCAGATCAATCATTTTTTTCACACGAATCTGGTTAAACTAGTCCCTGAGGCCCACCGAACAAACTTGGCAACTTGTTCAAGTGGACCATTCGTGGAGGACCATCCGAACTGGACAACGACAGTCACCCAATCAGTAGTAGGACCACTTGTTGCCCGTGTATGTTCGAACGAAATCCATCCGTTCATTCCGCATTAGTCCAACGGATTTAAATTCTTTAGCGTACCTTCTGTTTTGATCCATTGATTGTTATTGCTATTAAAAAGAAACGACCATACGCAACACCATATCGAACTTTAAAAATAAAGAAAAATATAAATGGATAAAGAAAGAAAGAACCTGACGGCATAACCTTTCATGATTAACCTAAAAAGAATTAAACAGCCGCGAGAGAGAGCTTTTTCTTTATCTTGTGGATAAAAATATAAAAGAGTGAACGAGAGACTGAAATATACTTATGTAGAAAGAGAAAAAGACTCTCACTTTCCCTTGGCCATTTTTTTACTAATTTAATAGATCAAACTATTTTGTTCGGTTTCTTTGGCCAGGATCGGTGGTTTAATTTAATTTAATTTAATTTAATTTTCTAGTCGATTAGGGGGCATGGTAAGACTTCACATGAAGGCAAGAAAATTTTCACCAAAAAAAAAGAAAAAAAAAGAAGGCAAGAAAATAACGAAAAAAGCTTTCCGCATTCTTCGAACCATAACAATATAATGGCTTCCTGAAGTTCACGTTAAGATCAAGATCCGCTATAAATCGAAAAAAAACAAGATTTCCTATGGAAGCAAGAAAAAGTAAAAGGGGGTCTAACGAAACAAGAAAGAACCCTGAATTTAATTTAAGCCTGGATCAATTGGTCCCTCAACAGCAAGAAAGAATCTCGGAGGAAGATCGGTAGGTTGCAAGGAAAAAAAAAAAGAAACAAGAAAACAGATTCTTGATCTCTGAAATGAGAAAGAACTGAATGCGCACCGGAAGAGAACTGATCCTGATTTCGACACGAATGTTGAGAAAAATGCGAGATCTGAGAACAAGAACTTACCTCTGATGGTTCCCGATTCGTCCGCCTCGGCGACTCTTCTTCAAGAAGCTCCGCTCCGTTCCCCACCGGCACTTCGTCTTCTTAGACCTGAGGGATAAAGAAAGAGAAGGAGAGAGAAGAGGCGAGCGATGGCTTCACTTTTCAGAAGAGGAGGAGATGGTGGTGGTGGTGGTGGTGGTGGGGGTTTCCTTCTTTTTCCCGCCGCATGCCTTTCTGTTGCCGGTGGGAACCTATCGTGAAGTTAAAAAGAAGACTGGCTCCCTTTGCCCCCCTCGAGTTACTTGCGGGGCGGCCTCTATTTATAGGACCGCGGAGGCCACTCCACGGCGTATCTCATACACCAAGGAGGCGGGATCGCCCCAATCAGAGAACGTCCATCTCATGGACCCCGCAGTTCCAGGAATCTGGCCGCTGTGACGCGCAAAAGACGCACACCCCCATGTAAAGCCATGAAGCAAAAAATCAATATATTGCCCTATCTTTTGACGCCATCATGACCGTCTGATCCATGGATCATATCCTTAGTAGTACGAGAGAGTTCGGGCAACAACTATGAAGCGAAGGCACCTCCTTCATCCCTCGTTACTTGCAAGCCACAGCTAAAAGGAGAAAGGAAAATCCGTAACCTCTTACGTGCACTGCGACCAGTTCCAAACAACCTTCGTCAAGCCAAAGAAAGGAGGATACCGGATGCGGCGACAACGTGACGTGGCGCCTTTTGTGCGCCAAGCACCCACGATGCATGAGGCCGACTTGAGACAGTAGTAGGTCGGCCAATAACATCTCTGGGCCTTGTCCTGGCCCTGCTGGGGATCGGGTGAACCGAGTGAAACTTCGCTTGAAGGGAGCGCCGGCTCAGAACCAGACCCAAATCGATGGGGCCGGGTTGGGTTGGGCTAATTAGGTCCTGACACTGAAAGATTTATAAAGATTCCACAGATTTGGAAGCGAAGAAGGATTGGTGACAATGGATACAGAGTAAAAAGCATCTAAAGTGATGGAATCAACAAAATGGCAGCGCACAAGACCAAAGCTTTGCGTGTGATAGGACATTAAGCATTCAATCAAAGTGTACTAAAAAAGAAAAGATGCCACCTACAAAAGATATTACGGACCGCCAAAATTTTTTGTCACACACCAAGTATATTTGTGAAGTCCCACATTATAGAACTGAACTTGTTGGCGCTGTAAACATTGGTTGTACCTTTTTTTTTTTTTTTTTTGGTTACAATCACTGCTTACACTACTCTAGCTGGAGTATAGCTAACATAATACAGAAACAAAAAATGATAAAGCAATGAAGAAGAACCCTTTGGTGTATCCAGAGAAACTCGTCGGAATGTTGCACAGCAAATGAGGCGCCCAATTCGCAGTCCTGTTCACTTCACAGTATACATGTACTGTCTGAAAGGCTCTGAAGTCGCCCACCGTCTCCTAGATATCGCGCAACAGAGGATTGTCTCCCTCCTCGGCTTCTCGAGACGAATCCAATTGATCACTATGGCTGAGTCTCCTTCAAGTAGAATGCGCTCTGTCCTTAACATCTGTCTCACATAGGTAATGCCTTCCCATGCTCCACCCACCGCAATCAGCCTTGAATTATAACTCCTGATCATAAATTCTACACCTGCATCGTCCACGCCACCAGACATACTTTCATCGAAATTTACCTTCAGATGGCCAGAGGGTGGGGGCTCCTATGAGACAAGAACCATTATATCAATGTTCGACGAGGTATATGAACGATTTTATCATAGATAGTAATGTTAAATCGTCTTTGAATTTCACACAAAAATATTAATATTTAGATCAAGATGTTTCCTGAAATGGCAGTCCCTACTATGATGGACCACTGCTTGCTGCTAAATATTAACTGCATCGATCTTTATTTGAAATAGAGCTGATTCCAGAAAAAATGAAGATAAAAAGCCATGCAAAACCAACCTCAACGGACGCGATTTTTACATGGAGCAGGAGTTACCAAGCTATGCCAAGAATACCATGTCACATAAAAAGATGAAAACCGACCTTTGCTATGCTCAGCTCAATCAGACAAAAAAACCAATGCAAGTAATCCGTGAGCTTAATCCTCTATGGACTCATCGAGCCATGTCATAATCCGATCACATGTCAACATCACACTATTCACGAAACCAACAAGGCACACCATGCACCCAGAGAACCATAATATGCATCTTGACCGAAAAAATTGTGATACTCATGGTGCTTCAGCACCCAAAACTTCAGATATAAAAGCCCCCTTTTTAGGTTTTCCCCCGTTTCATCCACTAATTAGGTTGCCAACGGAATTGCAGTCACCATGCCTATGAATTGAACTCTAGCTATGATGATGATTTAACCATAGTTAGAATAAACAGTCGCACATCGGATAAAAGCATCAACCTACTAAAATTTGGATGCCGCGGAAGATATTATGGATCACAATCACAGATAGAATATATATATATATATATATATATATATATATATATATATATATATATATATATATATATATATATATAATATAAACTACAAAGCATGACATAACTAGTACTTTGACTTCTTCATTTACTAAATCCTGTCGTGGGACATATCCAGTGGTTAAACATTTCATCCTTCTGAATCTTAGGAAAAGAGAAATATGACATGAAGCAAGTAAAAGCATCCGTCCTTTCTCGGACTCGAGCACTGGTGATCAAAAAAAATAACAAGATTATATTCACCATGGTCAAATTCAAAAAAGTATTTATAATCATTAATTGGTTGTTAATACATAAGATACAAGGCACATGACCATTTATATAACTAGAAACGCATAAAAGGGGGGAGGGTGTGGGGGTTATGCTCAAAATATTGATCAAACAGCATATTGTATCAAGTGCCCATTCAACGTCTCTCTCTGACAAAAGATAGTGATACATACGATATTTACTAAATTCATCACCTACAACTTTCTCATTAAAATAGGCACTGGCCATTCAGGTCACCAGTGCACCAGATTGAGCAGGAGACTATGGCTGGAGTCGCCCTAATACCAACTATAGTATTGGGGTTGATTTCCAGCCAAGATGACCATGAAAGAGGACCTAAATTAAAACCTAGAGAGCAAGTTCTCAGTTAAAGAGGCCTCCACCAATCATGACAATTTAAGGTTTAGCAACCAAGAAAAAAGAAGCCTTTGAAAATTTTCCATAACCTCAAAAGAGCCTGTATGAAGAGGGAAGTTGCCAAGGTTTAATTTCAGGAACCGTATTCAGATCTTGGGTAAAGCTTGGTCGCTAAAGAGCCGAACTGAAGGGCAACCCAATATTGAAATGCATTCAAGTAAAAGGAAATTATTTAAACAACCCTTTTCAAACCAAATTCACTTGACAGCACTTAAAACCAGATTGGACCCGTCATTCCATAATATTTGGTTAAGTATGGTATTAAATACCTTATAAATATTAATTTGTCATAATACCAACAAATACAGCAACATACAGTATTGCGTCCTCAGCACAGGCAGGAAAAATGTAATGCTTCCTTCTGTCTGAGACATGATCCTTTTAAAAGCATAAAACACGAACCACTTATCCTCCTGAGTTTATCATCGCAGTTATCATAGACTAATTCCAAGGCTTATCAAACCACGCATGCTCAAGGGTAAAGAAAATCATGCAAATCAGTTCCTAATTTTCCGAATAGATGCAGTTCATCAGAAGAACTATATCTGGTGTTACTTTTGGTCCCATTTGAAATTTAAAATAGTAAACATTATGAGCCATGGCAAGACAAAAAATTGAGATGCAACAACACTGCAATAGGAACCATAACTTTGAGGTCCTCTTCTAGAAATTACATAAAAAGTTGAATCAGTCTGTCAAAGACTGGCGTTTAACTAGATAAGTTTTGGCCCTACTGCTTAAAGCTCAACCATATAATGAGACATCTTACCGAGACCACAACCAAAATTTGAGAAATCGTTCCAGCAACACTGAACCCAGGTGATTCTTTCCAGGAAATTAACATTTTCGCACTGCCATCTACCATTTCAATCATCAGATGCCTTGGGGGAATTCTCAGGTGTCTTCAGAACAGGGTCCTTCTTTCCTTTGTGTGCTGTGACCACCCCTCGGAACTCTTCCACCATACTGCTGTCCTTGAATTTCAGAGCAAATGTGGTGAGAGCATTCTTTCCTTCGCCAGCACTATTCGCACAAGCAAAAGTTAGGCCTCTTTTATCCATACTAGTGAGCGACATGTCTGGGTAAAGGCTTGCATTCAAGATCAGCCTGTAGTTACCCCTAGACCTCATAATAACCCTTGCCTTTTCAGCATCAGATAAAGAGACATTCACTTTAAGCTCTCCCTTTCCCCTTTCCTTCCACCCTCCATCCAAATACTCGTACAATATAGCATCAGCAATGAACACTGCCTTCTCATTCTCTTCACCTGTCTCGATGGGCACCTCCTGCATGGAAAATTTGTCACTTTTAGAAGCATCCAGTGCAGTACCAAGCAATGATGAAGAAGAACCCCCGTTGTTGGTAAGCCCAAAAAGAGATCCAGAATTAGCACCAAATGTAGATCCTTCTTTGGCAATTGAACCAAAGGAAAATGAAGAGCTCGAAAAGCCAGTTCCTGCAAGCCCCGTAAATGCATTTTGGCTACTAGACAACTGTTGAAACGAACTAAAAGATCCAGCTGGCATAGTGGTAACTTTCTGTTCATTTTCCTGCTTTTCTTTCTCAATTTCTTCTCCAACTGCCTTTTCAGCATCACCACCGGCCTTTTTCTCAGTTTCTTTCCCTTCTTCCTCAACTGCTGCTGCTTGAGCTTCTTTCTCAGCTTCTTTTCCTCCATTTTTCACTTCCTTACCCATTTCCACTGGTTGACTTACCTCTTCTTTTGTATCACTTTTGACCTCTTCATCACTCTTGGCTGCTGACATATCAGCAATGTCTTCTGCTGACTTCCTGTTATTCTCTCCCGTCCCCTCTGTTTCATTCACTACAGCTCTTCTTTCAATTTTCTTATCTTCTTCACCAGATTTTCCAATCTTTTCATTATTACTGTTTTGTTCTTCTGAGGCTGTTGTATCAGCACCAGTTTGAGGCTGGTCAGCAGGGCTAGTTATTTTTGCACTGGAATCGGTTGGAGGAACCAAGCGAACACCAGCAAAAGGATTGGAACCAGTAGATGTTGCAGGTTGCTGGCGCCGAACCTTGACAATTCTCCTGGTTGCCATCACTTCATCACTGGCTCTTTCGAAAGTGCCCATCTCTGGCTCAGGAGCATCATCATCTGGATCAGGATTATCCTTAGAGAGTTGTCTACCAGCAACTCTCTTCTTGGATGAAGGAAGGGCACTTTCTGCATCCCCCATTTAGATGAACACGATATTGACAATGTCTTATCAAAAGAAATATGAAAGATTAAGGTAGGGATAGTAGAAGATAACTCCTGCAATATGTGGACCAACATAAATCACCTTTTGTGATATAACTGCAAAATGAGAATACGAACCGAACCAATTAAAAATAAAACTAAGCTAGACAGGTTTTCTTCTTTCCCTCTCAAAGGGCATATAGCAACAGACACAAGGAGGAAAAGAAAATGCAAATATTGATGCCTCAAAATGAATTGATACACCAAAAATATTTAAAGAACTATGCAGCTACATGTAGGTTTCTACAAAGCACAAAGTACTGGTAGCAGTTTCATTAATATATGTGCAGCATTCTTTCATGTTGATGAATGGTAATATAAACTGGACTCTTTAAGTTTTGGCAGAGAAGGAAACTGGTTTTCAAGTAAATGTGAGAAACAGAAGGAATCATCATTAGTAAGACAATTTACATAAAGAAGCACTAACAAAGACTGGAGAAATCATAAGCTCTTCCAATAAAGCAACAAGATGGAATGAAACTAGAAAGAAATTTAGTCAATGCAATAGACACCCAAGTATAACAAAGCGTCATCTTAATACAACAAGAACCACTTTCTCTAGACAGAGGAGACATAATGAAAACAGATGCATCTAATCTTAAGTGGTGTAAAATTAACAACAAAAGAAATCAACTACAACAACAATAAATGATTGACGGGAAGAAGGAAGACCTTTGCCTGATAAATCCACATGATTCTTACAGGTAGTAGCAAACCAGATAGACCACCAGTCTTAACTCATTCTTGGAACTGTAACCCTAAAGAGATTGCAAGATATAAATTTCATTTTTCACTGCAATAAATTTAAGGAGATCGAAATGACTCTGATTGGAAATCAGTATATCTCAACAGAACACTCCAAAAGAGCAAAAATAATTGACACTAAAGTGAGTTTCCTTGATTAAGCTGCTTCTTACGGACAAGACAGATGCTGCCACAGCTACTGGTCTGAAATATTTTCTTCACCTCAGATATAGGTCTGCAGGAAGGAGTGTTGGCCTTCACCAGCCAATATAAGCACTAGAACTGGCAGGTCATGCAGCAATAGTGACTACTTTCAATACAGCTTCATCGAGTCAGAGCCCCACCACCCATACAAATACTAAATATCCCTCACCAACTGCAGACTCACAGCCTAACAGACAGTACAAAAGATAACTCCCTGCTCATATGTTAGTAATGATACTTGTGAAGAATAAACATAAGGTGTAATTTAGCCATTCTAACCTGCATGTTCATATAACAAGCAGGAATATTAAGGTAAGATGACAATTAATCCAAAACGGAATTTATTAGAACCTATAACCTCGGACTTTCATCCTTTGCAGCCAATCAGGATGTGCGAAGGAAGGATCTCATACAGCCTGGATTGCTACATGGTCTATTTTTGGATCATGATAAATTTTCATGAGTAAAATTACTATCCGGATCGACAGAACTATAGCTAATGTGCAATGGATAACCTATTTGCCTTCTGCTTTGTAAAGATTTGATAGCTTGGGAAAAAAATCGTAAGTATGGATGTTCCGTTATTGAAAATCACCAAAGGAGGACTACTGAACTACTAGTAAGCCAAAAACCAAGTAATTGCACAAATGTAAATCGCCCAAACTTGCAGAAACCCCAAATTTAAAACATCTAGGAAAGAAAAGCACGCAACAAGCATGAGTATGGCAATATAAAAATCCATGTTGAGATTTCACAAACTAATAAAGGAGACATTAGTATTTCCTGAACATCAAAGTTTTTACTAAATCTATGTTTATCACAGGAATTTCCACTTATTATCTCTTGATGACAAGTGATATATATATATTTGATCATGATACAAGCACAGTTTGTTAGATGCTAGAAAGAATATTATTAGAGAGGGAGAGGGAGGGAGGTAGTACTCTATCCAACATTGTAGGAACAGCTGCTTGCCAGAGTATAATTATGGTACAACAATGAGGAAGCCCATTTTTTCAGGAGGGCAGATGATGCATTTAGGGAAAAGAAAAGGTCAGTTGCATGAAATTAAAATTATAATGTATCTTTCAACCCTGATGGCATACAAATGCAAGCTATAACCCCACCGTGACTTGTTAAACGAAGCTCTACATAGTATTTAAATTTCAGAAACCCAGTGACTTGCAATGCAAAAGTTTTTGTTATGATGTAGGACCACATGATGTCTCTGTATTAAACAGCCTAAAACTAGTTTCCCAATGGAAACCCAAATAAATATATGCATACAACAGATCAAAACACATAAGCAGTACATATTACTTTACAATTCAAACACAAACACACACACACACACAAAAAAAAAAAAGCAAAAACACGTGGGAAAGAAAGGGAGAAGAAGGAAAAAACCAAACAAAGAGTTCTACATGGATAAGTGACCAGATGCATATGCTAATTGAGATTTACTTATTGACTCATGTTTAAATACAGTTTTTGAGAAGCAAGGTATTAGGTTGACATCTTCAAATGCCATGTTGAACAAAATAGTATTTGGATGGCACTGCTACAAGGACTCAAAAAACCAAATCCAAAGAAGAATTCAGGATCAAGGGGAACAAATCTAAAGAACATCACTCAACACAGTGGAAGTTACCCAAAATTTGCAAAACCTTAACTCATTATGTCCATTGAAACTTAGAGCATTCATAGATGAAGAACAGATAATTTAGATCCAGAAATGCCCAGACCAGAATCTTTCCTCATCATATCTAACACATAAAATAAAAGCCATCTAAGGAAGAACGAAAAATTTCTAAAAAATGATCAATAAAAAAGAAAAAACTTTAGCAAATAAAACTAGGAAAAGTATTTCGATTCTTGACCGCCTGACCCATCAATCAAGAGAGGGATTCACCCCGATGAGTCGTTTCCTGCACTGCAAGCTAAAATCCTAGCATATATTACTCTAATAGTACACAGACATAGCTATATCTGGAACAAAGAAAGTTATGCGAACATTTGGGGTTTCCAGTACTTGGGGTTTCATCCCATTCTTGAGCTCATTCTCAACAAATCAGATACAGGTTTTTAAAGATCATCCAAAAGGGCGAAAATCTATATCGATTTGCTATGGATTGAAGACACTTTGACAGCCATTTGATTACGAAAAGAAATTACAGGCACAAATCCAAATAAGAAAGAAGAAAAAAACAATCCAAACTTCACCGATACAGAAATTAAGGATGGGATGCAACGGGGAGGTAAAGATTTACCTCAAATCTATAGACGGAACCGACACTTTGGGTTAGGGTTTGTCTTCCGTCTTCCCTTGATAGCTAAGAGAGAGAGAGCGATGGCGAAAAAATGAGAAAAAATCTCGAGTCGAAGCGACGGGGATTGATGTTCTGGATTTTTCTGATATCTATATTCCCCCAGTTTAGAGCCCCAATATATCAAAAAGATCAAAGAAATGGGGGAACGGGAACCTAATAATCTTCATCTAGCCCTAGTCCCCTAATCCACCCGTAGCTTATCTCGGCCGTTAAGTGTTACTGCCGCTTCAAACAGGGACAGTAGATATTGGCCTCCGATGAGATCAGATGTCTCGGATCGTCCATCAAAAAAAGGGCGAGGCATAGGCGGCCGGATCCAAATTTTATGGGGCTTGGATCAGCTTTTTGTTTTCCATTGGGGATCTGTTCTGAAATCTGTATAGGCCTAGGCCCAGATGGCTCCTCCATGCTTCCCTGCTGCCATCTGGAGATTGAAATGGCCACATATGAAAGGGATTTTTTTTTTTCTTTCTTTTATTTGAAAGCCATAGGTCGATGGCAGTTGTATATCTTTAATCAGCACAACTAGGAAAACGATATCTTCCTAATGCATCCATGAACTCAGATGACACTCTTAATTATTGTTTGTTGAAATCATTGATGGACTTCAGCCTTACCCAAAACTGAATGCTTATTCTTTAATCAGCCTTAGCCTTAGCAGAACATACCATGTCAAGAAAAAAAAAATCTATATGTATATATAGATATAGATATAGATATAGATATAAATTTAGATATATTGTGTGTGCGTGTATTTTTAGCTAGCATAAACCGTGCCATGTGATCCTTGTTTTTTATTGTTAGAATTTTGATTTCTTATTGTTTTTATGGACACGGAAGACCGGGTGTATAAAAGCTGGTATATTTTTGGTAGACGTAAAATAATGGCATCTTGACGGGGGGAAAAGTGGAAAAAGACAATGCTGGGTGGCAACTGCCAAAAATTCGTGTAAGTTATAGTCTCCTTGTTAAGTCTCATGCAGGTTTCGAGCATATAAAATGGTTGCCAACGGTCAAGCAGCTTCGATTGCTTTCTAGACGAAACCTTGAGATATGGATCCACGAAGGATGAATTGGTTTAATGATTTCATATCCACGCTAAAGTGGACATGATTATATTCAACATTTAATCAAATTATTATATTCGGGTTCTAATCATGGTCGAGGATACGTAAGTAGAAATGTTAAAATGATTCTTTTCGGAGCATATTGATGCATTTTGAGAAGAGATTCGTAGCTTCTTTTTTTTTCTCCACCACCACCACTATCATTATCATATTTAATGTTTTCTGACAAGACTATAATTTTCATACATGTAAACTAGAAGTTTTGTCGGACAACTAAGCAAATACTGGACTTAAACCGCACCTTCTCCTCATTATCATCATCATTATTCAAGTCTAAAGACTAGGTGGGCACCATTTAAGACTCAAAATCTACAATCTTTGATTGGGAGGTGTATATGATCACCAAGGAGGCTAAAATTAACCTTGTTGTTTCTTAACATGCTCTAAATGCAACAGCCCACAAGAACAAAGAGGTTTAGATTGTTTTCCTCAAAATGATACAGGCAATTTACAAGAAGTAACATTTCATCTGCAACATCGCCTAACTAAAGAATATGTTGTGTGTTTGAAATTCAGTGATCAACCTCAATTGCTGTAATTGAACCATATTCATGGCCACTTAAAATTATATATTAGTGGCATCTGGCTACTATTTTTATTACCAATTTAAATAGAATTTTGTTAAGAAAACATGCAGCAAAAATTGAAGGATTGAGTCTTGCACATCCAGCTAGATGAGTGATCTTCGATACATAACAGAATGAAGTTGAGCTTGCATAAATCATTCGTATAGTCTTAGTCCTATCCCAGATTTGGTTTCATAAATCTCAAATGGCCAAGTATTTATACTCAAGGCCATCTCCGGTATTTTTCAAACTGACATCCAATATTCATAAGTATTCATTTGAATCTGTTTTATAATTTTACTTATGTTTTATATTGATGGCTAATTTAACATCAATTTTCTAAAAAAAAATTTCAAAACTGGGATAAGCTTCAATGGTACTAATACATGTGATGATGATCTACACAACCAAATTAGCAAACCAATCTTAAAACTCCATACCGGACCAATGTGTTAGAATTCATTCTTGTAATATGGCATAAATAATCACATATGTCATTATTTTGTGTTAGCAAACCTAGACTTCATATAAAGTTAGCCCAAACAGTTAAGCTACCTGTTGTAGTGCTCTCTCTCTCTCTCTCTCTCTCTCTCTCTCTCTCTCTCTCTCTCTCTCTCTCTCTCTCTCTCTCTTCCTTTTCTTTTTTTTATTGCTAAACGAGAGGATGAGAATTGGGAAACTCAGGTTGGGTTTAGTTTAGGCATTGAGGAGAGAGAGAGAGAGCAAACCCAAGGATAAAATTGTTCACAATATAGTAAACTAACAATGTTAGAGAGATCAATAAGGAATATTTTGTTTAACTCTTATTAACCTCAGGGATTAAAAAGAAATAAGTTACAAGATTTCAGGGATTAAGTGCAACTACAGAAAAGGGATTTATATTTAAATATGGAAGAGCTTATTCTTTTCCTGGTTTTTGGAGGGGGGTTAGTTTAAATGTGCCCCTAATAACTTTTAATCACATAGGTATACTACTGGACTTGAGAATCTTATGACAAAGCTTAATTAGTTCTGCCAAATCTGGAGATAGCAACTAATAACTAGATGAACACCTGTCTGTATAGCCAGTGAAGGCAAACCTAAATTATCACTGGAAAAAGGTAAATCTAAGTTTAATCCATTGCTTTTCCACCAAACTCTTAATCAACAGGATCACTACCTTTTTCAAGTTTAGATTTATCAAAAAATATATAATGCCAATTAATTTCATCCCCTATGAGGAATGGGGTATGTGGGGTGTTCGGCTATGATCTGATGTCTTTTGATGCATTGCACTAACTCCTCTTATAAAACATAGGGGTTAATTATTCGCCCGGATCTTAACTTTATTTTTAAAAATAGTAAAAAAATAAATATTTTTGATATTTTTGAGTTCTAACCAACTTTCATTCCTGGAGTTAAAAGAGTACACTCCTAGCCATCATTTAGGAAAGAACATCCCATTTCTTTGAACCAAGCATTAAGTCGTAGCTCTCTTCTTAAGGCAATCTTAGAATACTACTTGGCATGAGCTTCACTTTTCTCCAATTAAAAAAAGTTCAAACTCCACCATCGGTGGGAGAGAATCAGAACTTTTTTTCAAGCTCTCTCAACTTCATTCTTCCATTCTCTTAATTTTAGCTTTGGATCCCTTAGCTTTAGCTCTTCCCCTTTCTTTCTCATCTTCTTCTTACTCAATTCTATTTAGAGCTAAATTCTCAAATATAAATTGCAGCTCTAATACGAGATCTAAGATGGCTTAAAATTTTAAAAAAAGAAATTCAAGCGAGGAGAGAACTCTTGAGGGATGTCCTCCAAAAAGGAGGAAGCAAACCAGAACATATCGAGCCATAATTGAATAAGCTCCATTAATCTTTCTTCATGGTTTCCTTAATTATATTATCTCCACAGGTAGGCTCCTCAGATTGTATCTTTCCCACAAAGGAATGACCGATCTTTTTTTACATTGTCAACCATTGGATCGTATCCTGCACATATTTTAAAGCACTTCAACCTCTTCCTTCCATCCATCTGCATAAATTTTAAAGCATGCATCCCCAACCGTTATTAACTCCTTTCTTTTTCCTCTTCTTCTCCTATTTATGATCCTACCTTTTTTTTGTGGTACATCGGCTGCTTACATTGCTCTTGCATAAGCATAGCCAGCTGCATCATTATCCCTTCGGCTGCAAGACTAGCCGCCGTGCCTCCGGCATCATCAGTAACCTCCTCCGTCTCCTCTTCACCAGGGACCGATGTAAGGCTGCGTTCACCATCCTCACCAGTTACTCTGAAAACAGTATTGTCCATGACCTCGTGATCCTTCGCCATCACCATGACATGGGGCGCCACCGCCCTTATGGATATAAATCCCCATCATCCAAATCCTCCTTCTCAAGCAGCTGGATTGAAATGAAAGAAAAGGAGAGGGGGATAAGTTGACAAAATATTTTATTAGAAATTAGCTTCTCGTGCGGCCACTTTACCTCACCGAGGAAGATATGCATTTAGAATTACCCAAACAAGTCCAGATCTTTGAAAATACGCAAAACAGCAATAACTACGACTTTTGCAAGAAATTTCTATTGTTCCTTCCCTTCCACAAAGTCCACCACATTGCACGGAGTAGCTTATCGTTTCAAAGATTTACCAAGTCTTTTTCTCCTCCAACTAGTCCAAAATATTTTTTTTCACAAAAGGAGAAAACCCTCTGAATTTGATTTTTTTTTTCTTAATTTTCCTCCATATCTGCTTGATAAATGGGCAATGGAGAAGCAAATAGTTAACAATCTCCACTTGATTACTAAAGAAAAGCATCCTGAGCTTCCATTCCACTTTTTTTGATAATACTTTTCTTGTATGCAATTTATTTCTTGCGACCAGCCATATAAAAATTCTCTTTCCATGAAGCTGCAGCTCTCCAAAGAGCATCATAACCAACGAGCCTCATCACCGTTTGGCACTCGCCGCTTCCAAATTGCCAACGAATTTGTCAAGTCACGTCCAAAGCTAAGATCCCATGTCAACCGCTTTGAACGTGGGAATGAAAGAACCCAATTTAATTGCACATTTAAGGATATTCAATTGATGAGTTCTTGCTCCTCAACCACCCAGAACATGGTGACCCTTTAATTAGCTGGCCTCCAAATACCCGTGAGTGTAACCCAACAAAAAAAAGCGACCGTAGCTTTTAGCTTTTTCCCGTGATTCCTATCAGAAACATCAATTCACCAATGTTTCCTTGGCTTTTCTTCAACCCATCATTTTTTAATAATATTCTGATAATAAATTGGCACAAAGAAGGAGACGCTTGTCGCTTGTGCTCGGTTACCTGCGAAGAGAAACGAAGAGGCCCGTCCAAAGTCAAGGGACCCACAAGAATATGGGAACAGCAAACCATGCCCTTGGCGCAAATAGCTAGAACGGTGGTTAACTCCAAGTAACGATGGAGAAAGATTTGAAGATAAGAAGCGAACGGAAGCGCGATCCGACATAACAAACAGCTAATCTCGATAGCTAATAGAGAAAAGAGGGAAGACCGGTCAACGAGCATTCAATCAATATCACCAAGAGATCGCGATCCAACGAATGGATGAATCCCAACGTCGAAACCCCCCACATGGACCTCTTATACAATCAGAGGCTTTGCCGGGGATTACCGCATAAAAGCGGGGGTGGTGGACTTCTTACTAGAATCTGGGAAGGTAAACTAGACCTAATAAAAAGTGAACTCACTGACTTTTTTTATTCCAATTTGTTTTAGAAACGAGTAATCTCCGCCTGCTTTCCGGCTATTCCACTCGATGTGGCGGCAGGTTAAAACGGCTTCAACTTGAATCAGTCAGTCATTGACTCTTGGCCGGGAAAATTGCCTGGAAGGAGCCTTCTTCCTTCATTGAAAGCATGATTAGCTTAAAAGTTTCAGAAATCATGAAATCATGCCGCTTGTTATGGTTAGAGATCTAAACTACTAGTAATCTGGTACGACTCAACAATACGTAAAAAATAAAGTAGCAAACAGATAGAAACCCATTCCAAGTCCTAAATAACACAGAAAAACAATAACTAAGGCCGGCCATGCAATGGCAAGGAACGGCAGGATGGTACAAATATTGAGAGTGAACAGCAAACAATTTATCTCATTATGCAAGAAGAAAACGGCTGTCTACAGAAGTATAGGGCAAAGAAAAGCAGAGTAAGAGGAAAAGATTAAAGACGAGATTGGATGATAGCCAAGACAGAGCTTGAAGAATTCATAAGTAATGATCACCATATATAAATGAAGGAAAAGAGCAAAGTATAGTAGGAGGGGGATAATACCACAATTTAATCCACTTGTTCTTGAAACTCATGGTCTCTATACATTGATTTTCCCAGCATTTGCTCTCTGATGTACTCTCTCTCAGCCATTTATTCACAATGCAGATATAATTAATATGGAGAGATTTCCCCCCAATCCCCTGCCTCTCCCTTCTCCATGTGTTCTCGATCTCTTCTTCATCACCATGATGAATGGTTTGTGTCGAGTGTTTTCCCCCCTCCATCAGAGGGTAGTCAACAACAGAGGTAGCGAGAGGAACAAAAACATAGGAGATTCAATGGACAACAAGCATGACGAGAATCCAAAATACATTCTTTCTTCTTTAACAATGGAGGGTGGGAGGAGGGTGGGGAGAACAATTCTCAAAAGAATCAATAGAACGGAGGAGGAGGAGGTGATGCATATGAGATTCCAACAACAGGTGGCAATGGGCCTTCGTATAGAGGGGTGGGTGCTGGCGAAGATGGTGGTGGTGATGGTGGAGTCTCACAGGGTTTAGGGGGTGGAGGGGAAGGTGGTGGTGGTGGAGTTTCACATGGTTTTGAGGGTGGTGGAGACGAAGGCATAGGTGGGGGCGGTGGTGGTGATGTATAATGGTAAGGTGGCGAAGGTGGTGGAGGTGAAGGAGATGGTGGAGGCTCATAGTGGACAGGTGGTGGTGGTGGAGACGGTGACGGTGGCGGTGGTGGAGAAGCATAGTATACCGGTGTTGGCGGTGGTGGAGAAGGTGGCGGCGGCGGTTCTATGCATGGAGGTGGTGATGGTGGCGGCGGTGGCTCAATACATGGTGGTGGAGGGGGAGGTGAATTAGGTGGTGGAGGTGGCGAGAACATTCGCGGTGGTGGCGGTGATGGGTAATAATAAACAGGTGGTGGCGGGGAATGAGGTGGCGGAGGCGGCGAAGCTTGACGTGGTGGTGGAGACGGGTAAGGAGGCGGTGGAGAATAATGCGGGCTGGGAGGCGGCGGCGAGTTGGGCGGCGGAGGTGGCGGAGACCGAACGCAGTAGACGGGCGGAGGTGGCGAAGGCGGTGGTGGAGGAGGCGGCGGGCATGGGGATGGAGGAGGTGGAGAGGGTGGTGGCGGAGACGGAGATGGTGGAGGTGGGGAAGGAGGCGGCGGGGACGGAGACGGTGGTGGCGGAGAAGGCGGTGGAGGAGATGGGGACGGCGGCGGCGGCGATGGTGGTGGTGGGGAGTAAACTGGAGGTGGAGGCGGCGAAGGAGGCGGCGGGGGAGGGCTCGCCGGCACGAACGGCGCGCACCGGAAGGAGTTGCAGTCCACGGGATGGGACAAGAAGGACTTGCATTGCGCCGCGGATCTCTGCGCCGGCCGGCCGGGCAGGCAGTTCCTCCGGTCGTCGAACGACGGCACCTTCAGGCACACCGGCGGCTCTCCTGTGAAGAAGTTATAAGAGAAGGTGAAGTTCTGAAGGCGGGGCAGGGTGCAGATAGAGGTCGGGATCTGGCCGGAGAGGAGGTTGTGTGCGACATCCAGCTGCTCGAGGCTGAGCATCCATCCGATGGAGTCCGGCAGAGGCCCGACGAGCTGGTTGAAGCTGACATCGAAGACGGTGAGGTCCTTGAGGAGGCCGATCTCGGGTGGGAGGCAAGACCGGAGGCCGTTGTTGAGAAGGATGATCTCGTTGAGGGTCCTGGACATTTTGCCGAGGCTGGCCGGGACGCATCCCCGGAAGCGGTTGTTGGCGAGGACGATGACGGAGACGGGGGAGTTGCCGAAGTTGTCGGGGATGTCAAAGGCGAAGCGGTTGTGGTTGATGAAGATGGCGTCGAGATCCTTGTCGAAGAGGGCCTTGGGGACGCCCCCCTCGAACTCGTTGAACCGAAGATCGAGGAACTTGAGAGAAGGTAGGCCGAGGACGACGTCCGGGAACTTGCCGGCGAAGCGGTTGTTGCTGAGATCGAGCTCGAAGAGGAGGTGCAGGCATTCGAACTTGTGGGGGACCGTGCCGCAGAAGCGGTTGGAGTTGATGTGGAAGAGGGCGAGATCAGTTAGGAGGCCGAGCTCCTCGGGGAGGTAGCCGGCGATGTCGCCGTGGTTGAGGTCGATGCCGGCGACGACGGTGAGGTGGGGGTCGGAGGGGAGCGGTGCGCAGTAGACGCCGGTGTAGTTGCAGACGTTTGATCCGACCCAGTTGGCGGTGAGGTTGAGGGGGTCGGAGATGATGGCCAGCTTCCAGGCCTGGAGGGCAATGTAGGCGTCCCGGAGATGGGAGTTGGGGAAGTTGAGCGACGGGTCCACGGTCACGTACTCCCCCCGGTCCCCGAACTCGTCCCGGTAGTAGAGGAGCTGCCGCTGCCGGATGAATCCGGCCTCCGCGTCCGTCAGCCCATGGCTCGAGAACCCAAACGCCGAGCCAGCGAAACAGAGGAGAAATAAGACCAGGTGATGGAGACGTTGTGATCTACCGCTTTTCTTCATCTCATCCTCTTCTTCCTAAGTGCTGCAGTTTCAAAGAATGGGGGAAGGAAAGAAGGGACGATGAGTACAGTGGTGGGCTGCTATGTTTTTTTTTTTTTTTTCCTCGCTTCTACGGGTTTTTTGAGGGGAGAGGGAGGAGGGATAAACATAAACACTAGAGAGTCTAAGGAGAGACAGCTAAACCCCAGCTCAAAACCCACCCACGATGAGAGCGTTTTCTAAGGAAGCGTAGAGATGCTTCGAACGGCCACGCTCAGTCCTCTAATCTCTACGCGACTGACTATTCCTGGCCTCTGCTTCTCATGGTTCATAAATACAGATATTTTGAATTTATTATTACTTCCTTTTGTCTTTTTTTAAATTTTAAAAATAAAAATTTTGCGATGCGCTCGCTCGCGGTGATATTCCGCGCACCATGATTTGTTTGAACTGATATGCGACCATGGAAAGTGGGGAGGAATGCTGCTTATCTTATTTAAAAATTAGAGGTATGAAGATAAAAGCGAGCGGTGAGCTCAAATGGAGAGGCTTCATGATCCCGTTTTGAACTTTATGTGCGTTCAAACTCGGCAAGGGGAAGATTGGAATAACGAAGGAAGAATTTTTTTTTTATTTTTTTTTTAATCTTCGGAGGAGATTGAAATTTATTATTCACGGGACTGAACAATACATTGGCGGTAAGATAACCGGGCATGAACGAACCCCAAAACTACGCTACCGAAACGGCTACCCGAATTTTACGTCTTCGCCGGCGGTGTTTTTAATTTAATTTAATCGCGATGGTCCCCCAACGTGGAACTAACTGCTTAAATATTTCAAAGGCGCAGGCCCGGACCGCGGAAACAGGGTTGCAGTCGTCTTTCATCTGCGGCTTAAAAGAAATTAAAAAAAATATATGGATAACTAAATTGTCCTCGTATTATGTCACCTTGTCCTTCGGATTAATTCCGATAGATGGCCGGATGGGACTGGCCATTTGGCATGGATGGTGATGGCCACGTTGAGGGGTTCTGCTCTTGTTTGTTTTTTAAATAAATTAGGGGAGAAGGTATAAGTTGGCGTGGGCCCTCGGGATGAGAAATTGGGAGAAGGGAGCGATCCCGCATGTGAGTGGGCCCACGCGTCACGGCCCACACGGCTGAACCGTCGGCGCCGAGGCCCGCTGGCACACCGCGTCCCCATGAAAGGTACCGGCCACGTCATCTCCCGACTGAGAAAATCGGACGGTTGGATCATTCCCTCTAGAAGGTTCCCGGCTCCAACGCTCCCCTGACTATCATCAAATCCCAGGCGTCCGTTTCAAAATTCAGGAGCTTTGGTTTCTCATGCACCAATTAAGCCACAGCTCGCCATCAATTCCTGAGATACTTGTGTCGCAGTTTAATCGGCTAATCAATTCATCGACGATCCAAGATTCTTCTAATTCTTGAATAAATTACTGCTAATTATTTCTCGTTGCAGAATTATAGCTAAATTAGTGAATTCTGAAGCTAATGAGCTCAGCTAACATAACAACCAATCAATGCTGTGAACACGCCTAGCCGTCGTAACGCTTGAGGCTTGCATGTAGGTTCTATCTTTGATAAATTATATATTACAAAAAAAGATAAGATGATTAAATAAAATGATTCGCATAATAACTTTCGTCAGATGGGGGTTGCCCATTCCCACAAGAGAGTCCAAATACAAAGGGTTCCATTTAGTGCTGAGCAGCTCATATTCTCGATGAAAGAGAATGGTGCAAATCGTGACAACAGAATGGTACGAATCAGGAAAAAAAAAACATGTGTTCATACAATGAAAGATTGACTTGCAGCAGGGCAATGAAAACGTCAGCCAATTGGTGGTCCATTATGAATGTAATAATGATGTAATATAAGAAATGCAGGACCACGAGGTCGTTGTTTGCCACTAAGAATAGCGTGAATAAAACGTTGCATGACTCATTTTACCTCTCTTTATTTTTATTCATTGGAGGCCATCTCTATTTAAAATGCTAATCATTAACTTTCAGCCTCCTTTCTATTTCTTTATAAAATGCATTTTGACTGTCAATCAAATATGTATATATTTATACAAAACTAAAAGATTGTTCTTTCTCGCATTTTGACTATCCTGTAGTATCACTTGAATCGTATGCATTTTGGTTGTCAAAAAAATATATATATGTTTATAGAAAACTAACAGATTGTTATTCTACATATATTGACTATCATGTATCATTGCTTAAATGTTACCAACGTTAGCAAGGCAACACAATATTCAACATTTTTCAGAATCTTAGATAAGTTATAGCACTATAACGGGGTATCGCTGCAATAATAGCTAGCATTAAAAAAAGATATTACAATAATAATTTGGTGCTGCACATACATTTACTTTGTGCCAAGAAAAACCTCAAAAGTTAATTTTCAGGTCCAACGAGGATTTTGTTTTATTCAAGTTGCATATTACAAATTTTTGCTACCATCTCTACCACCATCTATTTTTTTTGCTAATTTTCTGGATAAAATAAAAATAAAAATACCAATAGCAATTCTTCTTATAGATTTATACAAATTATAAGATATCTATATTAAAAAAGATTTGCATATCTTTTTCAAAAAACAATCATTGGAGAGATATACCTTGCAGTGCAACTGCAAGACCATCCGATCTTTGGTGATGCAAGCGAGACAAACATGCCGTCTTCCCTCAAAAGTTGTAATAGCTATTTTTATTTCTGTTCTTTTTATAGAAATGATCGTAAGGATCCCATGGACCTTGGCCGTCAAGTCCTATCGGTGAAAATTGGAAAAATTCGAAGCTCTATAAAAGGTCCAGGGATTGTGTTCAATTGTTTGATCCCAACTCTGGTTCCATTCCAAGACATTCTAGCTACCAATTTGCAGTCCTTAAGCTCTAATAGAAGTTCCCAAAGTTCCCGAAGTTCGGGCTACCCTTTGGGACGAGGCAACGGCGGTCAGCGGAAAACTAAAGCAGAAGCCTCCAAATGCCAGCGGGCAGAGAGCTGGAGTCCTCCTCCCTCCGCCGCCCAGCGTATTAAACCCACATTAGATCCTCGGGTGAGATGACGTGAGGCTGCTGCGCTTTCCGGAACGAGACGGCACCCGCCACCCAATCCCCACAGCCCACAGCCCACAGCGACCGGTCCAAAGCCAAAACAACGTGCCGAGAGATTAGAGGACGGATGGTGGTTGGCTCTCCAATATACACGTGTCGGTGGATCATGTGATCCTCCATCCCAGCTCTCGTATGACGAGGATAGCAGTTTCATTCCAAACAATCCGTCCACAGTCCATGCCAACAACCTCCTCCGTTCGTGTTGTCATCAGACATCACCTGTAACCATCCATTCCGTTCTAATATTTTTTTAACGCCCCTTATCGTCCCCGAGGACTTCAGTAGGTAAGGTAACGAATGGGACAGGATGGGATAGGGGTGGTGGTTTCCTTCCTAAGCCGGCCAAGCAGCGCCGCCCGTTCTTGTACTGTTTGAAGTATTAACGGCTCGATTGAAGCGGAAATCGCGGCGAAAAGATGATTGGACTTCACGGGGCAGAGAGTAAATTTGATGAATTACCGGAAAAAGTTTGGATTTGTAAATTAGACTCGAAGTATAGCGCCAAAAAAAACAAAAAAAAAAAACTCAGAGTAGTGGGGAACTTGATTTTCGGTGTAGTGGGGAGGTCTCCTTCTTCCTTTGATTGGATCTTTCTTGGCCTCGAGGTCGATCATGCTTAACTCTGCCGAGACTATGGCTGCCAAAATCATGCCGAGATCGAAGTCGTGAGCTCTGTGGTCATCGATGCCAAGACCGAGCGCTCTGAAATCGGGCGCTTTGAGGTCGAGCACTCTGAGGTCGGGACTGCTGAGAATATGCTTGCTGTCGTCACGTTCGTCATCAAGTGCCGGCGATTTGACCATGTGCTTTGAGTGATCCATTTTACCCCTAACAATACATACTTGATGGGGCAATAATCGACATCTTGACCTCGGTTCTTATCAAGATAAACAATTTCTGTGAAAATCGAAGTGCCACCCTGCTCATGCTAATAAAGACCAGCAGTTTTGGTGACACCGCAATTAATACATGATCGGCGTGATTACTGTCGTGTGCGCTCAAGCGAAACGGTTACCATGTGGTTAACATGCAGGTGACCGTTACCATACAGATAAGGCATGCTGCACCCACTCAGATAACAGATCTGTATTCTACCCAATATAAAGGAGTAGCCCGGAGAACCTAAGATAAGTTCATTTGGAGATTCCAATCTATAGATTTTCTTCCTTCCACACTCTTGCCCTTCTATTTTAAATTAAACATCGGAGGGTCCTCGTCGGAAATATTTCCGCAAGTGGACTTCTTGCAAATTAGCCTCGGCAGCAATCAACTTTTTCTTATTTTGGTCTCACCCGACCTCGCTTCTCTTTGGTTCTCACCGACCTCAGAGAAACTCGGTTCAGAATTTGGTGACAATAATACTCGTACATATAAATATACCAATATATGCATGTATTCACATTTGTGCATCTATTATTTTTTCATTTTAATCGTAAAAGAAAATAATCAAGTGGAGAGCAGTAACAATGCAACCATCTTGTTCTACTAAAGTCCTATGATCCTATCTATGTCACCTATAATCTTTTTACAATATATTTTTTATGATTTAATCTTTATATTAAAGTTGATTATTATATTTTTTTTATTCTTCATATATTCTAACTATGTGAATATGTAGGAAATAAAAGTAATAGTAAAATGTATGACCCTTTTTTTAGTTTTGATTTTTATATAGCCGATATTTTTTACTTTTGCTTTCTCCGCACCTTCTTAGGTGCAGGCACTACCTTTTAAGGCAAAACATTTTTCTATCGATATATTTTTGCATCCCGCATCTTTTGATATGGGTTTCATAATTACAGGAATTAGTTCTATAACTAATATGGGATTCCATGGTCATTATATAAATACTCTATCATAGGTTTATTGGCATTGCACGTTTTCTCGTAATAAAAATAGGTTGTAATGTTTATTTTCCTTCTATCATCATTCTATTTATCTATATATATATATATATATTGCTTCACATTTTATAATCAGATCGGAAAACCCTATATGATATTTAAAAACGTTCCACAAGTGGATAATGCTAGCATAAGTCAAAGAAAAGTTAGGTAGAGCATATTTAATTTTTCTCTAGATAAGTAATATAGAAGTCTTAAAAAAAAAGTAAATACAGTACCCAAATAATGATAGGAATATTAGAAGTGGGTGACATCTATTTTATAACGGTACTTTGTTTTTATTTTATGATTAACAAAGTAATATTCTGGGTCCAAACCTCAAAGCCGGTCCACGCTATCCGAACCTTTTTACAATATGGACATAAAAATTTCATTAGGTTCTGATTTAACTTTGAATCTAAACAATAATTTTTTTGATTTGGGTATATGAATATCGGCAAATCCAACGGGAACTTGACACGCCGATAACCGTACATGCGGTTGCCGCCGCCCGCCAGCCAGCCGGGGACCGCGTCTCAGTAGCGTTACTTTTTAGCAAAAGCTGCAAAAGCAGGAGAGAGGAGAGAAGGTACGGGAAGCCCTGGTAAACGGAGTATAATACGCTACCAAAAATTTTAGAAAAAATTCCGGCCGCGAGCGTGGTGCCCAACTTTGGGATCTCAATGATCCGATCGCCAGAGCCCATCGTCATGATCATCCATACCATGCATTCACGTTGTCCAACACATCATCATCGGCGTCATCTGTCGTGTCCACTTGACTCCGGACGGTCAGTTAGGATACGATGGATCATGCTATGCGTCTAAACCGATGCCCTCCAGGGCGGCAAGACACGTGGGATCCGGATCCAGTCACTCTGGGGCCCTGCATACGCTGGAGTGCGGTTTTATCTATTTGTCGTTCCAATTTCTGAATCATTCCCATGAACCGCTTGGATGGATTGGATCCGTGTATAGTGATCGCTGCATCGGATTTGGAGCCACTAAAAACCAGGGTTCCTCCTGATCATTAAAAAGATCGATATCTTCCTTTTGATTCGAACCATCTTATCTCATTCTGCTGTCATCATTAACGGCACGGCTCCGACTTCATTTAACGGCAGGGTGCCTGTTGGGGGGAATAAGATTTTTTCCCAAATGACATAAATGCCCCAAAGAAGCCGTACAATTTCCGACCCCGGACGGCCGAAGTCGGCGTCCGACTTCGGAACGCCCGACCTCAAGACGACCGACCTCGAGACCTCCGACCTAAGAAAAATCCCGATGTTCGAGGTCTACTCTTGTCAGCCACCTACTACGGCCGTGCGCCTCTGAGGTCTGGCCGAGGACCATACCCTGACGCCCCTCTGGCATTTATTGCGCATGGTCGCTGTAACTCTCCGGCTTACTCCACAATAAATGCGGATCTCCGGCTTACTCCACAATAAATGCGGATCTCCGGCTCACTCCACAATAAATGCGCATGGCTCCTATCATCTACGGACTCTCAGCTCTCCACGGCAAATCAGCCCAGCAGAGTCTAGTCAACTATGATAAGTCTCCGATCTCGGCCATACCTCCGACACCAATGCAATAATTCGCCTGATAGCGTGCTAATTCGGGCTGTACGACGCCCTCACCGCCGACATCAGTGCAATGATCCGCCTGACCGTGCGCCGACCCGAACGACATGCCGAGCCGTACTACGGCTTCGCCTTGTTACATCGCAGGTAAACCGACCTCCGCCTATAAAAGGGAGCCTTGGCCTCTCAGGAGGGGGTTGGAAGATTGATGCACTCTACTGACACTGTTTATCTCCTTTCTACACTATTTGCCCCCTCCCTGACTTGAGTGTCGGAGGGCCGGCGCCGAAAAACCCGGCCACCGGCTCGTGTGCAGGCACCCAGACGGAGGACGCCGCCAGCTGACGGATCGTCGCCTCGCCGCATGAACCAGCCGTCCCTTCTCTCCGACCGCCCCAGACGGAGGACGCCGCCCGCCGACGGACCGCCGCCCCGCCGTGAGAACTCGCCGCTCCCTCTCCTCGACCGAAGATTGCCCCCGGGTCCAATTTCCAGCAACAGTTGGCGCTAGAGGAAGGGACCGAGTAGCAGTCATGAAGTTGAGAAGTAAGGGAGCCTCTAACGCCTTCCGGCGTCCCCCGCAAAGTCCTGGACACTCTGTCCAGAATTCTCCAACTCCGGCGGACCCGGTTCCTCAGGTCCAGCCGGAACAGTTTGACGCCTTGGTACAGCAAGTCCAGGCCCTGGCCGCCGCCGTTCAGAGTCTGCGGCGCGAGGAAGCCTTACCTACGCTCCCCCCACGGGCTCAGGCCCCGCCGGAGTGTCTCCCCAACGGCCCGGTTTTCCCAAGCCAAAACTTGCATGGCTCCTCCAGAGCCAACAACGAAGAACGAGCTTCCCCCCGGAGGGAGTCACCGGGAAAAGGCTTCGACCGGAGGCCCCAGCTTTCTGAGGCGGAGTCAGCCCCAGACCACCGTGAGCCGGCGCAAACCACGGCGACAATTCCACGAGTGGGGGAGCTCGACCGGAAAGTTGAGCATCTGGAGCGCCAGATTGCGGCGCTCCACAGCAAGAAGGCAAGACAAGAGGGAGACTTTGAGTTCACTACTAAGTCCCCCTTCTCCCGCCAGATCGAGGATGAGCCGGTTCCCGCGAGGTTCAAAATGCCTCAAGTGGAACCCTACAACGGGACGACTGACCCTCTCGACCATCTAGAGAGCTATCGGGCCCTCATGGCCCTGCAAGGGTCCTCGGAGGCCATACTCTGCAAGGCCTTTCCAGCGACCCTCCGAGGGATCGCTCGGCTTTGGTTTTCTGGGCTGAAGCCGAATACGGTGTCCTCTTTTGAGCAGCTCGGC
Organism: Phoenix dactylifera; assembly: GCF_051530095.1. Classification (NCBI taxonomy): domain Eukaryota; kingdom Viridiplantae; phylum Streptophyta; class Magnoliopsida; order Arecales; family Arecaceae; genus Phoenix; species Phoenix dactylifera. The sequence goes on along the minus strand of NC_143201.1, from coordinate 29,770,317 downwards.
AGGCAGTTCGCCACCAACTTCGCTGCCAGCCGGCGCCAGCAACGGACGTCGGACTCCCTTCTCGACATCAAACAGAAAGAGGGGGAGTCCCTCAAGGAGTACCTGGACCGCTTCACCGCCGCCACATGGGAGGTTCGCGAGCTAGACCAGTCGATAGCTATGTCGGCTCTGAAGACTGGGGTTCGCTCCTACCGATTCCTCTTCTCCATCGAGAAGAGCTTCCCGGCCGACTTCACTGAAATGTTGGCCCGAGCCCGGAAGTATGCCAAGGCCGAGGAGGCAGTTGCATCCAGGCGGGGGGCAATTGAGCCCGCCTCGAAGAAGCAGAAGAAACGCCGCGAGGAGCGCGGCCGACAAAGGAGCCGATCCCCCCGCCGAAAGAAGAACCTCCCCAAACTGAGAAGTCCGCCCCGACAGCAGAGGCGATCTCAGCAAAGGACCCCCCCTCAGCCGAGGTCCCCACCACGGCCTCGGACGTACCCGGAAAAGTACGAGAACTACACACCCGTCAACGCTCCCCGGGCCGAAATCCTGATGGAAATCGAGGGTCGGGACTTCTTCCGACCCCCGCCTCCTATGCGAGACACGGGACTCCCCCGGAATCCCAGGAAGTATTGCCGCTTCCACCGAGATCGTGGGCACGACACGGAGGACTGCTACCAACTCCGGGATGAGATAGAAGCGCTCATCCGACGGGGAGTACTCAACCGGTTCGTGAGGAACCGACCTGAGGAAAGGAGGCCGGCGGAGAATGTCGCACCAACCGAAAATCCGGGCGACAACAGGCCCATCGCCGGCACCATCAATATGATCGGGCGGGCCTCGGCAGGAACGGCCGCCCAGGGAGCACCCCCGAAGCGCCCACGTACTGATGAAGTCATCTCGTTCTCGGACGAGGACTTAGAAGGGGTCGAAACCCCTCATGATGACGCTGTGGTCATCTCTATGATTGTAAATAGGTTTGATGTAAAGCGTGTCCTAGTTGACAATGGAAGCTCAGCCAACATTTTGTATTATCATGCCTACCAAAAAATGGGATTGACAGAAGGGCATCTCCGGAGAGTCAATGCCCCGTTGGTTGGGTTTACCGGAGATGCAGTCCCGGCTGAAGGTGAGGCTAGCTTCCTTGTCACAGTCGGCCTCGCCCCCCGGGAGAGCACTGTGAGGATGGACCTCCTGGTGGTCCGTCTGCCCTCGGTCTACAACGCCATCCTTGGGCGCCCAGGGCTAAATGCCCTTCGAGCCGTGGTTTCAACTCGCCATTTGCTCATGCGGTTCCCCACCGACCAAGGAGTAGGCGAGGTCCGCGGAGACCAGCTGGTCGCCAAGCAATGCTACATGGCAGCCCACACAGTAAAGCAACCAGCCGAGGCGCCGGACCACCCGATGGGCCCTTCGCTGCCCATAGAAACTCTCGATGCGAGGGACACCCTGTGGAAGAAGCAAGTAGAGCCCGGTGAGCTCCTTATTCAAATCCCACTACAAGAAAATTTTCCCGAGCTAACTGTGCAGGTCGGCTCCGGCCTCGGCGCCCGCGAGAGGGATTGCCTCGTCAGCTTCCTGCGGGACAACGCTGACGTCTTCGCCTGGTCGCCCGCGGACGTGCCAGGAATTGACCCTGAGGTCATGGTCCACCGACTCCAGGTGAGACCGACCAGCAGGCCTGTAAAGCAGAAGAAAAGAGGCTCCGCCCCGGAACGACAACGAGCTGCGGCTGAGGAGGTGGACAAACTCCTCGGGGCCGGCTTCATCCGGGAGGTCTCCTACCCGGACTGGCTCGCCAACGTAGTCCTCGTAAAGAAGGCCAACGGGAAGTGGCGTATGTGCGTGGACTATACCGACCTGAACAAGGCCTGCCCGAAAGACAGCTTCCCCCTCCCGAGCATCGACCAGCTCGTCGACTCCACTTCAGGACACCAGCTGCTAACTTTTATGGACGCCTTTTCAGGGTACAATCAAATCCGAATGGCGCCAGAAGACGAGGAGAAGACGGCCTTCATCACCGACAAGGGCACCTACTGCTACAAGGTGATGCCCTTTGGCCTGAAAAATGCTGGGGCCACCTATCAGAGACTGGTCAGCCAAATTTTCAAAGACCAGATCGGCCGGAACATGGAAGTCTATGTGGACGACATGCTGGTAAAGAGCCGAGCGGCGGAGCACCACATAGCCGACCTCAACGAGACATTCGCCAAGCTCAGAAGATACCAAATGAAACTCAATCCGGCGAAGTGCGCGTTCGGGGTCACCTCGGGCAAGTTCCTGGGCTTCATAGTGACCCAGCGCGGAATTGAAGCCAACCCGGAGAAAATCCGGGCACTGCACAAGATGTCGCCTCCAAAGACAGTTAAGGAGGTGCAACGACTCGCGGGGCGGGTTGCCGCCCTGGGAAGGTTCGTCTCTCGGTCAGCCGAGCGATGCCTCCCCTTCTTCAAGAGCCTTAAGCGGCCGAAAGACTTCCGGTGGACAGAAGAATGCCAGCAGGCCTTTGAAGAGCTTCGGAGCCTTCTGGCCTCTCCCCCGCTGCTCACCAAGCCCCAGAAAAGCGAGGTCCTTTACTTATATCTGGCCGTCTCCCCAGCTGCAATAAGCTCAGTCCTCGTCCGGGAAGAGGACAAGCTCCAAAAGTCGGTCTATTACACCAGTCGGGTTCTCAGGGATGCTGAGACCCGATATTCTAAACTTGAGAAGACCATCTTCGCTCTCATCATCTCGGCTCGGAGACTCAGGCCTTACTTCCAAGCCCACACGATAGCCATATTGACCGACCAGCCTATGAAGCAAATACTGCAGAGGTCGGATCGTGCGGGGAGGATCGCCAAATGGGCGGTCGAGCTCGGAGAATTCGACCTCGAATATCGGCCCAGGCCGGCTATCAAAGCTCAGATACTCGCCGACTTCATCGTGGAGTGCACCCTTCCGAACAACCCCGAGAGGCCACCCGAATCCGTAGAGGAGGCCCCGAGGCAGCCATGGGTCCTGCACTCGGACGGGTCTTCGACCTCGGGGGGTAGCGGGGCCGGACTTATCCTCACCAGTCCAGACGGAGTGGTGGCCGAGCAAGCTTTGCGCCTCGAATTCCCGGCCTCGAACAATGAGGCCGAATATGAGGCTCTCATCGCCGGGCTCAAGCTGGCGAAAGAACTAAGAGTGGAAGACCTGACGGCCTTCAGTGACTCCCAGCTGGTGGTGAACCAGGTCCAAGGAGATTTTGGAGCTAAAGAGCCATCCATGCAAAAGTATCTCCAAAAGGTGCGGGAACTCATATCTGCCCTGAATTCTTTCAATATTCAATACATCCCCAGAGCGGAAAACCTCAGGGCAGACCAGCTATCCAAATTGGCAACCTCCCGCATGAGCGAGCTTCCCAAGGGAACAGCGCTCGAGTATCTTCGGATCCCCAGCACGGAGGAACCCGAGCCCACCATGTGCATCGACTCCGAGCCAAGCTGGATCGATGGGCTCGTCTGCTACCTTCAGGACCGAACCCTACCTCACGACGAGACGGAAGCTCGCCGAATCAAACGCCAGGCCCCCCGGTATGTCTTATACGAGAATAGACTCTACCGGCGATCATTTACTTCTCCCCTTCTCAGATGCCTCCGCCCCTCCGAGGCGGACTATGCCCTCCGAGAGGTCCATGAAGGGATCTGCGAAAATCACCTGGGGGGTCGGGCATTAGCCCATAAGGTCCTGCGACAAGGATATTATTGGCCCACACTCCAGAAGGATGCAACGGATTTCGTCCGGAAGTGCGATCGGTGCCAACGAAACGCCAATGTCCATCGCCGACCTTCAGCTCTGCTGACCTCCATCATCGCCCCCTGGCCGTTTGCCCAATGGGGGATCGACATCCTGGGGCCCTTTCCCCTGGCCACCGGACAGAGAAAGTTTCTGGTCGTCTCCATCGACTACTTCACCAAATGGGTCGAGGCCGAACCCGTCGCCCGGATCACCGAGTAAAAGATGCGAGACTTCGTGTGGAAGTCCATAATCTGCAGATTCGGACTACCCCGTATCCTTATATCTGACAATGGTCGACAATTTGACAATGTTCATTTCAGAGAATTTTGCTCTGAGCTCGGCATTGATCACCGTTTCACCTCAGTCGCTCACCCCCAGACAAACGGGGAAACTGAGGTAACTAACCGCACTATTTTGCAGGGGCTCAAGGCTAGGCTTGATCGGTCCAAAGGACAGTGGGTCGAGGACTTGTACAATGTCCTTTGGGCGTACCGGACCACGTTCCGACTGCCCACGGGAGAGACCCCCTTCAACCTAGCATACGGCACTGAGGCCGTCATCCCGTTGGAGATCGGCCTGCCTTCTCCAAGGGTGGAGCATTACGACCCCGACACCAATTCTTCCCAGCTCAGGAGTAACTTGGACCTCGTCGAAGAGACAAGAGAGGTTGCCCGGGTCCGCATGGCGAGATACCAACAGCGAACGGCCCAATACTACAACTCTAGAGTCAAGCCCAAGCTCTTCAAAGTGGGGGACCTCGTCCTCAGGAGAGCCGAGGCTTCTCAACCGACTGAGCAAGGAAAGCTCGCCCCAAATTGGGAAGGGCCGTATCAGATCGCCCGGGTACAACGACCAGGGGCGTATAAATTAAAGTCCCTAGAGGGGACCCTGATCCCGCGAAGCTGGAACTCCGAGAATCTACGAATGTACTACCAGTAAAACCCCTAGGGGTTCAAGACAATCAGGACAATGGACTCAGCTTCCTTTTCGCAAACAATTCTCTTATCTTGATGGCTGTAATTCTCTTCTAATATTGGGTCGTCTGTGATCCTCAGATTCTCTGACCAAAATCGGGATGCCTCGAGGCTCGACCGTAGAGTCCCAAACTCCCTCGACCTCGGGAAGAATCGCAGGACGACGAAACATCGACTTGGCGCAAAATTCCCTCGACTAAGGTCAGGATGCCCCGGTTCGTCGGGATGCCCCGAGACGTCGGGATGCCCCGGCTATAGGGATGTTCGAGACGTCAAGATATGAGTATGGTCCTCTCTGACCAGACGAGCTCGGCTCGTTCTCCATCAACTTCCACCTATGAGCACGGTCCTCTCTGACCAGACGAGCTCGGCTCGTTCTCCATCAACTTCCACCTATGAGCACGGTCCTCTCTGACCAGACGAGCTCGGCTCGTTCTCCTACCTCGACTAAGGTCGGGATGCCCCGAGGGTCGACCGTAGAGAACCAGACTCCCTCGACCTCGGGAAGGCGCCGTGAGGGGTGGAAAGGGTGGCTCCACCGAGGCGCCACAAAGTGGACCCCCGGGAGCGGTCGACGATCCCCGATCCCCGAAGCGAGCGATCCCTCGACTAAGGTCGGGATGCCCCGAGGGTCGACCGTAGAGAACCAGACTCCCTCGACCTCGGGAAGCGTCGCAGGTCGGTAGAGCGTGCCCAGACCCGCCGACCTGACGAACGATCCCTCGACTAAGGTCGGGATGCCCCGAGGGTCGACCGTAGAGTCCCAAACTCCCTCGACCTCGGGAGGCACCACAGGTCAGCAAAGCGTCCACGGACTCGCCGACCTGACGCAAGATCCCTCGACCAAGGTTGAGGCGCCCGAGGTCCTACCATGGGGTTTGAAACTCCCTCGACCTCGCAGAGAGCTACAATTCAATAAAGCCTCGCCAAATCCTCTCAACCTCGGTGGGCGCTGTTGGGTCCGTGAGAAACTCGAGCCCCCCTTTAAGTCAAAATGACTCCGGAGGTCGACGAGGAAAGGAGGCAACCTACTCCACCATGCGAAGCATAACTCCGAGAATGCAAGAGGTACGTCTAACTAGACGCCCTCCTTGTCAAATTTTATCTACATACTGCTGAGCGGAATCTCAACGTTGGAGTCTTATCACGCCCCAAAGCCGGGCTTCTCCAATAGGTCGGCTTAAGACCGACCCCCTAACTACGCTATGTATGCTCCGTTCGTCAAGTCTCCGCAATTTGTACAAAGGCTTCATAAATTAGGGCCCAACTCGGCTCTTCTACGTAAACTCCGACGTCCGGCTGAGAAAGTGGTCCCGGCCACGAGTGTACCAGCCAAACACGGGTACCGAGGCAATCTCTGGAAATCCTGGCCTTGCTCACCGAAATCTCGGCAGAATCCGAGAACGATAACTACGAAAACCTTCGGCAATAACTTGTTTATTAGCCCGCGCTCCCTACAAGGGGTTCGGAGTTGAGTTCGGAAATCCGGCTAAACTCCCCGAATAGCAGCACGCACAGACCTAGTCCGGTCTTACTTAAAGGGCCAAGGCCCGACCTCGAGCCCTTGAGATTTTCCTGAAGGCTAAACGCGATGACTTTCACGACACTCAGATCCGAGCTATAGGACTTAGAGAAATTTTCTAAAAAACCTAAGACTCGGAGCTCCTTTTGGTCGGAATGACTGGAACCCGAGAAGGCTAAGACATAGCCCGAAAAAAGAGGGCAACTTCGTTAAGCAGCCCGGAAATTAAAATACAAAGTTAGAGGTCTTCGAGGCAGTTAGCTAAGGCTCTAGCCTCATTCACAACAACAGAGGGAAAGATGAACACGGAATGACAAAAATATTTTTTCATTAACAAAGGGCCGGAAGGCCAATTACAAAATTGAAAGTCGGCCACTCAAGGGCCGACCCCGGATACAACGAAAAAGAAAAGAAAAATACGCTAAGTCCTAAGCGGCGGGAGCAACATCCGGGGGGTCGTCCGGCACATTGATGACCTCATGATCTTCATCCGGAACAGGCTCGGGGTCGGGGGCAGGAGCTTCGGGCACCGCCCCCAGGACGGCGTCCACCTCGGCCGCCGGAGCCGCCTCCATGACACCGTCCGCCTCGGCCACCCCCGTCGAAGGCTCGGCGGGGTCTTGTTCATATATTCCCGCCTCGGATGTCAGGATGGCAGGAAGGGCTTCCACGTCGGACCCCCAGCCCAGGTCCTCCCTCGGACGGACCGTCGAAAGGTCGTACTGAGGGCAGTACCGACGCATCTGCAGCCGGAAGTTCTCGAAGCCCCGGAGGAAACCGTTCACCGTCTCCTCCTCCAACATGTCGCGGAACTCTTGCGACTCTTTGAAGAGTTCCACAGCATGTTCGGCTCGGTCGAGTAACCTCCTCTCCCGGGCCTCAAGTTGCTCGATCCGGAGGCGGGAGACCCCGTCCTCATACTTGAGGGCCGCGACCTCGGCCTGGACCTCCCCCAAGCGCGCCTCCGTACCACGCATGGCCGACCTGGTCAGGGCGTGAGCCGCCCTCTCCTCCTCAAGCGCCCCCGCCATAGCAAGGCGCTCGGCCTCGGTGGCCGTCCTCCGAACCTCGGCATCGGCCAATGCCGCCTCCAGCTCGGCGACTTTCTTCTTGGCCGGCTCCAACTGTTGGCCGAGCCGCCAGGCCTCCTCTTGACAGCCTTGGGCGATAAACACCAAGGCGTCGAGCTCGTGGACATGCTGAAAAGAAAGGAACGAAGATATCGTGAGTTGAAAAGCATATGAACTCGCCAATGACTCAAGGCAATCAAGGAAAGAAACTTACTCGGGCAGTGTTGCAGTAGGTGCCGTTGACGACCTCCTCCAGCGGAATGTTCTGGAACTCGGCCCGGTCCGCTGGGAGCATCGCACGCCGCAACACGGAGCGTGCGACCTCGGCATTACGAAAAGCCGAACTCTCCTCGGGAATAGAGGAGTCCGGCTCGACTGACTCTTCTCGGAAAGCCCGGGAAGAGCTCGGCACGATCGAGCCCGAGGTCCCGGAGCCGCTCGCTTCGGGGCCTCGGGCAAGCCTGGGTTCTGGCTGCTGCGGCCGGGCCATGGACGACTCCCCCCGCTGGGCAAGGGGGGCAGGGCAAGGAAGGGCCGATGGGCCCGCGTCGCTGGCGACCTGCGCCCGCCTCGGCTCGGCTGCAGAGGCCCCCGCCTCGGGGCCACTCCTCCCGGCCGACGTAGAGGCGCCGTCCGTCCTCGCCCTCTTCCGAGGCTGGGGCGCGGCTCCCCCGGCCTCGGCTTCTCGCCTTCTCAGGCGAGAAAAAAGTGATGTGTTGCTGGTCGGCAGGCGGAGAATATCTGAAATCAAAATTTCGTTAAGTGTCAGACCAGTGACAGTAAAAGCAAAGAACGAAGAAAAAATAAAATAATGTAACCACCCTTACCCTCGGGGCGCGCCGAGCTCAGACCTACGCTCGCCAGGGCGTCCTCCCGCAGGAGCTCGGTCAGGTCGTTGCCCCTCCCGAGGGCTCGCACGGAGTCCAGGGTCCTCAGCTCCCTCCTCGAGGGCTCGGAGAGCTTATTGAGGGTCTTCAACCGAGGGTCCCCCCACCTCGAGTCGAACCCCCAAGGCGCCTCGGACGCCAGGAAGAAAAACTTCCCCTTCCACTCATGAATCGAGGAAGGGGCACCCTGGAAGAGTGACATACCGCCCCGAAAGGCGAAGTATAGCCACCCTGCGTCCGCCGGGTTCTTCTTTAACAGAAAACACCGGCGGAAGAGGCCTACCGAGATCGAGATCCCGTGCCCGAGGCACAGGGACAAGAACCCGATTATGGTCCTCCACGAGTTCGGAGCGAACTGCGCCGGGACAAGCTGGTACTCGGCCAGCAGCTGGCTCACGAACTCGTGGGCGGGAAAACGCAGGCCAGCCCAAAGTGTCTCACGGTAGACCGCGATCCGACCTGGGGGCGGCCGCGTCACCCTGTCCTCCGGCCCCGCAGTTTCAAGACGAAACCCGGGCTGGAAGAAGAACCGGGAGCGGATCAGCTCCAACTCCTCCCCCGACAGGCTCGATCCCACTTCCTCAGGACCCAAACCCATTCCCACAGAAGAACGAAATAAAAGTTAAAAACAGCGAATGGAAACTGGGGAGGAGAAGAAGAGAGGAACTCTAGCAATCACGGGGTAGGAACCTACTGGACATCGCCGGAAATCGCTCCGGGCACCGACGGCAAGGTTCGGTTGAGAAAGGAAGCAAGGGAGAAAGGCAACGAAAATAAGAAGCAGCCAAACAAGACCTTTAGGGCAACCTCGAGGGGTTTATATAGACCCCCCTGACGGCCCAGATCGATGGGGTCGGTTCCCATCCCCCGATCGGGTTGCGCCACGTGTCGACCTCGGAAGCCGAGGCACCGTATTCACTCCGGATTAATAAATCGGGTACGAAATCGAAGCGTTGTCCCATCGGATCTCGGGGCCTCATCATGGGTCCGCAAAATCAAATCGTCTTGAGGAACGAGCGGACGCTGCCCCGCTCCCCTCATTTAATAAGATCTGGGACACGTGGAGCCTCGATGTGGCCTCCACCTCTCCGGAATTATGATCCAGTAACACGAAATCGGAAGCGTCCGACCTTGGGTCACGCCGCGTGTCCGTTTTAAACCCCGTAACGGCACACTCATTAGTGAGCGAGAAGCCTCGATTACGGGATCGAGGCACCGCCTCGACGAGCTCGAGGACCCCCATCATTAATCCGCCGTAAAGCGATCCTGGCGATTCAAGAGACGCCACCTCCGCTTCAAGAAGCGTAATGATACGAGCTTCATCATAAGCTCACTAAATAAAGCAGCCTCGAGACGCCAAAGGGCGCAGGTTTCACCATGAAAGCTCCGAGAAGCGCAAGGGGGCGGACGAGACTCGCCCCCCAACCTTAGTGACAGACTTTACTTCCCACGTCCGAGCCCACAAGTCGCTCGAACTCGGAAGTCGGGGGGTAGTGTTGGGGGGAATAAGATTTTTTCCCAAATGACATAAATGCCCCTAAGAAGCCGTACAACTTCCGACCCCGGACGGCCGAAGTCGGCGTCCGACTTCGGAACGCCCGACCTCAAGACGACCGACCTCGAGACCTCCGACCTAAGAAAAACCCCGATGTTCGAGGTCTACTCTTGTCAGCCACCTACTACGGCCGTGCGCCTCTGAGGTCTGGCCGAGGACCATACCCTGACGCCCCTCTGGCATTTATTGCGCATGGTCGCTGTAACTCTCCGGCTTACTCCACAATAAATGCGGATCTCCAGCTTACTCCACAATAAATGCGGATCTCCGGCTCACTCCACAATAAATGCGCATGGCTCCTGTCATCTACGGACTCTCAGCTCTCCACGGCAAATCAGCCCAGCAGAGTCTAGTCAACTATGATAAGTCTCCGATCTCGGCCATACCTCCGACACCAATGCAATAATTCGCCTGATAGCGTGCTAGTTCGGGCTGTACGACGCCCTCACCGCCGACATCAGTGCAATGATCCGCCTGACCGTGCGCCGACCCGAACGACATGCCGAGCCGTACTACGGCTTCGCCTTGTTACATCGCAGGTAAACCGACCCCCGCCTATAAAAGGGAGCCTTGGCCTCTCAGGAGGGGGTTGAAAGATTGATGCACTCTACTGACACTGTTTATCTCCTTTCTACACTATTTGCCCCCTCCCTGACTTGAGCGTCGGAGGGCCGGCGCCGGAAAACCCGGCCACCGGCTCGTGTGCAGGCACCCAGACGGAGGACGCCGCCAGCTGACGGATCGTCGCCTCGCCGCGTGGACCAGCCGTCCCTTCTCTCCGACCGCCCCAGACGGAGGACGCCGCCCGCCGATGGACCGCCGCCCCGCCGTGAGAACTCGCCGCTCCCTCTCCTCGACCGAAGATTGCCCCCGGGTCCAATTTCCAGCAACAGTGCCCATTCACAGTCCGACGGTGGCCAGGGGAATCGACCATGGACTCAGCTTGCAATTGACTAAAGGCAGGAGTAGGCCTAGCACCAAAGGATCGAGTCAAGTAAAAGGTTCTTCCGGAAAAGTGATGCCGAGATGGTAACCCTTTTAGGTACAAGGCAGGAGAGGCAGTCATATTGACCATATTGGCTTTTTAGCCTGCATGGCATACATGTGACGGTTATAAACAAAGTTGAATGACCGAGCAAAAGACAACAGTCCATGTTCCTTTTTTCTCTTTTCGTAAGAGACAACCAGCTATGTTCAAATTCGTTTAAAAGTAAACAGTGCAGTGAATAACCTACTTTATTCGCGCATGGGCCATATGGTACTTTTAGTTTTAGGAGATAGGCATGATGTACATAAAGAATACCAGAGCTCTTCAATCTTTGGCTAGTTTATCATTTTGCCACGGCCCTTCAATAACATTAAACTCTTTGATAGGCCCCGCCCCCAGTCATTAATGAGTGGGAGGGACACCACCACTTTAGCCCAAACACCCCCGTATATGCCAGCTTGAACGCAGCAAAGCCTCCTCAACCTCACCTGCTCCTTTCATCATGACACCTAAAATATCAGATGAGGCTACTTCAGGACGAAGCTATCAGGCTACAAATCTCACCAGTAACTCAACATGATTGGTCTCTTTTGGATCAGAAAAACTCAATGGTGCTATATTGTACTCAATAATAACTATTCAATGACAACGTACATAAACCTCAATGAATGACAAAATGGAAAATATTTAAAGCTTGAGATACAGCTGTCTGACGAAAAAGGACGGCTAGGAAAGCCAGACATCTATGACCATCCCTATCTTTTTAGGATTCCAATGGTACAAGAATCAGTCCGTGACATTACACCAATTAATAGATTAATGTTTGCGTGGGTCTGGAGATGCTGCAAGCACGGGGACCTCAAGAACTTCCGGAGAACAATAGCTCATACATTTTTCCTCGCAGCAACCTGATCAAAATGCAAATATGAGCCACCCAAGATTATTTATGATGATATATAAGGAAGTCCAGCTGTGCCAACAATTTGCAGCATCTATGAAATCTGGTTAGATTTATTTTTTTCAAGTCCGGTGGTGCAAGTCTCGTGCCAAAAAAGGAAACTCTTTCAGCAGGCGGACAAAAAGATTGTGGCAGCTGTCACATTTTGGTGCTTGATGAAGCTTAGCATTTATCACCAAGAAGTGAAGGCAGGCAAGTTAATCTGCACTATCAAATAAATATTAAAGACGATATCCTTAGCTATTTCACCAACTCAATGCAAGTCCTGTGGCCCTGCTTTATATTTATTTTCGAACAGATGAAATCATCAACTGACAGCAGTGTCCAGGCTAGAAATATTTATATACTGGAGCATACGTGTTGGATGATGACTGTCAATACTCTAAAGCTACTAGGGATGGTATACTGCCAGGTAAGACATCAATCAGCAAAACATATAGCGCAGAGACATACCACCTACTGTGGGAAGAAAAAAGAAAAGGGTTCACTAGTTCAGCCAAAAAACATAAATGATAAATCTCATTCATCTCTCCCATGGGGATAAGTCGTCACCTTGAGAAGGGGAGACAGATCTCTGAAACTTCTTTTGTAAGGTCCCTATTGATGGGGAGTTAACACTGCAAGATCAACAAACAACAGAGTTAGAGAAGGTAAGCATCCAAAAATATGGAAAACATCATAGAGAAAGTATACCAAAGGCTTACACAAGGGAGTTGCAAAATTTAAATATCAGGAAAACACAAATAAATAGGGAAAAAATTATGGTTGCATTGCAGTATCAAAAACCAAAATGAAGAAAACATTGAAATGACGAGTGATAACCTTGAATCCATAGGTATGTACAGAATCTAATTTGGAAAATAATATTACCATACCAAAATTCAAATTCTTTTAATGTGATGGACATAATTGACAGCACCCTGGTAACAAGTCACCCAAGGAGGAAACAAATATTTTCAGGCAAGAGCATATGGACGGTTCTTCACACAAGATTATGAGCCACTGTTAGACAGGCTAAAATTCAGAAAAAGGGGAATAAGCTGCAATGCCATGTCATTGTAGGAGTGAAATCAAAATTCTACCATGTTATTTCAGGGCATCAACTCTTACATTAATAAGAGTTGTTGGATATGATAAGTTTACACCATAATACACTGTCCCCACAGCTACTGTTGATATTTACGGAGCAAACCAGTAGGCAGTGTACTAAATGCTATAACAGCCATCAATGTTCTTTCCTCAGAATGGAAGGATGAACTTGCTTTGTTTTCACAAACTGAAAAAGTAGGAAAGAGAGCAGAGACCTGCCACTCTAACAAGTGGCACTGATACGAGCGGTAATCCTAGACGCATACGGAAGTCTATGGAAAAAAGGGAAAAGAAAAACAATTAATCACCGGATACAAAATTTGAATTTTACACTTGCCCAACCAATTTGCTATTAGGCTGATGGGGTTCCTTCATTATTCGTACCCCACTCTTCCTCACCCTCATTCCCATTAACAAGGATTGCGCCATCTGTAGACTCATCAGCTTCAACTTCAACCGCTTCTTCTTGACCTTCCTCCATGGCACGGTCTTCAGTCACCTGCAAACAAATTTTGCTGTCACACAATCTAAAGCAGCAAGGTAGGATTCAGTGAGGAGAAGAGGCAGATTTTAAGAAACCAACAGAACAAACAAGGAAGGATCAAAAAGGAACTGATGAAATATAAGAAAAGAGAGAATACAACACACCCATACTATCTATAAGCACAACCTACCTCACGACCTGAATCTCCATTTTCAAGAGGTACATCCTCTTCATCAACTTGCATGCTTTTGAAAGCTTCCACAAGATTGATATTTGACCTTTCAGCATAGCTTAAATATTCCACAGCGGGAGGATAATTACCCCTGTTTTCATGAATGTTCACTAAAATTAAACACCAAATGTTTGCATTAATCTGCAGAAAATAAGATACAACAGACTGAGTTTCAAGCAACTTACTATAATTACAGCAGCTGTTTAAAACTAGTTTATGCTCAAATATATAAGTGCCCAAATTCTTAGAGTTAATATTGAAAAAAGTTATAATTTGTGGTTTAAATTTTGTTTCCAGACAAACTAAACATTTACAAGAAGAAATGAACTCATGAATCCTCATAATAATGTTTCTCAAATTTCTGTGTGATTTCAATCATGAAAGCAAGAATTCAATGAAGCCAAATTCTAAAAGGAAAAAACAAGGTGCCTTTCTGCCACCTAAATGTGATCAGTTCCCTTGCTGATTGCACAGACAGCCACCTTTTGGAACACTACTGGATGTTCTAGTTTAGATTGATGTTGCTGTATATGTGCTTGATATAAATAAAAAATGGCTCTTTATTTTTTTTTCCTCCAACATGCAAGAAACTTTGGCTTGCATGGCTAGTGTGAAGATTATAAAAGCTATCTATGGTTAGTTTTTAAATCAACAATGTACCAATCTTTATAAAGATAGCTAGAGTTATTTGATCTGGTCCATATAGAATAAGAATTAGCATCAAGACCAAAAAGGTAGTTGAGGCTTACATCGTCCCCAATGAAAAGAGTTCTGATATATTTCATGTCTATTTAGAACTTTCGATGCCTCAAGTTGTACCAATAATATTATTTTCAGGGAGTTCTGAATATGGTCACTCATTAATTGTCATTAAAATATCATTGGAGTTAGAAATGCCATAGACTTGAATTTGTAGTAGTTGCATACCGGACGATGATTCTCAATCTCTTATTCAATTCGGTATTTTTGTAAAAAGTCAGGATAGAGGGCATCGGTCAAATGTCTGAAAAAAATTCCAGCTGTTAACGTTCTAAAGATATGCTGTATGCTATATACTTTTGCATGTTCACAGGTTACAATTTTCAACACAATTTGGCAATTGGTCCATGATATCTTCTGCTGTTTAAGATAAGTTACCTCGTCCATTCTTTCGATCGATAAAGTTCACAGATCACTGTGTTCTTTTTTCTTTCCCAATTCTCAATAATCTTTTTGTTTTCATTCAAATAAGATGCCTGAAGAATGTAAAGCGAATAATGCAAATTCTTTCATGAATTGAACACAAATAAAAGTAAACAAACACAAACGAAAAAAAACACTGACAGTCCTCAGAAAGAAGACATTTTTTTGAAAGTCTGAATCCCTGATTCTTGTTGCCAACAAAAGATAAAAAATTTCATTAAGGTATTCAACAACAAGACTTGGACAACAACCTTCTATTGTTCAAATTTTCAGAACTGAGGAAGCAGTAAATAAAGAAGGCATGCAACTGATGCATAACAAATCATGGCATCTACGACAATTCATGCCATAGATGTCATGATTTCCATCTGATGCATAACAAAACTAAGAGCACAAGCATAATGAGGTAGAGTACTATGGAAAAACACTAGAAAAAAGAATATGTAACAATTACCTCACAAACAAATCATAAGTATTCCAGCCAGCTCTTAATATAAGTTATGTCATTGAAGGTGCCATGAAAGAATTAGCTTTAAATAAAAGAAAACCTCCTAAATATCAAGCCGTCGCTGGAAACTCTAATGCCATCAAATTCATTTTAAGTCAATCGATCAAATAGGGAGAAAAATTAAGACAAGCAAGAAGTATATCAAAGGAAGAAGTTCCATGACTAAATAAAGACTTCACGCTCCTTATTTATCTAATCTCCTATTAGAATTGAGTTTCAAATTTACTGTCTAATGTAAACTATAACAGTTTTAGAAATTGAGTGCTTAGCTGGCCGCTGGGACGTCTAAGTACATGAACAGAAGATCAGAAAAGAACCACGAAAGGAGAGCTGTAACAGCTTAAAGTCCTCAATAGTCCCTACCGAGATTAAGGTTTATATTTAATTACAATCAACCTAAAATCTTCCCCATAATTTCAATCATATCCCACTTATATCATATTTTCCGGGCTGGTCCTAGTCTTTCAGCCCCTGCCATTTCTTGTTTTTCCATTTTTGTTCAATCATTTTCTAAAGTCATGCAGCTAGCTAACTCACTAGGGTCAAGGATAGAAAAATCAATGCTTCATACCTAGCATGATGGGATTTACTCAAAAGAATTTGCCTGGTTTCCGATCAAACAATATGAATTTCTAACAATGCAGGAACATCTTAGTTACAAGATCACAAGACACTTTGAATGTGAGCAGAAAATTGAGGCACAAAAGGTTCCGCACCATAGCTGTATGCACAAAAATATAACCATATAAAAAAAAAATGAAATCGCATAACAAGTACCTTTCATGGGCAAGATTTGATTCGACAGCAAGAGCAACTTGCCAGTCCTCGAATAAATTAGGGTATTCTTCAGGATCAGCCAATGATTCTGCAGCTTTTGGGTTGATCTTCATTCAAAGCAAATTAGAAGCAAAAAAGGGAAGATCTTTTAGATGGCTTCAAAAAACAAAGGAAGAAAATTGAACAAAACAGACATAAACTACCACTAATAGCATAAATCAACTGAAAATAAAAAATGACAGTAGTTCTTAATCTTGCTCACTTTAACATATTTTTAGCAAATCTATGATACTATTTTGAGCAAAAGCTTAAAGGAACAAACAAAAAATATACCTTATTGAGATCATTTTTCCATACTCCTACAATCTCAGAGACTTTGCTTGGAAGATAGGAACGTGCCATCAGCGCAGCTTCTGGTATTCGATTACTGTAAAGAATGAAAAATGATTAACAAAAACAGTTGCCACAGCATCATCTCACCCTACAAAAAATGATACTTCAAAAAAGAAAGGGTACGGCGTATTAAGCACAAGTACCTCTCCACCAACAATTGAAGGCAATCCTCCAATTTACCTAGCATAAATAGACAAAGGAAAGCAACATTATTCTTCCCTTGCTCTTTAGCAAGAGATGCAAGTTTTGTTATCCCTTCAGCATCTCCAAGAGATGAGTAAAGAAGCAATAAGCCACTGAAATCCATAGCATGTGATAGACACTCCTCAGCCATTTCTAACTGCATAAAAATGCAAAGATATCACTCCATTTATATTTTTTTCTAGCAGGCTGTCCAGGACAACAGACATGATTTCAGAAAGTTACATTCTCCCAACCACCAAATGCTGTTACATATTAACAGAAATATCAAAACAAAACCAGCAAGTTCAAATTCATCACAAGTAAACCAGAATATGTATATATTAGCATTTGATGACCACTGCTGCTTAAAAAATTGCAATATCCAATTTGTGATGCTATCATTTATCTTCTTTAGTTTTTATGTTTCAAATCATATTCCTTTCCCTTATCACCTTTTCTAATTGTTTATTCAAAGTCTTCAGCATTTTCAGAACTTCTTCTTGAAGCCTCTCTTGTGGATTCCCATACTTGCTATATTGATATTTAATGCTTAAATCATGTCTTCATTCAAAACACTGACAAGTCATTTAGTGTATACTAGATGGCATTTTTAAATAGCAAATAACCAATTATTTTTCACTTAAAGGTTCTCATTATACCTTCCCAGTAGACAAAGCTAGTTCTCCCAACTGCTTCCACTTAGACTCGCTTTGTACTTCAATAGCAATTGCCTGCAAAACAAATTTCTGTCTTCAGATGGGAAACAAATGGCTACAAGGAAAAATTTATCAAAAGGTAGAATTAAGATGAGCAAAATTTGTATGACCATCATCTGCTTCAGTGACTACTAATGGTCTAATGCATACCTTTGCAACCTCTAATCTTCCAAGCTGTACAGCTAGATCAAATCTGTAATTAGGATCTGTAGCTACTTCAAGAGCATCATCTAGCATATCCCGAGACTCCAAGAAACGAGCCACACTGGCAAATCATGAGATAAAATCCAAGGGAAGCTCAGTGAGCAGTTGTAGTATTAAAGGAAATGAAGAAGAATTCAACAATCAAGATTAGAAAAGCAACGAGACAAAAACTATCTAAATGAGACCAATGACAGGACAGTATGAACCATATAGCAAAGACAACCCACACATGTCTACTCTTCCGTACTTTCTTATGGAAAACAAAGAAGAAGAAACTCCAGAATATCATGTCTTTTGTATGATGAAAAGGCTGACATGAGAGTTCAAACTTCAAAGCCTTTTGTTGATCCACAAATAAACAATCTCAGAGAAGGTACCCAAACATCAGAATAAAATTCAACCATGAAAAAAGCCAATTTGATATTCTGAATTGAGTTAATTTAACAACACAGACTTCTTATTGGTCGATTTGCGTTCTGTCAGAATTCAAGCTCTCAAGAGATTAACAAGTGCAATACTGACACATTGAATAGAGACAAGGATGTACCTGTTATGGTGTTCCTTTGGTATCGATGGCAAGATTTCCTTTGCACGATCCAGATCCCCACGCATCACTAGAGTTTTGTACTCAATCAAACTAAGAAGTAAGGTGTAGCCCATAACACTGCAACAGAAGAAATTATTAGCCACAACAAACCAAGGCTGCGGATGACAGAAGATCATAAGCGAATATCTCAAGTGAACTCACTTGAATTCCTTGTCAATAAGATACACCCGGCTTTGATTAGCAAGGTACCCCAACAAGTACATAGGCCGATCCAGGTGAAACATGGTGGTGACCTACATTCAACAAAACAGATAATCACAGAACTCCTGGAATGAACAAGTCTGCATATGAATAAGCATCAAAAACTGAATTTGAAGTGAAAGTTCAAATATTTACCTCCCCTCCAACACAATAATTTAGTCGCCAAGAAGAATTATTGTAAATAAAACAGTCTCCAACCCATATCCCTGTTCGGACCCGCTCATTCACTTCATGAAGAAGCTCAAATGCATCCTCAACACCTTGCTCATCCACTGACTTTCCAGATTCTAGATAGGAAGAAACAGTCTCTCTCTGTAGAAAGAGATCAAGCTTTTCAAAACTAGCATTGATGACATAAACGCACACAATAAAACATGCAAATGCCTTTTCTTGATTAAAAACAATACATGCAAATGTCATATCTATATGAACATGTTCCTGAGAAAAATTACAAAGCAGAGGAAACTAAAGGAAATCATGCAACAATAACACATAAAAAAAGGCAACAATAGAACATAAAGAAAAGGATAACTGAGTCGGCTAACTTACATTGTACTTTAGGATGTAGAATGATGTATCACTAGCAATCGCCACTAGGTCACCACTATCCGCCCAATAAATATTCTGCAAAACATATCCATGATAAATGATAACGAATAAAAATACGATGGAAAACTAGCTGAAGCATGACAACATATACAGAACAAGTTTGGAACAAAGAAAGAACTCACTTTAACATTCACATCAATCCGACGAATTAATTTGCATTCTGCCCAATCATAAAAGCAAACGAAGTCATTTGAGCACATTGCCAGTAATGATCCCCCAAAGATACGCTCTGCTGAAAAAGTCGGTCGGATACTTTTTTTCTCCTGAAAGATGTCATAGCCTTCAAGCTCAGTTCAAGTTCCAAGGGGTCAAAAGACAAAATTTTCTGGTTGCTGTAATCCATTACTGGAGACTATCATAATGACGACAAAACACAAGTATCTGATAACAAAATGACAAGACATCTACAAAACACAATTTTTTGTTCATGACTGTTGGCATGCATTTGACGTCGACGGCAGATAGATTATGAAGCATCAGCTTGTGAATTGCTATTTGTTTAGCTCCAAAAAATTCAGAAGCCACATATTTGGAAAGGATGAATAGCCAGCACAAAGTGCTCATTATGATCAATGAAGTATCCAGGAACATCCCTTACAGTAGTAAAACAACGATTACAATTATAATTAAAACATAACAGAAGCAGACAACCATTTACAGCAGATCATCTATGAACAATCAGGATATACAGAAACCCCAGCAAGAAATGGTTCTTCGGTTCTTCCTAACAATGGACTACCCATTCGTCAACAAATTGTAATACCAACCACAGGAAGTAACAGTTCCGTTCAACATGGGCTACCCATACATCAACAAATTGTAATACCGAAAAAATAATTTTGAGCTGCAAAAGAGAGAGCAGAAGCTTAATGGGTCAGTGGGATGTAAAATCTAGCCACTTTTTTCCCATGCGTACAAAATCAATCTGATAATCAATCTAGCATGGCCTATAGACTTACTACATAGAAAAAATCATCGAAATAAATTATTTAAATATTGTTGCAAAACTAAAAAAAGAATATAAGGGCTGGTGCTAGAAAGTGGGAGGAAGCCAATTGAACAGAGATAAATAGAGGTAGAAGCAGACCTGGAATGTTTTACTAAAAATCTTTATCCTTGATGTAGTTTCCCTGATTGCATATTCTCCATCAGATGACCAGACAAATTCCAAAGCAGATCCGAAGGATCTATTTCTCCATGCCAATGCAGTATATATTATGTATTCCCCATCTCCACAAACAACAACAAATCTCCCATTTGGATTATGTTTTAAGCTCTGAACAAACAAAAAGAGAAACAACTTTGATCAATGCTTGCTTACTGGAAAGCAGGGGCAATTCAAGTAGCAGCAACTACAAAACCAAAGAATATTGCATCAACCAGCATTAAGCAAATCAGAAACCATATTTTCTGGTAGAAGAAATGATTACTTAATTTCCCAAAACAGAGCATTTATACATAAGTAAAAATCGATATGCCTCATTACAGCATCAAAGTTCATCCATTCTTTGCAAGTTGCACATCCTCAACATTTTTATTCAGTATATCTGATCTTCAAGCTCCAAAAACTTATAGAGCATCACTTTCCTCTTCTTGGTGACCTCCATACTCTAATTGACTGATAGTTTTAGGGAAGTGATAGCTAAAATATATTGAAGTTTCAATCCATAAAATAATCAGGCAAGACAAAAAAACAGATGAAGCCCAAGATATCAGGAGATAACAACAGCAATTACTCCAAAACCAATCATACATCTCTAAAGTAAAGCCTGAAGACTATTCTCCAAGATATGTCTCACTGCAAGGTAATACAAGGTCAGCAAATCAAACACCATAGATTTTTTTTCAGCATTTAACAAATACTATTTTATTTGCTCTGGTTTCTATAGACAAGTAGTAGACTATTGTGTTCTATAGGTCATCTGGTGCATTAGTTGGAACACATGCACATGCATGTGCACAGATGCACCAACAAGCACATGCATGCACACATGCGACCAGGAAGGCTTCATAGGTTGAGCACAGCATAGAGTCAACCATGAAACATAGCAGATGTATACGCAACTGATCGCATTCAAAAAACTTACTTGTGGGTAGAGATCACAGCTTCCCAATTCCTTCACAGCTAAAGGCAGTCTTTCTCCATCTGTGACCTGACAGGTAGAAAAAGTTCCCTAACCTTCAAATTAACTTTCATAGAATTTTTCTTGACTTTCTTGAAAGCAGATCACGGCTAACCTACCTCAAAATCTGCTCCAACAGTCTTGATATTCACTGTCTGTATTTCATTATGCTTTGCCCATATAATTTTCCCACTGCTATCCATGCTGGCAACTGGTTCTTCACGACCAAGTTTTATCATAATGGTTCCTTCATCATATCCAATTACAACCCTAAAAAACAAAACCATTGCCACATTTAAGCAAGAAGAAAGAACCAAGAATCATACTCACTGCTCATTACTATCACATTTCAGATAAATTCAGGACCAGCAACACAATATCTATACTCATAAGTCATGAAAAGAAAATTAAAAAGTAAAATAAAGGACAGCTCCTTTTTTTTACCTCCTTGATCCTTTCATGTATCCAACAGCCCAAACTCGTTCAAGGCCATAATTTAATGTGTTCTCCAGTCTGTAAAAGTATAAAAAAATTAAGTATATCTCCAACTGAAGATCCACCACAATATTAATGTCCTCCTATCAAACATTAACACCTAATATAATATGAACCGAAAATAATATTGATGACTTCTAGGAGGAAACGAATAAAGTAATAACCATCAGTTGGTATGGGTCAAGCTCAGGATTATGGCTCAAGCACAGGTACTAGATGTATGTTTTGCACGTATATAATGTAGTGAAGAAGGCAGAGCCCATGTCAGAAACACATTATCCCAAAAAGGCTGTACCCCATTTTCCTGATATCCTGGCTATACAAACAGCTTGGTTCCTGTTGATTCCCATAACTTCTAGAGACAACAGATTGATCTGCTCGTATAGTGAATTGCTGATTTATAATTACACAATAGGTACGTTAACAGTGATTATAACGTCAACTAACAGACCCTGCACAAAATTGCAAAATTACCAGCCAGATAATGCTCGCCCTCCCTAAGCAATCAGCTAGCTAAAGCCAACTGGGAATTGGAAACATGAGTTCTGTCCGCAATTATTGATATCTCAGCAATTGTTTCTGAAGATTCCAGGACTGAAGATGGATCAGAAATCTTTACCAGGTAAGACCTGCTGTCCATAAAGCACTCAGCATTCACTCTTCCCCAGTAACCATTGCAACAAAGCAGCGTAGAAGAGTTAACAAAGTGAGAAATTTGCTTTCCTTCAGATATGACAGGATAAATAATGATATCCAGAATGTATATCATCATTTCCAGATATATTGTGGCTCAAGGAAAGTATGGACACTATTCTTCCAAAGCCACAAAAAAAGTTTGATGATGAAACGACCATTTTGTAAACAATTCAGTTCGAAGCAAGGTTAGCCGCACCGTGCTAAATCAGCCGGTTCAGGGAGTACCAAACCAGACCGGCCAATTACCAGCACAGTTCAAAGCTTCAATTCAGTATATAAAGCTCGCCTAGTCGCCCTTGCTTCACTTCACCCTTCCCTTATTTCGAAATCCTAATTCCTGAAGCCCTCCATCCCCGGCTAGTTCGATGACGACGACTATTCAAGCCCTCTCTTTCAGCCTCTCCCCCCTCCCTCTGCCTCTCTCTCCCTCCTCTCCCTCTCCCTCCCTCTCTCCCTCCCCCTCAGTGATGATGACGACGCCTATTTGGGCCCTCTCTCTCTCCCCCTCCTCCCTCTCTCTCTCTCTCTCTCTTCCTCTCTCATCCCTGTCGCCCTCCCTCTCCAGCTCTCCATGTTTTGGTATGCCTTGAGATAGCACGGTAGGGACCTACATTATACCGGTTCAGCGAACCATAGTTTGAAGTAATATCCATATAACAAATTGACAATGAAGAGCAATCTTAACAGCAAAAAACACAAAAAATGCTCAAGTTTTCCAACTAAGGGAAATTCAAATATTCCAATAAAACTTTGAAAGTAAAAAATTTTCAGTTTAAATACAGCTTTGGAAATTTAAGAGGACTATTTAGGATAGTAGCCCTCTAGACAGGCCGACATCACATGATACAAAGGGAGAACTAACTTTTCACAACAAAAAAGAAGGATCATCCACATACATAAATTTGATGGACCCATTTTCCCAAGCATTGAATATTGACATAGGATAAAAAAATGACATTTTCACCCAGCCAACTTCTTGCCATGTTAAGAGTGCCGATTGAAATAGTTAGTAAAGTAAAGTCACCAGGAGTTAGATACCAGTGACCTGGGAACAAATCGGGTCCTCAACCTGATTTTGAATAAGCTTCTTTCATCCCAGTTCAAGAAAAAAAAGGACCTTCCTGACCATGTTATTAGCAAGAAATCTAGAGTAAGACGGAACCCATCTAATCAACTTCTTCATATACCAAAAAATTAAGTTTCTAGAGGAAATCTTGATCCACATCAATAGCTTCATTAGAGGTTAGGAAAACTTATATAAGATTTCTTTGACAACTATTCAAACATCCAGCAAGTCAACTACGATATATCAAGTCTTTACAATTTCACTTTTGCTGCTGCAATTTAGAGACATAAAGCAATCCATAATCCCTTGGGACAACCTAATCTTCAAAAGCCCAAGAACTAACCCCCCCCCCCCCTCCAAAAAAAAAAAAAAACCACCATTCTTCCTCACCTTTTGAGTATAAAGTTGCAGCCATGAAAGTCGCCTGAGTATTAACTTCACAAGACCAATTCCAATTAGGAGTTTGTCTTAGACAGACCTTTGCATGCCTAGGTCATCTACACAGACTCGGAGCGCAAAACCTCAATCTGATACAACAAAAAGCAAGCTGTCTTCCAAGACATCTCTAATTTGTGATATTTTCCTCCATGATTCTTCTCCAGATATCATTATTTCACTGCATGGTCTCTTTGATTACTGCAGGTGACAATTCTGCTTTCACGTACATATTTTTACTTAGAGTAAGCATTTCCTCAAAATGCCTCCAAGCTATTTCCTCCAATTTCATATTGGTGCATACAAAGTCATTATTTTCTAGAAGCGAAACAAAATCCAAAATAATTAAAAACCGGTTTTGGAAAACAAGCACATGGAGAAACAAAACTGAACAAAATAGTATAAAGAAAAACAACCACAGATATATATTCCTCGACCATTCATGAACTTATAAACAAACAAAGGCAAGACAGATTCCTAAGAGAGATTCCAAAACAAAGTGAAATGGAAGAAATGTGTCATGCTGGAAATGAAAAACTCAAAATCGCCTTACAGACCTCCAAGAGGGCATGTGTATTCCATAGATACAGGAACATTTAAAACAAATTGCCCAAGTCATAACTGTTATCTATTGCAAAAAGAAGATGCTACACTTAACTGTCACTGCTACAGAAAGGATCTCTGCGATACAAAAATATCCACAACAAGCAGTAGACATTTTACAACATGCAGTGGATGCGCGATCTACAACAAAACCTATATCTTAGAGTTATCTCCTGCCCCCTATCTAGCACCTTATCTTTCAGTAGTATCCTAGCCCTCATTATAATCCTATTTATAATAATCTTCATCTATCTCTACACTCAGTGTCCTAACCATATCACTATCAGCAACCCTGCTAGTTTTTACTGTATTTTCAATTGGTTTCCCATATAAAATGCTTATGTCAGTCTCAATCCTGAAGGAAAGGTTGTGGGCAGCCATCAATTTATACAAATAAAAGGCCAAACTATCAAATGAAACTTTTATTTATTTTTAAGGATAGAATATTATATGAATTGTAATTCAGAATAGATAAGTGTAAACAAGATGGTGAGCATTTCACTGTTCTAGAAGTTAGCATTCCGCCCTATCGAGTGGTTCATGTACAAAGAAGATTTCAATATTGCTGCTCGAACGAAAGGGATCCGGAACAAACAAAGAACAACAGTTGCAAGAAGAATCTGAAACGTAATCAGATTACAAGGGAAGCCCTGCAGTTGCACTTGGTTCATTAAGAAAAAGAAAGAACAATAAGAAGAATTGATGTGCAAAAATTAATGGAATGAACAAACATGCTATCTTTTAGATTTAAGACAGAAATTGTCTAGCCTGTTGATTGCACAGCAGATGGTGCCAGCTAGTAAGTGTTATCACTAAGCCTACATCATCTACACAAATGAATTCTCTAAAATGCTATAAAAACAAGTTGAAATGGACTTCAGAATTCACGTGGATGAGTAAAAAGAACGTTACTGCCACAAATGCACATATGATTTAGATCAAGAAAGCACAAACCTGTATGTAGTTGCATGCCATATACGAAGAGTTCCATCCTCTGAACCTGTAATTATTATAGGAAGCTCAGGATGAAAACAGACGGCTGAAACATTGTGGGTATGGCCTTCAAGTGTTTGAACACAACTTTTGGTTTGATAATCCCAGACCTGAAATTCATTAAATTTATTAACAGAAAGCTGCAGAAGAAAACAAATACAATAACTATGCAACAAAAAATCAGGAGGCGGACCTTTGCAGTGTGATCATCAGAACCAGTAATCAAGTACGGCCTATCACCACCAGTAAAGTAATCAACGCAATTCACTCCCTTCAAATGAGCATCTAAAGTAAAATTTGGGTCTGGAGAACCAAGATTCCAGATCTGGAAAGTCAATTTTTAAGATAGACCAAACGATCAAAAAGGAGAAGTGGATTGCCATAAACCAACAGTATTATACTAGTATTCATGCCACCAATCAAAAGATAATTCAGCAACACCTTTACTGTGCGATCAAGGGAGGCACTTGCAAATGTATTGGTGTCTTTCGGATTAAAAGTGACTTGCATCACATAGTGGGAATGTCCCTCAAAAATTTGAGTACACATCCAACCCTTCTCCCAGTCCCAAAGCTTTATCAACATGTCATCTGATGATGATAACACATATGGAAGGGTTGGATGGACAGCCAGACCCCTGATATAATCTGTATGTGCCTCAAACACTTTAACCTTGTCCATCGTGTTATAATTGTACACCCGGATGAACATATCATCTGCTCCAGCCACAACCCACTGTTTGCGTGCTATGAATTTTGCTGATCGCACTGAAAATTTATCAAGCATATTAGAATCTATTGCCAACTCCAGCAAAAGTATGGAGGGTGAAGTACAGAGTAGCATACCAGGCAATTCTGTCACCTCAAAAGATTTTACCATAGTCTGAAAATGAATCAACAAACATAATAAACTTGATCAGGAAGATCCAGCAAAGAAAGTGAGGTGTTCAACCGACAATTGCATAAACTTCTACATCTCAAACTTACACACTCAAGAAAAAGGATCTAAACCAGAACATCATGTCAATATGTAATTATGCATATCTGTCTGCAAGCATGCATGCACATACGTACGTACCAATAAATGAAAACAGAGCATGTGAAATCTAACTATAGGCCCTAGCAACAAACTAAGGAATTCGTCCATATTACATAGCTATGTCAAGGATTGCATCATATACATCAAAAGGCACAAAAGTATGTAAAAGTATTGAGCTCCTACTTATGGATTTCACATCTAGTTTCCATAATGCCTGGGTAGCATGTTTTGTTTGCTTTTATAGATCCTTCTTCTTAATGATGTGCATGGCTATCGTCCCACCATGGATGTTTAACTTATCGGTTTAAGGAGTGAGGGAGCAGAATCCATACTGCTAGAGCACACTTGAACACGTTATTGACCATCATTTGGAAGCCCATCTTGATGACACAGATTTTCACAACCCAATTACTGCAACATCAGGCGTTGCATGGTTTTATCCCCTCACCTTCATTCAACATTAAATGGCATTAGGAAGATCACCAAATCTACTCGAAGATGGTTACATCAAAGAAGCCATTTGTTTATTCTCATGCCTCCAACTTCTAGGGTTAAGCCATTATGCACTTCATGCCACGAAGCCTTTTTAGGGTTATCAAAAAATTTATATGTTCGTGATGTGCATCTGTCGTGAGTTTTGAGCTTAAGGTATATTTTGTTGCTAGCATCTAATGATGCCAAGAAATCAGAAAGCATGGAGTTGAAAAAGTACACTGAATGCGGTTATCTAAATGTCTGTAATTGCACACAATGACTAAAACTCAATCTCAAGTTTTTTTTCTAGACATAAATCAAACTGCAGCATTTGAAATGCTTTTTTTTGTAAGTTGGAGTTACATAAGACAACAATACTTAACCATTGCGAACCATTCAGTTCGGGCTGCACCGAATTGAATCGATCAGGTACCAAAACGATTTGAATAGTCATGACGGTTTGGTGTCTTAAAACCCTCCCGAGCCTCAACCCCCCCATGATGCCACCCAACCCTCCATTCTCTCTCTCCCCCGTCCTGCCATGATCAGAGCTTCAAAGCTCTGCCACGTGTGTCGTCGCTTGCTCGTCTCACTTGCCGCTCATCTCCCCCCTCCCCCCATCTTTGATGTTGATTGACGCCGACCGACATCGATCAATGCCTAAGTAAGCCCTTCCCCCACTCTCCCCCCCCCCTCCCTCCCTCCTTCATCTCCCCCTCCCTCTCCTATTTTCGTACGCCTTGGCATGGTACCATACCACACTGGTCGCCGGCAATTACGAGCCCAAGTACCAGTACGGCAGCTCTTGCTTATAGCAATTTAAATAACTAGAGTTGCAAACATCACATGCAAGCAAATTTATCCTTATGCATGGAGAATTACTTTGCTTTGTCTTAATCTATTATTGCCAAATTGCTTGCATTCTCCACATTATGCTCCTCTAACCAATGGTTCTCAATTTTTGATAATGCTTGAGCATCTTTCTGATTTGGTATTCGATGGCATCTTCATTGCAATAAAGTTTGACAAAAATAACCAAATCTAAGCAGCATACTTGCCCCATGAGCCCTTTTTCCAATGTTGTTGCATTAAAATAGACTTTCCACAAGTACCTATTGTAGGCATGAACCAGATGTTACTCAAATTGCTAAGAAGCTACAAAACATCCACCGGTTCTCTAGTGCCTCTCTACTGGTCCCAAACTTCCACTAATGTGCTCCATCTATCATGCCGATTACCTTTAGTACTTGCTTCCTGGCGGGCCAAGAAATACTTCAAGCTTCAAGGAAGAACTGATAACAAAAATCTCATGTTTTATAAAAGGAAATTGCAAATAACAATATCATCCATCTGACCAAAAAAAAGAGTATCCCTCACTTTTTTTCCCCCTAGCAATGTGGAGGGTTGAGGGGGATCAAAGAAGCACCAAACTAAGATAAAGAATAGAAAAAACAGACTTACTTTATGGTTGTAATTTACGATGTTTGTGCATATATATTGAAAGATTGGTTCAGGAAATGGAGCAAATGTAGTCTCACTAGCAATATGATCCTTATGATAGACGCTTTATGAAAGTGAAATCATCTAGAAGCAAGCTTGCGTGTGTGCACAGGTTTCCAAAGTGCGGAGCCCTGGGAAGGAGATATTTGTTGCCGACATCTTGTCCACCATTTCACTCCATTCTACCTAGCTACTAAGCACCCCATCATCATTCTCCAACAGCTCTAGAATCATCCACCAAAAAGCCTAGTCCCCTCACAATCCTTAACTAGATTCCAAAAGCACATAATGTCTATATGGGTTTATTCCATGAGTCACAAATCTATCATCACCCAAAGAACCGTAAATTTAGTGTGCACAAAAATCTTGGGAAAAAGGAACATGGATCCGAGAGAGAGAGAGAGAGAGAGCAGGGAGTGCTAGCACCAGCAAGCTTGACATCTAAAATAAGTTATGGTTCTTATGTCCTCTTACACTTGTTCCAACCAACATTGCTTGACCATGCCAAAGCATGCGATCGGGCTTCTCTAACTTTCTTATTCTCACAAATACCGGTACTATCTTCACCATAAATGTCAGACAGGCCCTTCAAACTCTAAAAAGACTGAAACATTTTCAGGATCTTGAACAAAACATATGCATATACAACATGCCTATTGAGACCACTCAACTGATCTTACTGACAGATGACTTCAAAGCATCAGTAGAAATTGCTCGTGAAATACGATCAGAATCCTACATTTCCCTAAAGCATCAATCATCCTTCTATATTAGTTATAGACAGCCAAACCTGCGATATCCAACTTATCCAGTCTTAGCATCATGCAAGACATTAGCAAATCTTGTACTCCTGCTAAAGAAGCGAGTTGAAATCTTATGCACCACTCCCTCTCATGAAGTGATTTGAATCCATTTTTCTTGATTATTCAAACATGAAATGAAACAATAGACATCAAAGTTAACTATCATCAACAGCCATCTTTTTTCTGTGATACAAATGATAACAACATGTACCTAATCAGTATGACATTTAATCTAACTAATACAATTTAGTTAGACAGTTGGCATGGATTCCAGCATAACGACGACAAGGATTAATTATCCAAAGGTAGAAAAATGTAAGGCTTAATCAGTGATCGATGTCATAGACTATCTACACTTTTCATGTAACACATTTGTTCCAATAACTTGTTTTTAGCATTGAATGCATGTAGTAAAAGATGTTCCTTCTAAAATAAATCATAGTTCAGAAAAATCACGGTTTTAGAGAACTTATTGAGAATCAGTTACTTGCCTGTGATTGATAGTTCCAGATGCAGACGCTTCCAGAATAAAGACTCGTCAAAATCCTGCAGCAAAAAGACCAATGCACGATTATATATTCGTATACACCGAATTCCAGCAGAATCTCTGTCCTTGAATATTAGAAAAGACAAATGCAGGTAGCTTTAAAACATTTTTTTTTAAAAAAAAATCAAATCAAGAATCAGATTACCATGGCTCTGTTGGATGTAGATCTACGGATTTTACTCTTTCTGACCTTTGTGCAAGTTTCCTCTGATCCAAAGATCATAGAAAGCAAATTTGACATAAAAAGAATTCAAGAATTAGAGATTTGAACGCAGAAACCAGAGAAAACATAAGATCACCAAGCAGTATTCATCGAAAATTTCATTGGCGTCGGAGAGGAGTACCTTGATTTCGAGTCTGAGAGGCTGCAAGCATTGCCACGGGAACAAAAATAAGAAAAAAGAAAGAAAAGTCGATCAGCTGCCCGGAAAAAACTCAGATCTCGCGAAAATTCAAGATCCTAACGAACAAAAACTCTTCAATTGAATCAGACATCGATAATGCAGCAAATCTTGGTGCGACCACCGAGAATTCGAGCAATAAAAGCAATTACTAGCTGTTAACTTCGAATCAAGGAAATCCTGCGCCAGATCTACCGTCATTCCGACTGAGAACAGCGACTGAAGAGAAAAAGATCGGAAAAGCCTACCATGTTTCCGGGTGAAACCGCGTGCGAGCGCTGGGCAGTGGAGAAATCCGCGGATCAAGAAGCCTTAGGATGCCTGAGAACGGCGACGAGGAAGGAGAGTCGCTATCCGGTGAATCTCCTCGAGGAAAGGAATCGCGACGACGATGGCAGAGAGGAGAAACGGAACGAGGGGAGGGTGGGCTTGAGAAGCTAGGTTTGGCTTCGGGAACCAGGGATGGGGGTAGTCCTACTAGTCCTCCGCGTAAAAAATATATGTACGCACATATATAAGTAAAGAAATTGGTAATAAACCAATAATAATAATAATAATAATAAACATGATGTTTATCTTAAATTACATAATTGCCCCCGGTGCCGACTTGCTGACTTGCGATTTCAATCAGGTGTTCCTGGGAACATCACAAACTAAACTTGGATGGCAAAGAAGATGAGACTTTTTTTTTTTTTTGAACTTTTTTGCTGTATCCGTACATGTATGATAATTTCATTTTAGCACGAGAAGAAAGAAAGAAAAAAAAACTTCTCCTCTCGCCTGTCACTCTTTCTACGAGAAAAATGGCACAGAAATTTGCACAGAAATAATAGATTCACTCGTAAAGGAGATGCATTTAGGCTGCCACATCAGCCGGCTTCAATAGTTCCCTTTACTAGTTTTCGGTGCATTTGGAAACTGAATGTTTTTATGAGGGTTAAAACCCTCGGATGGCAGCCTGTCCGACGTCGTTTGCCATGTAAAAACCTGCTATACAGAAGGAAAATCATTGCTGACGCGCGGCAGTCTTGTGATGTGTAAGGACGCCATGCTGAAGATTGCAAGTATGTCATTATTTTATGTCCAAATCCACCAAAGCATGGCACACGAAGTCCCCGTACTAACGATGGCCAAGAGTGTTCACCTTAGGCTACACTAAAAGCTAGCATTTCAGATGGCCCATGTGTATCGGAAAGCAAACTCGACGGCAGATTGAGTCGCTTTCTTTACTGCTCGTCATTTTGAGAGAAATTTTATAGATAGAGATTGACCTTACATACTCTTATCTCTTTTAACTCTGATGATAGAACTCACACTAGATTGACGTGAGTTCCCATAATACCAAAAAAAAAAATGCTGGCATTTGATCGAGGTTTACCTCAGGTTATGCTAGAAGCTGGTCAGGATTTAAACCGGGCCAGAAACTGCCAATTCCTCCCCACATCAAGTGGCAAAGCGTGCTTGCTTTCTTTTTGCTGATATTATGAAGCACCAAGTTGATCTATTTTTCAGTACTCAGTCAAAGAACCAATTTAACATCAAACTTGGTTCATGGCTGCCGAAAATCAATTTTCTAGCCACTAGAGCATTAGCAAGCAGCTTCACCATTGCTGAGGATGACCATCTGCACCCTGTTCCTCGCCCAGATCCTTCGGGCTGATGGTTTTGGTGCAACATTTCTCAGGTTTTCTTAGCTCCCGTGTGAACTATTATTTGATGTTTGAGCTTCAGCTCCTTGTAACACCAGCCAGATCTGGACTCTATCTGGATGTGGCCTGAGAGGAGACCCACCGACAACCAAGTTGGGCCGGGATCATCCGAAGTTTGGATGTAACTACCGTTGCAAATGCTGGAGTCCCGCAAATTGGTCTGCGGTTGGTCTCTCTCGCAACCGACGCCATCGACCATTTCATTCTTAAACCTCAAGTTAAATGGGTCCCAGTCTTCCGGAAATTGGAGACCTAATGGCACCTGGTATGAAGAGAGATGGGACCATCTCTTAATAAGAACTGGTCCAAATCCGAGCCCGGACCGGACCGCCAAACCGAAGGAACAGTATTGTGGATTACATTACTGCTGGTGTATTAAAAGGTGTTTTGAGCAAACCACTGGCAAGCCACCACTCATTTCAATTGGAAAAACTGAAATGAGAGGGATGCCCATTAAGGGTGTTGAAATTAAGATTGAGAATCAAGAATGGTTTGAGTTGTGAAAGAATAATGGTGGCACCATATTCTTTCTTTCTTTTTTTCTTGGTGAGGGGAGGTGGTTGGGGGTGTGGATAAGGATTCTATTGTTGGATTTAAGACTATTGAAGTTGTTGATATTAAGATGATCGGGCTAAGCAATGATGGTGAGCTACCTGCTCCTTCCCGAGTAATAGAAGAGTCTTGGACGACCGGGTATGAGCCCAAACTCTATAGGGACCTTTTAATTGGACAGTCTCTTGGTAGGCCTTAAGGCTACCAGATCTGCACTACGCAAGGCCAACCCAGCCCATTGTAGATTAAAACTTTGGACAAAAAACTAATATAAGTTCTGTTACGGGGGAACTTAGCCACCATGCCCCACGTGACCGGCACGCGCGCCCAGGAAGACTACGGCAGCCCCTTGATCCAGCAATCCGACTCCGAGTCGGACATCTTCGGCTCCGCAGCCCGACCCCGAGGCGGCAGCCCCTTGATCCAGCAATCCGACCCCGAGTCGGACATCTTCGTCTCCGCAGCCCGACCCCGAGTCGGACATCTCTCGATAACGACAGGCTATTCCCCAGAGGCACGCCGCAGCCTCCTGCTCCACTACTCCCTGCAACGGTTGTATCTGGCGCTGCTCCACGATCCCCTGTAACAGCCGTACAAGGCGGAGCTCCACTACGCCCTGTCATGGCCGTACCCAGCGCTGCCCCACGACGCCCTGTAACGGCCGTGTCAGTGGCAGCTCCATCGTGCCCCACGATGACGAACCCCCCTGAAAGACCCCCCAGCCTGGTATATATGCGGCTGGGGGGAGGAGGGGGGGTAAGCAAGAACTTCCAGAGCATTCTCTTACTTGCTACTATTATCTCTCCTTCTCCTTCAATCTCCTCTGACTTGATCGTCGGAGGGCCCCCACTACCCCAGTGGTGGTGCGAGGCTTGCTTGCAGGTTTCCCGGTGGAAGGTGGAGCGCAATCAACACCAACCAAGGCAACTCAAACGGAACCCCGTTCACACCGCTGTGCCAATCGTTCTCGGTTTGGACCACCAGCAACAGTTGGCGCTAGAGGAAGGGAACCGAATCTCAGAGCGATCGTAATGGCACGGCGAGGTGGTCGTGGAGCTTCCAATGCCTCCGGTCGCGGGGCCTCTCGCGCCTCCGGCCGGGAGGCCGCTGCGTCTCCAACACATTCTCAGCAACACTCCACCGTTCCACCCCCCATTCAGATGGTCGAAGCCGCTCAGTTCGACCAGTTAGCCCAGCAGGTTCGCACCCTCGCGGAGGCAGTGCAGAACCTGCAGGGTGTGATGTCTCGGGCGCCGCAGCGGGCTCAGGAGCCGCTGCTCCCTGAGCGCTCACCTGTCCTCCTCAACCCGCACTCCTTCCTCTCCCATGGGGAGGAGCGCCGGCGCGAGGAAGATTCTCGAGCACGGTCCATTCTGCCGGGACCTTCCCATCGGAGCTGCGCGGGGTACGAGAGGCGGGCCCGGGCGCGTTCCCAGACCCCCCAGTCCTCAAGGAACCCGCGCTCCAGTCGGTCCCCCTCTCGGTGCACCTTGTCTCCCACCCATCGGTCGCGCTCCCTGGACCGGCGGGTGGACGATCTCCACCGACAACTCCAGGTCCTGAAGGACCACTCCAAAGATTCCTTCGCCGACTTGGAGATCTCCTCCCAGCCGGCGCTTGCCTCGAGGATCCTACGGACCCCGAATCCGCCGGGGTTTAAAATGCCGGCGATCGAGCCCTATGACGGGGCGGCGGACCCGCGGGATCACGTCGAGAGTTTCAGGACCCTTATGCTCCTCCACGGAGCATCAGATCCTCTCCTCTGCAAGGCCTTCCCGGCGACCCTCCGTGGCCCGGCAAGGGCGTGGTTCGCCGGCTTGGAGGCTAACTCAATCCAGTCCTTCGACCAGTTTACTCGCCTCTTCATCACCCATTTCGCCGTCAGTAGCCGGCGGCGACTGGTCTCCGACTCCCTCTTTGATGCCCGGCAAAACGAGGGAGAAAGCTTGCGGGATTATCTTACCCGCTTCAACAAGGCTACGCTGGAAGTCCGGAACCTGAGCCAGGAGGTGGCTCTTTCAGCCCTGAAGCGTGGCTTCCGAAAGGGCAGACTCACCTTCTCCCTGGACAAACGCCTGCCGCGGAGCTTCCCGGAGCTGTTGTCCCGGGCGAACCAGTATGCGGACGCCGAGGAGGCGGCCGCCCACCGGAGCAAGGAGGCCGCCGAGATCCCTCCAAAGCTCGGAAAGAAAAGGCGAAAAGAGGCACGCCAGAGGAGGAGCCCGACGCCTCAACGTCGGCGCAGAAGCCTGTCGCCGGCGAGGAACCACGGCGCCCTACGCCCTCGTTCTCCGCCCCGACGTTTCAACCGGTACACTCCTCTCCTGACTCCCCGGGCCCAGATCCTCATGGAAATCAAGGGGCGGGAGGACCTCCCGGTCCCGAGACAGATGAAGAAGATTCCTGGGAGGAGGCCCTCTCGGGCGTACTGTGAGTACCACCGGGACCACGGCCACGACACCGAAGACTGCTTCCAGCTTCGGGACGAGATCGAGGCTCTCATCCGCCGAGGGCGTCTCGGTCGATATGTGAACGACCGACGTCCCCCCGCAGACCCGCGTCCGGCCGACCCGGCCCCTCAGGAGCCTCGGGAGCAGAATCGACCCGTCGCGGGCGTGATCCACACTATCACTGGGGGCTGCCCCCGGCCCGAGAGGAACGCAGGGGGCTCGACTGAAGCGTCAGGGGCAGCCGTCGCAAAGAGGCAGAGGGTCGGTAATATAATCACTTTTTGTGATGAAGATGTAAAGGGGGTTCAGACCCCCCACGACGACGCCATGGTGATCTCCCTCACTATGGCAAACTATGATGTAAGGCGTGTTCTTGTGGATAGTGGAAGCTCAGCTGATATTTTGTTTTACGAGGCCTTCCAAAAGATGAGCTTGTCCAGACAATTGTTGCACAAAACATCCACCCCCCTCATAGAATTCACTGGTGACGCTATCTCGGCCGAAGGTGTCGTTGAGCTGCCTGTGACTGCGGGCGTTGCACCCGCAGAAGCCACGGTGCGGCTCGGGTTCTTGGTCGTCCGTGTTCCCTCGGCCTACAACGCTATCCTCGGACGACCCGGACTGAACGCCCTTCGCGCGGTGGTCTCTACGTACCACTTGCTCATGCGGTTCCCCACGGCGGCCGGGATTGGAGAGGTCCGAGGTGACCAACCGACCGCAAGGCAATGTTTCCTAGCAACTCTCAAAGGGAAGAAGCCCGTAGAAGCCTTAAGCGTCGAGTCCCTCGACGCCAGAGACGAGGTGGCCTTGCGGCACGGGGAGCCGGCCGAGGGTGTGATCGAAGTTCCCCTCGAGGAAGGTCGCCCGGACAGGACGATCCGGGTCGGCGCCAATCTCGACCTGGGAGCTCGGGCCCGGTTGGTGAAATTTCTCCGAGCCAATGTCGATGTGTTTGCCTGGTCGGCGGCCGATGTACCTGGGATCGACCCGGAGGTCATTTCTCACGCCCTCAACGTCGACCCGACCCACCGACCGGTAAAACAGAAGAAGAGACACTGTGCCCCGGATCGGATCCGAGTGGTCGACCAGGAGGTAGACAAGCTCTTGGAGGCAGGATTCATAAGGGAGGTCAGCTACCCCGAATGGCTGGCAAATGTCGTACTTGTCCGGAAGGCGAGCGGAAAGTGGAGGATGTGCGTCGACTACACCGACCTGAACAAGGCATGCCCCAAGGATAGCTTTCCGCTTCCGCGGATAGACCAACTGGTCGACGCGACTTCCGGATATCAGCTGCTGTCTTTCATGGACGCCTTCTCCGGCTACAACCAGATAATGATGGCTCCACAGGACGAGGAGAAAACTGCCTTTATAACAGACCGGGGGCTGTACTGTTACAAGGTAATGCCCTTCGGTCTGAAGAATGCTGGCGCCACTTACCAGCGCCTCGTCAACAAAATCTTCAAAGAACAAATCGGCCGGAACATGGAGGTGTACGTGGACGATATGCTGGTGAAGAGCCGCCATGCAGACCAGCACATCGCGGATCTGGAGTAGACTTTCGCCACCTTGCGGAAGTTTCACATGAAGCTGAACCCAGCGAAGTGCGCCTTTGGCGCTTCGGCCGGGAGGTTCCTCGGTTTCATTGTCAACCAGCGGGGGATCGAAGCCAACCCGGACAAAATCAAGGCCATCCAAGATATGTCCCCTCCGACCAAAGTGAAGGAGGTTCAGGAGCTCGCTGGGAGGGTCGCCGCGCTCGGACGATTTGTGGCAAAATCGGCCGAACGCTGCCAACCTTTCTTCAAGGTGTTGAAACGCCCGAAAGACTTCCTCTGGACGGCCGAATGTCAAGCAGCATTCGACCAGCTCAAGGAATACTTGGCGTCTCCTCCCCTGCTGTCCAAGCCGCAAGAAGGGGAGATGCTCTACCTCTATCTGGCGGTCTCTCCAACCGCAATCAGTGCGGTACTGGTTCGGAAAGAGGCAAAGCTCCAGAAGCCTGTGTACTACATCAGCCGGGTCCTACGGGATGCCGAGACGCGGTATACGAAGGCTGAAAAGATCGCCTTCGCGCTGCTGACCGCGACCAGGAGGCTTCGCCCCTATTTCCAGGCCCATTCTGTCACCCTCTTGACCGATCAACCGCTGCGGCAGATCCTCAGCAATCCTGAGAATGCGGGACGGCTGGTGAAGTGGGCAGTAGAACTTGGTGAGTTCGACATCCGCTACCAGCCCCGACCCGCCATCAAGGCCCAGGCGCTCGCGGATTTCCTCGCTGAGTGCACGGTGCAGGAGGCGGAACCTAGGTCGTCGGAAACACCCAGCCTCGACCTCCCGATTTGGACGCTTCACATCGATGGGTCGTCGAACCCCGAAGGTGGAGGGGCCGGGCTGGTCCTTACCAGTCCTGATGGAGTGATAGCCGAGTATGCCTTGAGGTTCGGATTTCCAGTGACCAACAACGAGGCGGAGTACGAGGCCCTAGTCACGGGACTCAAACTCACCAAGGAGCTCGGCATCCGGCGCCTGAAGGTCTTCACCGACTCCCAGCTGGTGGTCGGGCAGGTCCGTGGGGAGTTCGAAGCCCGGAACCCGACCATGCAGAATTACGTCCGGAAGGTGCAAGCACTCATTCCCGACCTCGGCAGTGTCGACATCCAGCAGGTCCCAAGAAGTAAAAATGCCAGGGCCGACAGGTTGTCCCGCTTAGTGGGCGCAGACGCGCACAACTTGTCGAGGGCGATCTACCTGGAGACCCTGGATGCCTCGAGCATCGGCGAGGCTGGAGCGGTGATGGCGATTGATCCGGAGCCGTCTTGGATGGACCCGCTTGTCGCCTACCTCGCCGAAGGGATCCTCCCTGAAGACGAAGATCAAGCTCGGCGACTTGTTATGAAGTCCGCCCACTACGTACTCTATGAAGGGAGGCTGTATCGGACCTCGTTCACCGCCCCCCTCTTAAAGTGCCTCCGCCCCTCGGAAGCGGCCTACGTCCTCGGCGAAGTCCACGAAGGCGTTTGCGGATCACACTTGGGGGCTAGGTCCTTGGCGCACAAGATCATGAGGCAAGGCTATTATTGGCCTACCTTGTTGGAGGACTCAAAGGATTATGTACGGAAATGAGACGCCTGCCAGCGCCACGCCAACGTCCAGAGAGTCCCTTCTGTCCCCTTGGCACCAATCACTGCACCCTGGCCCTTCGCCCAGTGGGGAATGGATATCCTCGGACCATTCCCCGTCACTTCAGCTCAGCGGAAATTTTTGATTGTTGCAATCGACTACTTCACCAAGTGGGTGGAGGCAGAGCCGCTGGCCACTATCACGGAGGCGCAAGTCCGGAAGTTCGTGAAGAAGAACATCATTGTCCGATTTGGGGTACCTCGGGTCCTCATCTCGGATAATGGCCGACAGTTCGACAACAAGCATTTCCGTGACTTCTGCGAGGAGTTCGGGATCGAGCATCGGTTCACATCTGTGTCGCATCCCCAAACCAACGGCGAGGCCGAGGTCACAAATCGGACAATCCTCCAAGGAATCAAAGCGCGAATCGGTCGGACGGGGCAAGCTTGGGTCGAAGAACTCGAGAATGTCCTTTGGGCGTATCGGACCACGCATCGGACCCCTACCGGGGAGACGCCTTTCAGCCTAACCTATGGCACGGAAGCCGTTGTCCCCGTGGAGCTCGGACTCCCCTCACCTCGGGTGGCCGCGCACCGACCCGAGGCCAATTCGGAGCAACTCCGAGGGAACCTGGATCTCTTGGAAGAAGCGAGGAAAATGGCGCAGGTTCGGATGGCGATGTATCAGCGGAGGGTGGCCCGATATTACAACTCCAAGGTCCGACCGAAGCTTTTCAGAATCGGAGATCTGGTGCTAAGGCGAGCTAAAGCATCTCAACCTGCGGAAGGTGGGAAGCTAGCGCCAAATTGGGAAGGCCCGTATAGGGTTCGCTAGGTAAACCGACCTGGCTCCTACCAGTTGGAGGCCCTAGATGGTCGAGAAATTCCAAGGAGCTGGAATTCCGCTAACCTGCGGATGTATTACCAGTAGAACGACAATGCCAGAAAGACAGTTCAAAAATGTATAACACTTTTCGTTTCAATAATTTCTGGTTACAACGGCGTGCTCGTGTGATTACAAGGAATTCCCAGAGGGGAATTAGGGTGTAAAGAAAGTAAAGAAGAGGTGGAGACTCCGAGGAGCTGGAGATCTGGGATCCCGAAACCTCCATCCGAAGCGGCTGCAATCCCACCGGAAGTGGGTGCCTCCAACCGGAGGCGCCATCGACGTCTCACGAAAAAGACGAAGAGCCAGCGCGGATGAAGAAGAAGTGGACGAAGGAGAAGTCCACACTGCTCCTACCCAGAGGCGCCATCCACGCCTCACGAAAAAGACGAGGAGCCGCCGCAGACGAAGCTCCCGCTGCCTCCAGGGGAACGCCACCTCCAAGGGATATTCCGGTCCTCCCCAGTGTTAGGGGAGAGAAGGAATACAAGGGAGAAGAGCATATGGAGGCG
This sequence comes from Phoenix dactylifera, assembly GCF_051530095.1. Taxonomy (NCBI): domain Eukaryota; kingdom Viridiplantae; phylum Streptophyta; class Magnoliopsida; order Arecales; family Arecaceae; genus Phoenix; species Phoenix dactylifera. Next base: position 29,731,032 of record NC_143201.1, on the reverse strand, counting down.
CGGTCCCGGATCAAGCGCCTGGTGCGGAGCTCAATCGGGAGGCCGAACTTCAAGGAGGGGAGACGTGATCCCGGATGAAACGCCTAGAGCGGAGTTCCGCCGGGGAGAACCTCCTTGTTGATCCCAGATGAAACGGCTAGTTGGCGGAAGTCGCAAAGGGCGCGCCTCCCGTTCCTCCGGTAGGGGTCTCTCAACCATGCGCCGGAGAGGAGGCCCACGATCCATGGCAACCTGAACAGCTCCGGCTTGGCAGGCTCCATCGCACCTGCACCTATATTTATAGCCAAACTGCGGCCCCCCGGTCGTTCCGATGCGGGTGGCTCCAATAAATGCGGGCGCATTGAATCCGGAGCCGATCCGGCTCTCGAGGCGTATCTTCTCGCGATTTCCTAAGCGTTATTCTCCTTAATCGCATTCTTTGTGCAGGACACTCCGGGTGGCCTGTACCCCTAGGTCCACATATCTCCGCTCGCGCCCAGGCCGCATCCGCCTCGAAGAACGCGCGTATCGCGGCCGCTTAACTGACACTCCTCGCAAGCAGCAACTGGCGATCCGATTTCCCAGGTAACCCCTCAATTAGCATTTAATGCCCATCTGGTGTTCCCCAGGCGACGCTTGGAGAGGAGGAGAAACACGATCGCAGCTGGCCACGGAGAAATCCCGTCGAGCGGCAAGCGACAGGCGCACGACCAGCGAGCGGAATTTCCCGAGGCTCGGCCCTCGGATGCCAGGCTAACCCGATGATCATCCCGGAAGCAGACTAGCCTGAAGCCCCGACCGGTCGCCTCGGCTTGCGCCAGCCTTGGCCGACCAACGAGCGGAATTTCCCGAGGCTCGGCCCTCGGATGCCAGGCTAACCCGATGATCATCCCGGGAGCAGACTAGCCTGAAGCTCCGACCGGTCGCCTCGGCTTGCGCCAGCCTTGGCCGACCAACGAGCGGAATTTTCCGAGGCTCGGCCCTCGGATGCCAGGCTAACCCGATGATCATCCCGGGAGCAGACTAGCCTGAAGCCCCGACCGGTCGCCTCGGCTTGCGCCAGCCTTGGCCGACCAACGAGCGGAATTTTCCGAGGCTCGGCCCTCGGATGCCAGGCTAACCCGATGATCATCCCGGGAGCAGACTAGCCTGAAGCCCCGACCGGTCGCCTCGGCTTGCGCCAGCCTTGGCCGACCAACGAGCGGAATTTTCCGAGGCTCGGCCCTCGGATGCCAGGCTAACCCGATGATCATCCCGGGAGCAGACTAGCCTGAAGCCCCGACCGGTCGCCTCGGCTTGCGCCAGCCTTGGCCGACCAACGAGCGAAATTTTCCGAGGCTCGGCCCTCGGATGCCAGGCTACCCGATGATCATCCCGGGAGCAGACTAGCCTGAAGCCCCGACCGGTCGCCTCGGCTTGCGCCAGCCTTGGCCGACCAACGAGCGGAATCTCCCGAGGCTCAGCCCTCGGATGCCAGGCTAATCCGATGATCATCCCGGGAGCAAACTAGCCTGAAGCCCCGACCGGTCGCCTCGGCTTGCGCCAGCCTTGGCCGACCAACGAGCGGAATTTCCTGAGGCCTAACCCTCGGATGCCTGGCCTAGTGCCGGAAGAATTTCCTGAGGCCTAACCCTCGGATGCCTGGCTTAGCGCCGGAAGAAGTTCCTGAGGCCTAACCCTCGGATGCCTGGCTTAGCGCCGGAGGAATTTCCTGAGGCCTAACCCTCGGATGCCTGGCCTAGTGCCGGAAGAATTTCCTGAGGCCTAACCCTCGGATGCCTGGCTTAGCGCCGGAAGAAGTTCCTGAGGCCTAACCCTCGGATGCCTGGCTTAGCGCCGGAAGAAGTTCCTGAGGCCTAACCCTCGGATGCCTGGCCTAGCGCCGGAAGAATTTCCTGAGGCCTAACCCTCGGATGCCTGGCTTAGTGCCGGAAGAATTTCCTGAGGCCTAACCCTCGGATGCTTGGCTTAGTGCCGGAAGAATTTCCTGAGGCCTAACCCTCGGATGCCTGGCCTAGTGCCGGAAGAATTTCCTGAGGCCTAACCCTCGGATGCCTGGCCTAGTGCCGGAAGAATTTCCTGAGGCCTAACCCTCGGATGCCCGGCTTAGCGCCGGAAGAAGTTCCTGAGGCCTAACCCTCGGATGCCTGGCTTAGCGCCGGAAGAATTCCCTGAGGCCTAACCCTCAGATACCTGGCCTAGCGCCCGAAGAATTTCAAGAGTCGGGAGTCAGCGAGACGCTACCAAGAGTTAAAAAGAAGAAGGACGAAAGTAAAATGAAGAAACTCTATTTGCATTAACTTTCATTGTTTCAGGGCCGAGACCCATACAACTTGGCAAAACGCCAACACACAAAGAAAAGAACAAAAATACAGAAAGTCAGCTTGGAGGAACCCCCGGGTCGGGAACGCCAGGCACGTCCGCAGGGGGTAGGGAGACGGTTGGAGAATCAGCAGGCAATGGCGCCTGAGGGGAGTCGAGGAGGGAGATCCCACTCATGTCAATTTCGGGGTACTTAGCCGACACCCTTGCCAGGCCTTCCTCGAAGCCTAAGACAAAGGAGTCGGACCCCGCGTCCGACATGTCACGGACGAACTCGTCGGACTGACGATAGGCCTGTACCGCCTCCGACATATCACGGGTGAACTCGGCGGACTGACGATAAGCCTGTACCGCCTGACGCCCGATCTCCGCACTCTTCTCGGCCAGTGCCGCCTCTGCCCGCTCCATAATCTGAGCCTTCGCCTCCAAGACCTTCGCCACAATCCGGTCATCCGCCTCGGAGGAGACCCTCAGCAGATCAGCCTGAGCCTCCTTGTGCTTCGCCTCGGCAGCAATGCGAGCAGCCTCAGCCTCCTCCAGGCGCGAATGAAGCTCCTGGTCGCTCGCGCGGAACTTCTCCAAGGCCGACTCCAATTCGCCCAGCTTGGCTTCAAGAGACCGGGTTCGGTTGCGGGCGTTGTCGGCTGACCGCTGGGCCTTCTCCCACCTCTCCCGGTAGTCGGCAGCCTTCCGGGACTGCTTCTCGGCCCGCTCCTCCGCCTTCTTGATCTCGCCCTCGAGACCCGAGGCAACCTTGAGTTGCTCCTGAGCCTCCAACAGTTGCTTCTCGAGGGTGACGAAGCCGAGTGCCCGCTCTTCGGCCACCTGGAGCCTCGTCTCGAGGTCCCTGGTCGTCCTCCCCGCCGCAGCCTGACCTCCCTCCTCTACTGCCTTCAGTTGGCTCTCGGCCCTCGCCAGAAGCCTCGTCTGTTCCTCGTAGCACTCCTCCAGGCGGATCATGTACTGGGCGAGCTAAGAGATAAGAAAAACGAGGGCGTCAGGCGGGGATCAACAGAGCCTATAAATGATGAAAGCGACCAAAAGAACACTCACCGACATGAGACAGACGCAGCTGGCAGCCCCAACGTCAGGGACCCTCATCTCCCGGACCCGCCTGCGGTCCTTCTCCAGCAGCACCGTCTCGATGAGGTTTCGGGCGCCGGCGAAAGTGAAGGCCGACCCCGACTTCTCCCCGGAGTCGGACGGTGGTTCTGCAGCCTTACCCTTACCCATCGCTTGGGGAAGAGTCATGCTGACCATGCTCGGGGCGGGGACCGCCCCTGGAATTGACAGGGTCCCGCTCGGCCGGGGCCTCGGCGCGTCCCTCCTCGTATCATCCGGAGCCGACCGAGTCGAAGGCTGGGCTGGTGACCGATCACGTCCGACCCGTCCATCTCGGGCGCGCCCGGGTGATGCCTCCGGAGAAACGGTAGTCTCGGCATCGGAGGGCTGATACAGCGTCAACTGCCGGTCCGCACCCGCGGCGTCCCCCTGATCGGTGGGTCCGGACCCGTCTGTCGGCGTCGGAGTCACCTGCCGGCGGGACTTCTTCGCCGGTGGGGCCCCGCTCGGAGGAGCTCGTTTCTTCCTCCGGACTGCTTCCAGTAGGGACGTCCTACCAACAGCCGTTGCCTTGTCCGACTGCATGACGTCGTCGATCTCTGCAAAAAGGACGAGGTGGTCGGAGGTTGAGAAACTGAAGGAGAGAACGAGACGAAAGAGGAGAAAAGAGCTAAAAAAGAAATGGTGGCGGGCTCACGGTCAGCGGGGACCGAGCTCAGACCGACGTTCACCAAGGTATCCTCGGAAATAAGGCGAGCCACCGGGGGGAGCCGGCCCTCGGCAACCAACCCCTTCAAGACGGCGACGCCATCGGATTCCTCCCTCGACAACCTCGATAGGCCAATCGGGGACTTCATCGGCGTCTCCCAGGTTGCCCTGATTCCCCAAGAGGGATCTGCGTCAACGAAAAAGAAGCGCCCCTTCCAGCCGTGAATGGAGGTAGGAGCCTCCTTGACGAGGCCGCACCCTCGCCGCGCCGCAAAGCACCACCACCCTTTGTCCTGGGGGTGGCCGCTCAGGCCGTAGCATTCCCAAAAGACATTCAGGGTGGCGGGAACCTCGTGAATGCGGCAGAGAACCTGAAAGGCCGTCAGGGCGCGCCATGAGTTCGGCACCAGTTGCGTCGGCGCCACTCTTAAACCCCGAAGCACCTGAACGACTAAGTCCGAGGGGGGAAAGCGGAACCCGGCCTGAAGAATGCCCTCATTGATGGCAACCTTCCCTGGAGGAGGATGGGACATCCTCTCCTCAGGCCCCGGGAGCGTAACATTGCAGGCCTCAGGAAGGTGGTATCGAGCTACGAACCTATCTAGGTCTTCGGCGACCAGCTCCGACTTAATGCGGTCTGCTCTCACTTCGCCCATCCCTAATGGCCAGTGAATCTACGGTCAGGACGGGGTCAAGAAGGGGGAAAGGACCGGAACGACTGGAGTACACTAATACAGAAGGAGAAAGTATGGAGAGCCTTAAATTGAAGAATGGGGCAACTCACCGGAAGAGAAGGAAGAACGGCTCCGAGAGCGTCAAAGGAGGAGCAAGCGAACAGTCCGACGGCAATGACGGCAGCGCAAAGGAGAAACTCGAAGATGTCTGTAAAGAGAAAGGCGGACGGAGGAGGGCCCCCGGTTAAATAGGCGGAAAGGTGGGTGACGCCTCGGTGACGCTAGAGGACGCCTGGCTGCCGAAGGGTCGCTCGCACCCCAAAGGCGAATCGACGCCATTAAGGAAGGATGTCCGCCGAAATCCTCAGACTGCCAGGTCAGCAACAACCGCCATACGCCATAAAGAAGGCGGGGAGCTCGAAGCGCGCGCGCCTCTCCGAGGGATGGCGGCAATCTCGAAGCATCACTCCCTTCACTCGTTCCCCTTCTGGTTCCGGGCTCGGAAGTGGGGGGCTACTGTTATGGGGGAACTTAGCCACCATGCCCCACGTGACCGGCACGCGCGCCCAGGAAGACTACGGCAGCCCCTTGATCCAGCAATCCGACCCCGAGTCGGACATCTTCGGCTCCGCAGCCCGACCCCGAGTCGGCAGCCCCTTGATCCAGCAATCCGACCCCGAGTCGGACATCTTCGTCTCCGCAGCCCGACCCCGAGTCGGACATCTCTCGATAACGACAGGCTATTCCCCAGAGGCACGCCGCAGCCTCCTGCTCCACTACTCCCTGCAACGGTTGTATCTGGCGCTGCTCCACGATCCCCTGTAACAGCCGTACAAGGCGGAGCTCCACTACGCCCTGTCATGGCCGTACCCAGCGCTGCCCCACGACGCCCTGTAACGGCCGTGTCAGTGGCAGCTCCATCGTGCCCCACGATGACGAACCCCCCTGAAAGACCCCCCAGCCTGGTATATATGCGGCTGGGGGGAGGAGGGGGGGATAAGCAAGAACTTCCAGAGCATTCTCTTACTTGCTACTATTATCTCTCCTTCTCCTCCAATTTCCTCTGACTTGATCGTCGGAGGGCCCCCACTACCCCAGTGGTGGTGCGAGGCTTGCTTGCAGGTTTTCCGGTGGAAGGTGGAGCGCAATCAACACCAACCAAGGCAACTCAAACGGAACTCCGTTCACACCGCTGTGCCAATCGTTCTCGGTTTGGACCACCAGCAACAAGTTCCTTCTCAAACACCCTTTTTTTTTTCCCCAAAAAAAGGGCCTTATTTGCTTGATGCTTATAACCATTGGCGACGCATGATGTTACAATCCAAAACCTCCTTCAAAAAAATTAGCCGGTGGATATTACTTAAATTTTTTAATATGCATCAATATCAAAGATTTTCGTAGTGCTGTGCAGAATTTTTATCTTTATATAAATATCCAAATCTTCACAACGAACAACCGATGTAAAACTAAATACTTATGAGCTATAGAACAACTACGCTTTAATTTTATTTATGATAACCACATATGTTATCAAAAAAATAAGCTAGAAAATATTATTTAATTTTTTTTATTTTATATAAATATTTAAAATTAACTTTGTGATATGAAACTAAATATATACTTACATAGATCCTCTAACTGATAAATATAAATGATCTCAAAAAGTCTCAGCAAAGGACTAGAAAACCTAGCCGGACAAAAGAATTTTTGATAAATTCATACTTTGTATAAAAGTATCTTATGTTTTGTCATATTGATTCCAAAGTTTAAAATCTAATAGAAGGATTAGCATATTTTCGATTCCAGAGTCAACCTGACAAAACCAATGATACTTTGTACAATAGAAGATAAAATCTAAGATTTTAAACTCGCTAATACGACTTAAAGGAAAAACTGGAACGCACAAGGTAGCAAGACAATACCATTAACCCAAAAGGACAAATCAACATGTCATCAAAATGGGGATCCTAATTCGGAAGGGATTCGCTCCGTTTGTCTTGCTTGGCGTCAGCAGAGAGCATCCCGAGTTGTTTCGTGTCTCTTCCTGAAAGCATCGTCTCTCTTTTTAATAGGTTCTAACGATTAAGTTTTCTCTTTTTTTTAAAAAAAAAGAAAGAGATATGTAGACAAACTCATATTAAGGCCATCGACACCGATGGTTGCTTTGGTTATGTTTTTCTTCTCTTTCTTTTTTGATCCAAGGGGAGGCATAGCCACCCAATTTTTTATTGAGAAAGAGATATCTACATCCATAGAAGTATTAGAAATATACCAAGGAAGAAGAAAAATAAGAGAAGCAGTGGCTTATATACTTATCTGAAGTGGAGAAGGTAAAGAACATCAAAACTGAAGCAGAGGAATATGATTCTCTGCTTCCGTCCAAAGTGAAGCAGAGGACATCAAACGTGCTCGGATGCAGAACTTGGTGCATAGGATGTATCAACCATCAGGATGGAGACTTCGATGGAAAGTGACTTTAGGATAATATCTAAATGCTTCATGCATAGTATGCCAATATAGCAGGATCAAATTACGATGGAGCACAAGAAGAATGCAGTTGCATAAATCACCATCTTCCCTTATTGCACAAAATTTTATAATACCAAATGTGTGCGTGTTTTTTTTTTTTTTTTGCTAAAAATGTGTGCGTGTTGGGTAAGGAGATGGCTACACACACCAGGCTGAGCAGGCTCACTGCAATCACCCCCAACGGAAACATGACATTGATGTTCTCTATAGTGTATGCGTGAGAGAGATGCTCTAATTGCGTTAAACTGGGGGGAACCACAGGGAAAGATCTAGTTGCACATAGTAGAGATGTACAGGAGACATGGAGCTTATTAAGACAGTTCAGTTCCAACGCAAGGCATGAAGTCTATATGGCTTATGATACCATGAAGTCTATATTTTCAGTAAAAAATAAATAAATGGTTTATGATACCATGGAATCTGTACCCAAATGAAGCACTCCATGCTTTGAACAATTTTATCACCATTTCAATGAAAAGATAGGTTCGAACAATGAAATATAAGCACAATATAAGCAACCGAAATATATAAGATACGCTCATACTCATTTAACTTACAAAGTTCATGAAGGTTATACATTAACTGCTGCAAGGGAAGGAAAAGAAGGGAAAAAAATGGGGAGCCCATGCAGTGGCTACCACCTTTCTGATCAAAATTATAAGAGAATGCAAAGTTTAACCATTAATGCAAATCTCTTTCAAAAGAGGAACAAAAAAAAAAAAAAAAGAGGGCAACTTCCAGCCACAACGCACCAGTATCACCATGAGGGCTGAAACAAAATCTGCAAACAGATGAATGTACATGGCGATCATCCGTGGCCACTAAAGACGCCCACACGTAACATTCGGCAAACGGATGATCGAATTGTTTACCTTGGAGTCTCACCACTCACGGATCGATGGGTTGGGACTCATCAATCAATCCTCCAGCCTACGAGGCCGCAGCCATCCCAGCCAGGAATATCTCCTCATGGAAGGACGAACCAGGAGAATCGGAAGAATCAGCTGCCGGCATCTCCATTTCCTCTTCGATCAAAATCTCGCGATCACGGCAATTGCAGCTGCAGAATGCTTTCTCACCTCTGCAACGCATAGAAGAATCATACAAGAATTTAGAAACTGAGAGCTGGTGATCCGCCTAAAAGAGGCAGTTAGATTCATGATCATGGGAAAGAAGAAACTATTCAATGTTTAGAAGGAGCTAACCTATACATGTAGATGTCTTTCCCCTCTAATTTCTTCTTGCAAGAGAAACAGTTGCTCAAAAAATCATTGGAGGGGCAGGGTGGTGAATCCTCAGGGCACTTAACCAGCCAGGAAGAGCCTCCTCCTTCTCTTCCAAGCTTATTCTTAGAATCCGGTGACTGAATTGTGTGGCTTTCAAGAATGCAATCCCCAAAAATGTGAGTTGTCTTAGGGTTAGGACCATGTGAAATAATGCAGGTATAATCCTCCGATAGCTCGATCTCACTCGCGGAGAGAGAAGCCATGAATCCACGAGATGAGCCAAAGGATATCGGGAGAGACCCCGAAAAGCTGTCAAAATTAGTGGCGTTTCCAACCAATGGAGGAGAATCCATCCTAGAGTCCTTCGAATCGGATGGGAACATTTCAGAACCGGACTTGCGATTGTGGTACATAAAACGAGTCAGCGGAAGTGATGATCTACCGATATCGGCTGACCAAGATCGAATTTTTCCAAATTCCCCGGGCTCTAAACCAGCTCCCTCGGATCCTATGGCCAGTTTCGAGCAGCAAGATCGAGAGGAAGGCGATCCAATGCGAGGTTTTGCGGAAGTCCCAACGTTCTCATGGTGAGATTTGGGAGTAGCTGCTCGTAGAGGCTCGTCTCTGATGCCACCATCCAGGAGGGATTTAGGGGTTGGGAAGGTAATCCTCATCTGCGATCCAAGCAGTATGTTCTTGCTCTCAGAGAACCTCAGTACCTTCCCACCAACCTTGGACTCGTCGTTTAGAGAATCGACCAGGCCAAGGCCCACCTTGTTGCAGTGCCAGCTCCTCGGCTGCCCCTCGGGACCTGGTGATCCGGGGGAGCTTACAAAGGAGCTGCCCCGATTGGAAAAGACCTTGGAGTCCAAGGGAGAGGTCGGGCTCTTGGCTGATTCGGAATCCGGCAAGCCCTTGGTGCTCAAGCCCACAAAGAGGCCAGGGGCACTGAAGAAGGAGGTGCTCCTCGCCTTTTGCACCACACCATCAGCGGAGACGATGGAGTCCGAGGCTGAATCAGGCATCAGGAGGCCTTTGCTTTGCTCTTTCTGCACTGGCCTGCTCCTCTTCCTCAGCATTTTCTCAGACCTCCTTCCCTCCTCCCACCTAGAGAACAAGAGATTCCTGTGCAGCAACAACAACAACAAGAACAACAAAGGCAAAGAAAATATTAGAATAGAATAGTCCAGGTAACAGGGTTAGATCGATAGGAAGAAGAATGCTCATAGGCTCACTGATAAAGATTACAAACTGTCCGCTTAAATATGCTATAAAAGAGTAGATCGATATAAAGAATCAGTCCTCAAATGATTCATATTTATGAGGGGACAGCCATAGAAACCACCATTATATTATAAATTTACCCATGATAAAAGAACACCATGAACGCGCGGAAAAGACATTGAATAACGACGAGACAAACAAATAGGTCTAAAGGAAGACGACGGATTCAGATATATCAACAAATGTAGACATCAAAAAGAGACTTGAAATGCCACTGGGGCCATGCATGCAAGTAGATGACAGAGGAATTGACGGCCACCTGACTGTTCATCCAAAGACAGGCATTAACGGCAGGAAAATGAGAACAGATGCATAAAAGAAAAAGGCTCAAGATCGTATCAAATCATGAGTAAAGGCAAGACTTTGACCCGATTTGGAAACATAAAAACTACGAAACCGTAGGATCAAAAAGAAAAACAAAACAAAACCAGTAAACAAATGAAAAGGAAGAGGGAGAAGAGGAAAAATACAGGAAATAAACCTGATGCCTCCAAAACACAGATGGAATCCCGAAGCAGAACCTCCAGAAATGGATTAAAAAGAGGGCTTAAATCATTGAAGAAGTGGATAAGGAACCTGGAAAAGTGAAGATTTCACGGGTTTCCAAGGCTAAATCTAAGAGGGCATATGACGAGCCCATGGAAGTCATGAGAAGAATGGGGACCGGCACCACAGAGACCAGAGGGTGGCACAGAGAACCCACCTTTGCCTCCTCCTCCTCCTCCTCCTCTCTCTATCTGAGAAGATGCCTCTCAGACAGAGGCCAGGAGAGAGCCAGGTGCCATAAAACTAGGTTGACGAAGGTACGAAGCTTACACAGCACTACTCTTCCCCTCCCCCTCTCTTTATCTCTCTCCTCTCTTTGTTTCGTTTCTTTTTTTCGGCTGCATGCATCAAAATCACGGTGGCAGCGTGGCTTCTGCAATACTCCTCCTCCTATTCATAACTGTCAGACAAAAATATAAAAAAAATAATTAACGTATAGAATACGGTCGGTACGTACAAAATGCCCAAATTTTGTCCACGGGTCGGATAGAACCCCCCCCCCCCCCCCCCCCCTTCTTCTTCTTTTCTTTTTTTTTTTTTTTTTTTGTTTTTTTTTTTGCTAATACAGGTGGATCATACCTGTCGGGTACAGATACACCCAATAAAGTCAGAAAATAGGATACCTCAGAGTGCCAAAGGCAACTCCCCATCTCCAGTCCACAATGTGTCTCCGGAGTGGCGAGCTACAAATGCAGCCACCCAATCCGCAGCCCCATTGGCTTCACAGTAGATATGCTTGGCCTGAAAGGCCCCTCCATCCCTCGCCATATTCCATATATCACGAAGCAAAGGGTGGTCACTACCGTCACCCTTAGGACCCTCTCGGATCCAACTGATAACGGTGGCAGAATCACCCTCTAGGGTGATAGACCTAGCCTGTAACACGTACCGAGCATGTCGAAGGCCAGCCCAGGCAGCGCTCAGCTCCGCGCTCGGAACCGAGGTATCAAATAAGTGACTGCCACTAGCGGCTACAACCCTAGCGAAAGGGTCCCGAATGACGAAACCCGCACCTCCCCTCGTGCCACCATCCAGGACTGACCCGTCAAAGTTGACCTTGAGGAAACTCGGGGGTGGGGGCTCCCAGGTGGACCCCTTCTTTGCACTCCATGTTATCTCGGGAGACTTATACGGTACACGAACAGAACGGGAACCCAATACCAGTTTGGTGATGGTGGCAGTGAAATGATTTCAGACCGTCGATGCACCCAAAATGATCAAAGGAGTCGGTGGTGAGAAACGGATGTAAGAAACGAGATCAGCAAGGGAATCCGATTCTTCAGAATCCGAACCCAAGCAGCTGCAAGGTGATGGCCTCCTCGATAAGCATTCGATGCAAAGCATCACCATCACCATCACCGTTCGGTGGATGGACCGTCCACGGATCAGAAACAGTCCAATCACGGATGGGCCAGGGAGCTGGACGGTTCGGATGATCCGTTGATAGTGGGGCCGGGTAGCATGATAGGCTCGGCCCGGTTCTTTTTACGAGGACAGTGATAGCCGACCGGGTGGGCCCAAGCCCAACCAATGCGCGTCTTCTACCTTCCGATAGGGGCGGGTGGGGGGGTTCGTCCACCTCGACGATTTAATCGAGGCGAGTTGGCAAACCTTCATCATGATGATCGACGGCCAAAATTTACCAGGCGTTTGTTTCGCGGTTTCTTTCTGTTCTATTCTTTCCCCTCCACGTTGGATCAAGAGCTTTGTAATTCACTTCTGAGAGTTGATAACTGCCTAATACTGCTCGAAGGCAACTATGTTCTGACGTACATCTATCGAGAAGAGGATTTGGTGCGACCCAAAAAGTTTTGGTTGAACCATCGATTGTTTCACCAAGGTGACATGAATCCGAGAAACTTTCTATATAACATATTTTTCTTACATGTACATAAAAAAAAAATCAGCTCATTCACTTTCTATGGTGTTTCTTTCTATCTCGCCGTTCTCTACGATAATCTTAGCAAATCTTTGATGATAACAAGAAGAGACTAGAGAGAGAGAGAGGTATCAAAACAAAGATTTTTGGAGAGAAAAGCTTGCTTATACACATCTTGACAGCTACATATATGATACATGATATACGTAATAAGTTATGCATTATAAATACGACCAGCTGTAAGTAGAATGCATCAATAACTATTCATAGTATTTCGTATCGATCATAATCTTTACAGTGAGCATTAAATCAAAAAAAAAATATCTTTCCATTTATACTTTGCATTTCTTTTATGGCCCTATTTATGCTAATATGTGGCGTTTCTTAAATTTCTTTCCAACTTTATTCTTCAATTTTTATCTCTAAAAAATATAGTTACATACTTACATCACAAAGACGGTGAATTGGAAGTATTGACCCAAAAAAGGACCCTTGTACGAATTCGATGCAAATTGGTAATGGGGAGACACTATTTATGTCACTTGAATCCAATGCTGTACAATAGTAACGAGATGTCCGACAAGAGATGAATTATTACATCGGGAAAGATAACAATAGAGTGTACTAGGTGAACAAATGTTAAATAGCCCTTGGGCGATGAAAAGAGCCTGAGAAGTAGCACATCAAACAACAAAGCATTGCAGGTCCCAACGCAAAAATGCCCAAGTCTTGCGCTCCAAGAAGCAGAGCTCGGTGGAAAAGATAAAGACCACCTTCTGCGTACCAAAGTTCTCTTTAAACATGAGATTAAGCCCTCTTTGGTTTTAGAAATATTATTTAAAGCTTTTTCATATTGAAGCAGGTCCATTCATCCATGTAATCATGCATTCATGCCCGTTAGATATGTGGTCATCCCCATAGTTTTGTTACTAGCAATCCAAACTACTAGCAACTTAAACTCTCCTCCCACTATTAGCTGAAATCATAATGTCATTAACACCATAATATTAAGTGCGAGTTTCGCATCATGTTTCACGTACGACATGAGATCACTGCAATCTTTAATCGATGGCCACTACAACCATTCACGTTGGACCGGCCCCACACCGTACCCCAACCCCTACTTTCCGTTGTCTTTTTCCTGCTCGCCACCAACCGACGGTTCTCCCTTAACGGCCAAAACCGGCCGGTTCACTCCGCCTTGCGCTGCGCGCCGCGCTCGAAAACAAACGCCGTTCCTTTCCGTCATCTCATTATTTCGCGTCGCGTCGCCATCAAGTGCCACGTCGAAACCTCCCTGCAGTTAAACCACGAGCCATGATTTAACCCGGACAGGGTTAAAGTCGAACGGGGCCTACGTTCTTTAATTTTTACTGTCCTTTATATTATTATATTCTAAGTGCAGTCCTTGGTGTCGTTTAGCGTGACTCAACTTTTCATGACTTCGGGTTCGCCCTCCCGCCAGGTGCGCATCTGGAGGCAATCCGACGGCTCAAGATGGAGATTCCCTGACGGTTGCCGGCTCACCGACGCCGGGCTGCATCGCGGGCTCCAGCACACGTGCATTGCTCCCACGTTGCAGTCGCCGCAGCGCGCCGACGCCTGGAACGTTGCTTACGGTAAAACACGGTAACACTTTTGATGAGCCGTAATACCGTTCTACTAAGAAAAAAAATATAAAAAAAATTACTAAATCTGGTCCGACGGAAGATTCACTGAACTTTGATGAAATAGAAAAGATCTGAAAGTACCATCATTATGAGGTGGAATGAGAGCCAAAATGATCATACCGTAGATCCTTCAAGCTTTATTTGTATAAAGATGAAGGTGCAGTATAGGTCGGCCCGCGGCCAACAAGTATTATGGGCTAGCTCAATCATGCCAGAGGATGGCTTGTCCACGATGATTGATGAATTTCAAAATGGCACCAGCAGTAGTAGAAAGTGTCACTCTTTACTTCAAAACATTCAGACTATAATCAATGGCAGTATAGTCTTTCAGACCAAGCACGTATTTAGAAAAACTAACAGGGCAGCGGACTGGATGGTCTTATATGTGGCCAGTCACTTCGAAAGTATCCTATGGATTGGAGAAGTAGAGTTGACTAGAGCGCTTCAGAATTTGTTGTTTTTTAATTTTATTTGATGTATCCATATTAAAACTATATAAAATATTTATTTTGGAAGAAAAAAAAATTCGGCTTTAGGTTTTAAAATAATAGATGAGCTATAATTGTCCTCCCTGAATGGTGCTCTAAATCGCACCCTATAACGATGAGGGTCTATAGATGTTCTTCCTAATTCACTATAGTGCTAAAATGTGTGGGGCATGCGGTGCTTCATTATTAATCGGTGGATCTGGATGGTAACAGCCAGTAGCAGTTAATCCAAACCATATCATTTAAAATAAAAAAAAAATTTATTAATTATTTAATATTTAATATTTAATAAATGATGCTATATGGCACGGTCTGTGTTAACTTTGCTATCATCTGTTTATTTTTTATAAATAATATAAAATTATTAAAATATGTACGTACTTTAATGATAATATGATTAATTTATTTTTTTTGTTAATTAGATCTTAAGCGAATACTTTCCGATCTTGTGATAAAATTTGGCACTGCTCTACCCCCGCTCAATCCATTCATGGGCGGGGTGGAATATAAATATCACATACATATACAATTAACACGAATACTGGAAAGTTCGTAATGGACTCACACGCGTAACGGTAAAAAGAGTGGCAGTAAAAATAGTTTTTAAATGGATTGTACTGGGGTTTTTTAAGAGATCGGGCGGAGTCATCTTCCGCGGGCAAGGACATTTGGCAGTAATTTAACGTTATTTTATATTGCTTTTAATATAATTCTATTGCTTTATTTGAAAATGTACTTTTTCATTGCAATAATTTAAGCAGGCTGAGACCCTCGCGAGAAACGAAAAATCCATCGCGAGGGATTTATAAATATTGCTTTATTTTATTGTTGCATTAGTATTTTAATGCTTGTATTAAACGTTATTTGATCACTTGATCTCCACTCTTTCTTTTTTTTTTTTTTTGTTTTTTCTGGTACAACAGCACCCACACAACACGGGCGCAACCAACAATTTTTTTTAAAAAAATTAGTAAAAAAAATAAAGAGTACCTGCTTGATCTTCCAAAAAAAATTACTAGAGTAATGAGCTGCAAAGAAGGCCACTCAGTTAGGTGTACTGTTTGCCTTCTAATAAACATAAAAAAGAGCCACAACCTCTTGCTATTCTCTAGATATCATGTGACGACGACTATCCGCCCGTCTTATTGTGTTAATGTAAAATCCACTCGATTATCATAGCCGAGTTCTCTTCAAGGTGAATAAAAATCAGACCTAGAGCATGCCTCGCGTAGAAGAAGCCCTCTCACGCAGTTGTAAACTCAGTGCCAATAACAGAGGTGTCGAAGATCCACTGGCCGCCAACCACCACAAATCTAGAGTTGCAGTCTCTGATGATAAAGCCACGCCTCCACTATCACTTTTCTCAGCAACATTGTCGTCAAAATTTACTTAAAGAAAACTAGAGGATGAAAATTTCTAGAAGACAAAAGCAACCCTAATCGCCGAAGAAGCTAAAAAGGGTTCCAAATATTTCTGACCATCCCAAGAGAAAATGATGCAGCAGTGCTAATGAATTCCGCCTGTGTGAAGTAGTGCTTCATCCATCACGGCCCTTGAATGAATCTTTCTATTTTTAAAAATTTAAATGTTTCTATCTAACCATATATAATAGGCTAAATAGGTACAGATATCTTACTTCATGGTGCTCGGCTTTGCCCAAGATAACTTCAAACAAGCCAAAAAGTTCTCCATCAGGGTCATGCTTTGCCCGAAGCCCCGGGTGACCATCACGCATCGTACGCGTTTATGCTTTATGTCAAAAACAAAAAGAATAGATTATTAAACGTGGTTATGCGGTATCGTACGCGTTTGAATATTTTTTTTTAAAGGTACAAGTTTGTATATAGAGAAATCCGAGGGCAGCAAGCGTTAGTGGGATACGTAGGATTCTATTCGCCTCGTCCTATGACTTATGAGTGGGCCATTCGAGGAGTTACAAGGTCACGCCGTCCCTCCTTGGCGGTTCGATCGGGTCTATGCGACTAATTTCATGATCACGCGATTATTCAAGTAAATAACCATCGTTTCGCGACTGGCTTGTATGAGGTACTAAGTAGAGGGCTCTGGCTGTATCTTTTTTTTTTTATAATGCCAACCATTAGATCATATATTACACGAATCTCAAAACATTTTATTATTTTATATCCCTGCACAAGTTTTAAAAAGGCCATTGCATGATCCAATTGTTAATATTACGAGAAAAATAAATTATTCTTTCGCACCAAAAATAAAATCCAAATAAACTCTAAGTAAAATAGCTAGGCAGTGCATGAAAAAATAAAAAATAAAGATTTCAAAGCTACTAAATAATTTTTTCCTATAATTATTATTTCAAATGGATCAATAATGAAATAACTATAAAATTCTTTGATAATTTATATATATATATATATATATAATAATAAAATAAAAATATACAATGATAAATAAGGGACATATAAAATAAGAGAAATATATAGATAAATGAAGTAATAAAATAAAGAAATATATAAACATATTGATAAGCAAAAGATATATAAAGTAATAAAAATATACAAATAAGTCTACAAATAAGATTCTTTTTCCTTCTCTCCCTCCTCCCGCTAACCTCTTGCCAAAGGTCTATCACCATTGTTGCCACTTTACTTCCTCTAGCTCTCTCTATTTCCCTCCCACTCTAGCTTGCCGTCTTAATCTAAAAATTATCTTTGGCCTTTTTATCCACTTCAGCCTTGACCACATTGGCACCGCCTCTCCGCCACCAACGCCATCACCACGTTGTCCTTCGGTACTAATTCTAAAATTTGAAATAGTAGAGTTTTCTCTCTTATCTGTTTACTGGATATATAAATAGAGATATTCCACGAATAATCGAATGTAGAATATATCTCAATAGTATTATTAAAAATAAGATAAATTCAATTACTTTTAGTTAAAAAATTATATGTTTCCATCGACTTTACTTATGTTTCCGTTGATAAAAGATAGTTAT
Source organism: Phoenix dactylifera (assembly GCF_051530095.1). NCBI lineage: Eukaryota > Viridiplantae > Streptophyta > Magnoliopsida > Arecales > Arecaceae > Phoenix > Phoenix dactylifera. The sequence continues at coordinate 29,713,694 of NC_143201.1, read as the reverse complement.
CATCACGGTATCCAATTAGATGGGATAAACTAAGTGGGTACCCAATTATTGTGATTTAAAATATAGTGTTTATCATTTTGGCAGGCAACTTCCTTATTAAGAGCGTTATCACATCGCATCCTCAATGTCACATAGCTAGTATGGCTTTTCTATATTTATTTTAAATTTTTGATGTATCTAGTATAGCTTTCCTAAAAATTAATTTCATTGTTTCAATATATTTTCAGGAGAAATTAAACTTATAAATGCTTTTGAATAAATGTAACGGGAAAATGGACAGTGGCACGAAATATAGGGAAGAAGGCCACTTAGAGCTGTAGTTTGCCTTTTGGAGAAGTTGATACCGCACCTAATATTTCTTGCGTACCCATGGACATGACTTTGCCCCTAAGTACCTATGCAGTGTTTGGCTCAAGCATATAGCAAGTGAAATAAGTCTTATGCCTACTATATTTCAAACTATCAGGTATAATTAAGTAGTATAAGTAATTATTCTGTTCAATTTTGCTTATGCCAATTATAATTATTTTCAAGGAAAACTGTCACAAGTTATTTGGGACATAATGCCATCATTTAAGTCTGTTTTTTTTTCTTAATGTTAAATACAGTGCAGTCGAGAGCAATTCTAATAAGATAAAACTAAACAAAAAGAGGAATGAATTATAGCATAACTCTTTATGTTCCACTTTTTCTTATCGTCGAAGCAAATCCAGCCATCATATATATGTTTGGTTCAGGAATAAATCTGGAACAAAGTCTTAACATCCGTCTTGCTTGTGCTAAGAATTTTAAGAAATATGAACACGCGGGGGGAGGCTGTTCTGTTAATATTTAGAGTGTTTTGGGAGGAACTGTAGCAAATTTGGATATTTGTGTTTTCCATTAAAGAGCCGTTAGTGCCCCGTCGAGGCCCTTATTCTCTTCTTTTGAATCAGGCTGACATATGGTGTTGGAACGGGGACCAACACCACTGAAAGCGACCCCAAGGAAATTGCTTCTTTTCTCAAAAAAAATGATCACAATGTTAGGTCGAGCACCCCTCAGATGCATTTTGTAGCTATTAGAGCGTCCTGCATAATTTATCAGGTATGGCTGGCCAGAATACTTTAGTTTTTGGCGAGCTCAATCCGTCTCCATGGTTCGTGATGGAGCGGGTTCGGCACAAGCAGCAGAGATTCTTCATGCACGTTCAAATCACAGACTTTTGACAGCTCGAGATACCTGGGCCCCTATATTGCCTCGGCAGCTACTCATATGGTGTTCTTCACATGGGAGCCCCACTTCCGAGTTTTCTCAAGATCAATTTTGACGGCTCAGTCCTGAATGAAGGCAAAAGGAGAGGGGGCGGGTTGTTATCAGGGGTCTGAGCTCCAGCATGGTGGCAGCGGGGGGTGTCAGATCTTCGACACCTTAGTTCCAGGGGCAGAGCTACGAGCGGCTTGGATGGGACTGCAGTATGCGCGGCGTATACTTCAGATAAGCTCCATCATTTTGGAGGGCGATTCGGCCATTGTGATCAGCTGAGTCCAAAAGAGCACACACAGTGATATAAGAGTTCATTCTTTGCTCCGTAATATATAGTTGATGGTGAGGGAGGGTATTACTTTTCATGCTATGCATGTATATATTGTGAGGCTAACGGGGCGGCGGACTGGGTGGCGGCATATATTACAAGCTACTCAGGAGGCACCCTATGGGTTGGGGAGGATGACTTGCCTGGTGCACTTCGGAACCTTTTGTTTGCAGATTTTACTGGATGTATTCGTATCCGTGTTGTATGAAATGCCCGTTTTAGGAAAAAAAAGAAGAAAAGATCACGGCTTAAAGGCGTCAAGAAGAAGCTCAGTTTCAAAGGATGGCTTGCCGAGACGTTTAGAAAAAGATCTCATGGGCAAGACAGAATGTGGGTTAAGATAGGCTAAAGACCAATATTTGAAGTAGCTGAAATAGTAGTATTCATCAAGCGAGGGCTCTCTTTATTCTCCGCTCCTTTTTTTTGTCTTTTGACATAACTGAAAATACAGTCAATCTTGATATAATTCAGCTAGGATTAGAACGAATAAAAAAGATTCAACCCCCATCAAGCAAGGGCTTTCTTTACTCTCTGCTCCTTTTTTTTGTCTTTTGACATAACTGAAAATACAGTCAATTCTGATACATTTCAGCTTGGATTAGAACCAATAAAAAATATATTATCTCATTCTATCTAAAAACTCAAGGCTACATTTTAAAAAAAAATATTCTGTTTTTTAGTCTATAAAAATTAAACTTTCATGTGTCCTATACGATTATATATATATATATATAATATAAAAATTTCATTCTCATAAAAATGTTGTTTTTTTTTTTATTTTTTATTTTTTGAGCATTCCAGTCACAATGAGCCGCTTTTTTTTTTTTTTTTTCAGTTGGCCACACTTTCCCTTCCCGTGCGTGTTATGGTCACTGCGTGATACAAGCGAGCCTCCACCTACAGGCTCTTTTAAATTATGTTGCATCAAAAATAATAAAAAAGCGAAGGACCTTGTGTTCATATATAACTACCTCTTGTTGTATATATCCTTCGGGCAATCATTCAACTACACAAATAAATGGATTTGAAGTGCATATTTATAATTTGTGATTAAGGAGCCATCTCTTCGTAAAAAATGGAAGGAAACAACCTGATTATGGAGGGAACCAGACATGGTGGGGAAGCAGACCAACTGGCCCTCGATATAGAGTCGGACCCATCAGGTACAGACGGCATCATTTGAATCATTCCAGAATCAGACCGAGCTCTCATTACGCAATGCTCTAAAACCTCTCTTATCATAAAATAATGCAAAAGATTCTCAGTGTCTCCCTATTTTTGCGTTGTTTGCGTCCACTTTAGAGTCCATAAACCTCCCGATTCTTCCACTTTGGTCCCCAAGAATATCTTATATGATCCCCTTGTCAAGACTTTTCCAATCCATCTCCCATATCCCTATTTTCTTGATCTAAAACAATCTAGATGATGAGGACACATCATTAACTGAAAAAAATAAAAAAAATGTCAGGTGCACTAGAGAGCACCATGTTGGTTTTTTTTTTTTAAAAAAAAAAAATCAGATCTTTCATGGCGAACCAAACGAAATCTACATTATGGATTTTCTCAGCTAATCTTTCTATTCAATTCTTTAATATTTTATTTACTGATTCTTATGATGCACCTATTCTCGATTAATTTAAACCATCCAATTTACTGAAAAGAAAAAACAGATCAAATTGATATTTGAAGAATTTAAATTTCCGTCCCAAAATCTCCCTAGATACAGTATTTTTTTTTTTTTGCTACGAAATAGATACAGTTCAATTGGACTAGGTTACCAGAAGAGGCACCCACCTCTTAAGGCGTTCATTCCCACGACATAAGTTAGACGATGGAGCCACGATGAGGAATAAGTTGAGATCTGAAAAACAAACATATTTTGAAACAATAATATAAAAGAACTATCAAAGATATATAAAATATTATACTCTTCCAAGCGAAGTGACTCCAATGATTCTTTTAATGGCCTCTTCCAAGCTTTTGAATGGTGCAAATGGGAGCTATGCTGCAGATGGCGCAAATGCAGACATGATGATATGAATGGCGTGTGATGGTGCATTTAGAGTATACAATGCGTAGAAGATGACATAAATAATATTCTCTTCCAAATTTAAGGATCACGAGCTTCCTGACTCTCTCTAGGCATTAGAGCGATGCTATGTCAACTCCGAAAGTACACTCAAAAATGTCACCCAACTGTCTTCGGTCATCCCCGTTGCTTCTTCAAGACGCGGAGCCATTCATAATGCAAATGAATTAAGGGACCAACGAGAATACGATACACCAGCTAAATAATTGTTTTTTGAGTTCAATTTCTGAGTTATCAAAGCATTTTGTTACAAATTATTTGCAGGTAATATATGATGGTATTCAAACACTGTCGAGATGTCCAGTTCATTCCAAGTTAGGACCAACCAAAGCTGTAGACAAGAAAGATGATTGATTGATGAGTTGCAAGTATTCGGTATCAAAATAGTGGATGCCTCGTGAAACATGTATGGGGCCAACGAGAAATTCACAAATAGATCGAATCGATGGTTCAAAAGTAGCTTTAACTGTGCTTTGCGTAGATTACATGGAAAAAATGTTGCTTAAAAGCATCTGAAACAGTGATGCTTGTAGAATCGAGATTTAGTTGAGAAAGGTGGACTATTTTTCTTCATTTATTTTAAATTAAGTTAGTGGAATTATCAACTTTATATTCATCACTGTGCATTAAGAGTAGTGCCTACAAGGCGATCTCTTTTCATGATAACAACGCACCGGACTCTGAAAGTTTCTGTGCGGGTCTGGGGTTGCTCGCATTTGTACCATGATTCAATATTAAATGAGGTGAGGGCTCATTGTTCCAAGGGCTATGGCCCGCCAAAAGAGTGGATTGGTACCATTTTTGAGATTATCAATCAACTTTCCACAAAGTTGATTGTCTATTTATTCTGATTTTTATCTAATTTCGTTCGGAAGATTGGTTAAATTAGTATTAAAATCCACCCAATCGAAAATTTTATTCGAATTTTTAGCTTAAATATAGATTATATTTAATATACAAGAGACTTGCAGTCCAAGGATTATATTTTTAGCTTAAATATGGATTATATTTAATATTTTTAGCTTAAATATTTAAATATGGATTTTTTATATATGATATGGATTATACCTAATTTCGTGCGATGCAAAATTTATTTTTAAAATGGGCCAGACGAAATTTTTGTTTAAAAAAAAAGGGGCCTTAAAACAATATATAGGCTTGGAAAAAGGCAAAAAAAAAGCGACAGCTTTGGTAGAAGGTAAAATCATTTTAGCTTGCAGTTGCATGCTCAATCTATACGTTTTCAAATCTAGTAATACGTCAAACTTGAAATATCGGGCTTAACAAATGTGAGGATAAGCACGCAAGTTTGAGGCCTAGCCAAATCAGCCGGAACATATATCGTCAGGTCCAACCCAAATCAAAGGAAAGCAACCAAGACCAAGCAAATCAGACCTGCATATCTTTATTAGGATCATTACTTGCAAGATATCAGAACAGATGTCCATCCTCGATCAAATTCCAAATAACTCTTTTATCTCAGCAGCTTCTCAGATCATTCTTGATCAAGATCTAAATAGCAGCGTACCTCATCATTAGCTCGGTCGCTTGCCCTCGCGCTTTTACATAAGAAGTCCGCGGTTCAAGACTTGAAATGGCCTTATACTTCTCAAGACTTGGACTCTTCCATGTCCGGAATTCTTTTTGAGTACGAAATCCTGGTGCGACGGATGACAGACCTCCATCCAACTACCAGCAGGGTAGCAATGGGACGGCCGTGGCCTCCCCAATCTTACGTCACCCCCTACTCAAACCTTCCATAAATATATTAAATAAAACCAAGCAGGCTCCAAGCCCAGTTATAGTCTAATAGAGAGAATGGCGATAGACAACGGACCTACAACCGGATAAGTATTTCAGGCAAATCACAACTCCTTCCTGCCAACCACTTCGGGCAGTGCCTATGCATCGGCGAGCTTTGCAGCAAAAACATGATAGTCATCAGTTAAAATACAGATCATATATAACATTGTGAAACTTACGCAAAGTGAAGAACAGCATGCCAATGGCAGGAAAACCGCATAAACGTCAGCGAAAATAGACCATACTGCTCATGGCAGGAGTAAAGTTGATAAGACCTTCCAGGAATCAGATTGTCTACTACAAGAATTATATATAAGACGCACAAATACTGTCCCGTTCGAAAAGAGATTCCTGAATTGCATCTCCAGATACCTGAAACCCCACTTCAGACAGCTGAAGTAGATGAAACCAAAAAGCCCATCCCTCCAGAACAAGGGCTTAAATAAGCCGGATTTTTGGCCTCCAAACAAAAGAAACGAAATCCATCAGACTCTGAATCCCTTCTTCCCGTAAACCACCTTCCGAAAGCTGGATTTTGTGTCGCTAGTACAAAATGGGGGTGGATTCAAATATTAGAACACAAATTGATCACCTATGGAGAAACCCCTGACCCTCTCACCTATTGCAGAGCAAGACTCTAAAAAGAAAACGACAGCACTGAGACGAGATGAGCATAGCTTTTTTATGTAATGCAAACCACAGGACTACAATGTTTTTCTTATGCTCCAGGATCTGTGACACCCTCTGACTTGTCCGTATCCATTGGCTCGGGTGCAGTTGGCACTGCCTGACCACTTTCATCAGCCAAGTGCTCCCCCTGCGTACCATCTCCTTGAGGCTGCTGCTCGGTGGCTTCAGGTTGTGCTGGCGTCTCAGCTGGAGGTGGGGTCTGCGGCTTGGCTGGAGGAGGCCTTGGCTTTGTCATTATCGGCCTGCAAAACCTGTGCAAAGCAATTTCTTATACAGTTAGACAACGATGCACGACAAACTTGAGATAGAAAATTTGTGTACCACAAAATGGACACACGAGTGCCAAATCTTAATGCGCAATTCAGCTAAGTTGAAAGGAGGATTCAGAAATATTTTGCTAGATCAGGATTGATGATGAAGATGGCACTCGCACAAAACTACTGCTATTCCTTTCTCTACATTCAGCCCTTTTACGGGAATAATTCCTACCAAAACTCTAAAAGATATTACCCAAAAAATTTATTGAAACAAAAAGGTTTCATCATAGCGATTAATTCTAGCTCACTTCTTATGTTTTCGAAAGTGGAAATCAAAAGCAATGCCAAATGACCTAAATTATTACCTGTCCAGCGTTTCAGCCTTTGTTTTCAAATCTGCAGAAAGAAGAACAGGAGTGGAATGCTTCGGCAAGGCATCCTGCTGCTGCTTTTTCTCGCTTAACCAGGTTTCTGCTTCAGCACATTCATTAACGACCTATATTAAATGTTCAACAAATAAGCACGACTGCAAGATTTTCCCAATATACAAACAATTACAGCAACCATTGTTCCAACAAATTCAGCACATGAACTGCAGGAGATGTATTAAATATGCAGTATATGTCAGATATTAACACAACAAGTATGTTAAACAATTTTGAGGTCTTTTGACCACCCAATGTACCAAAAAAACAGGAGTATGTTAAACAATTGTATGCTAAGCTTGTGTTACAACATGCACAATATTGGAGGTAGTGAAAACTCTTGAAGGCTAAGAATTAGAAGGAAACAAATCCCAGTCAGGTGTGCCAATTGACAAAAACATGCAAGGAGGACAACAACTGCATCTACGTATATGGATGGTTCTAATAAAAGGACAGCCATGTGCTTTCCGATTTTAAGGCAAAACAGTTTTTGGACATTTTCCAATTGAATGTTGATAGCAAAGGAAGACGAAGGGGCAGCCCAGTGCACGAGGCTGTTGCTGCTGTGGGGTCTCAAGAGGGTCAGGATTGTTTCCGTATTTCAAACCCGTGGCACCCAGGTCAACCTTCACTAACATACAAATAAGCATAAAAATCAGGCCCAGGAAGGAGTACAGCGTAGCATCATACCTTCTGCTTATCTGTTATGTCAATGTGATCGAATTTAGGATCTTTGGACAAGGCGGCCTCTCTGAAACTATTGATACAGTAGATGAGTTGATCAACGGTTGGACCTCTTTCTGTCCACTCCTTGTACCGTTCTTCAATAGGGTCACCTTGCTGCACTCAGACAGCCCATATCAGAAGCACCGAACATCTCAGGTTGACAGAACTAAACCAAGATAGAATAATGAATCACCTTTTTGAGTTCCACAAGCTTAGCAACATAAACACCCTTTGTCTCATCCTCACCATCTTCATACAACCAGTCCTCGACCTCCTGAAGCTTTGCAATGAGCTCATCCTTCTCCGTTGCTGTCACGAAATCCTGATACTTATCATAAAGCTGAAAACAAAATCGTGGAAGTAATGAGATCAGCCCTTGTAGATTAACACAATAATATAATACAAGGTTTATGCTGGATGACTGGAACCTTGTTTCGCATGTCGTAAACATATGCTTCAACAGCATTCTTTTTGTCTTTGGTTTCTTCCATTACCCTGTCTTGAAGAGCCAATTCAAACTCCTTCTCAACTGCTTTTTGCAAATCTTCGGCCGACATTCCACCATAAACCAGTACAGAAACTGGAACATTTGTTTTCTTCACCTTCTTTTTGGGAACCTCGACCTGAAGGGTCAACATTATATGAACAAGTCATAATCCTTCAGATGTGTTTGTGCACAACTCATGGAAAAAAAAGGGATGTAATATACAGGAGCTGTTGTAAAATATATGGATATAGCACCACAAATAAGGATTCTTACTGTTTCCGATGGCAAAATTTTTTATTAGGACAATCAAATTACAACATCTGGTAGACAAACATTGGAGAAAGAGATATTTTTAACCGTAGAAAGAGAAGAGACTTCTGTCAGACATCAACAGAGACAACATATAAGATACAATCTTCATATTTGTTAGGAACTAGCACAACAAACTCACTGAAGACGAGCCATAAAAAATACATATAAGAGTGTATTATAAGATAGGAACAGGCCACCACTTTATGTTTTACTCCCACTAGGAACATAGGAGTTTCCTGACATTTATAAAGCTTGAGTTGAAGACATCCACAAAAATACAAATTGCTAGCTCATTTCAATTCAATCACACAAACTTTGTGGTGTACAGAAAACATTAAAATATATAAATAGTTAAATATAATGCATCATTCATAATCCTTAACTATGAGCTTCAAGATGATACAATTTATCATTGCAATTTACATTCAATGATCCTAAATTATAACGGGTGGATAAAGATACTGAAAACATTTTTAGTTTTGTTGAGTAAGAAAAGATTAAAAAGGAAAATGCCCGGAAAGGCATGCAAAGAATGTTTTGTCGACTGATCATAAGAAACAAGCTATTTGCCAAATATAACATATAAATGTCAACACGTTCCGCAACGAATAGAGGTGGTTTAAAAAAATGAAGTACAATGTAAAATTTATTTGTGGAAAAGAACAGTAATTGCTAAAAATCTTGTTTGCCTCTCAAATAAAAGATGAGAATATTGAGAATATGCAAACATTGTGAAAAGATCATTGCAAATTTATGAGAGATTTAACAAATACCCAAAAAGAAAAGAATGTTATATAGTGTGCTATGTTGCTGTACAGAGACCTTGCAAAAACTAATGAATAGCCCGTATACAATTTAATTACTATAGTGATTTGTACAATCAATTAGCCATGAAGTTATTATCAGTGATTAGCAATGTACTTTTAAACTTGACCAGGAAAAAAGACAATAGTTGTGTATTAACACCTAATGCTAAACTTCTTTTATAATAATAATTATTGCACATGCGATCTATCAGAAAGAAAATCATGCACCACAAACAAGGGAGAAAAGCTCAGACCTGGCCTTTCAAAGAAACTGGAAGCTCATATGATAACTGTAAGGATGGCATCCAATCATCCATGAGAAACAAGAATGATTACTTAACCAACTAAAACACATCCCCCCACCCCAACCACATCCATGCTTCTCATCTGCATTGCACGTCACAATCAAGTATAGCTACTAAATAAGAAATCATTTAATAGTGAAAGAAAAGAGGAGACTTCTGAATGTGTTTTTTTCTATGATAGAAAACCAATAACCCACAAAGCCAGCTACATAATTCAGTCAAAACCAAAAAGATCACAAAAGGATGATCAATCCAAACATAGAGCCACCAAAAAGAATGAGAACTAAGAGAAAAGTCCAACCAAAATTCACAATGGTTTTCTGTCTCTGCATCTTTTTTTCCTCTTCTTTCAAGGGTTTACATAAAGATAAATCGACACTTATATTTTGTTCCCAGCACAAGGTAGCAAGTGGAAACGGGGGGTCAATGACAACTAGTTGTTGTCAAATTTTTTTCACGATAAAAGACAATTAGTTTTCCTGGAGGTGATGCCTAATAGCAGAAGATGGTAGTATGGAAAACATGGGGGCAGAGGACTACATACAATAATATCACAAGCATAAAGATAAATCTACAGGAGACAATATCAACTTAGATGTATATGCAAAGTTCCCACAAAAAATGATGATTAAAAAAAAACTGAAGGACTCAGAATGTCAGAAAAGGCAAACAATAGCCAAACGAGATGACATGCTAAGCAAGAAAGACCAGCAAGAAAAGCTGAGGTAAGTGCCATTTAGAAAAGACCAAGTTGCCACAGACGTCGAGGAAGCACAATGTGAGAAAGCTTACATAAGGAAATTTACAATCTTCAATAAATTAAACATTGAAGAGCCCAACGCAAACACTACAATAAAGAACTTTCCAGATACTTCTGCTAGCCAAGTCAACAATCAACTTCTTAGCAAAAAGCCTATGATATCCTCAATATATATATATATATATATATATATATATATATATATATATATATATATATATATATATATGTAAAAGCCCAATCTCAATCCTATAACCACAGAAATCCCTAGATGGGATAGGTTATTTCTCAGCCAACAGACTTGAAACCAAAGAACAGAAGAATAGCTTCTATCAGTTCCAAACTTGTAATAAGTACAATTCTATCTTCGAAAATAGCAAATAATGTAACAAAGTCCAACTAGGGTGTGCATAGTAAAAATATAAATATGTCAGTCCAAAAAAAAACATATCCAAGTGTATGAAGCTCCAACCACTGCAGGGTCTGGGGAGGGTTAGATGTATGCATTCTTACTAGTGTGGAGAGGCTGTTTCAGTGTTTTGAACCCATGACACTCAAGTCACAATAGAGCAACTCTACCGTTGCATCAAGGCCCGCCCTCTATAAATATGTCGATCCAACTCTCAAACAAAAAATCATTCCTCAAAAAATAGAGTAAGGAAGCATAATATAACTTGAGTGCAAAGTTCCAATCCAAGCCATAAGCATATTGAAAAAACAAGTAGCTGTTGTTTTACGAACCTTGGCATCAGTTTCCATCTGCGCAGGTTTTTCTTCAGCCTCTGGCGCACCATTTTCCACCCCAGAACCAGAGTTATCTGTTGTTGCAGTTTTAGCATCCTGCATATTTACATCAGCTTCAGTTCTGGAGGAGACACTTGTTTCATCTGTGTCCATCTTGGCAGCCTCCTTTGGAGGCTCCTTTGCAGCTGTTACTGGAACTTCAATTTCTTCCTCCTCCAACATCTGCAGAACACAAGTTTATTTTTAAGAGTTTGGGGTTAAATAGGGGAAGAAGACAACAAGTTTTACAATTTATATATGACTTCTTGCAGACTTACAGTTGCCGACTCGATAGAAACAATCCCATGGATATTCAGGCGAACTTTAACTTTCAATTTAGCGCGCTCTTCTTTGCTGGATTGAAATGGGCCAATCTGTCCAACAGAATCCATAGTTGTCATGAACAGCAGGAGGCCAGTTTTATGAGCATATTATTTAGAAAATATAACATCATATAAATGAACGACAATTATCATTAATTACCGTGCATGAGCTAATCTTTGCTGGAGCTTGCAAATCACCCGCATCAGCAAACATCACATCAACTGTAAATGTACTAGATCTGTAGAATGTAAGAGCTTTGACACTAGGAATTGGATTCCCCTTTGGAAATACAATTGAACTCTGCTGGTTTTCTGTTGCACTATTCTGCGAGTCTGGGGCAGATCCTTTCCATGACAAGGCAATAGGGAAAGGGAAGCTGTCATGAACCTACAGACATGGATAAAGTCAAATATTAATATTATTATATATTTGTATAAAGGAACAACAAATGAGACATGGCTCAGTCGGTACATTGTAGGAGAAGAAAACAGCAATAAGTAGTTAAGCATATAAATAGAAGCATCACACTAGCAATCAACCGCAGTACTGGATCATGGTTCTAGGTATTAGAAATAATATCAGACAAAAAAATATACCTATCAAAAAATGCTCATAGACACAACAAGAGACAAAATAGATTTGTCTTTCACATCATAGAAGAATGCTGCAATTTTTCCTGTTAACTGATATTTCACTATCAGATATAAAAGCAATTGACAACTGCACCAATAGTTCAAATGAGTGAATTAGGCCACACAGAGCACACCAAAACAGTCTTAAGTAAAAGAATATGAACTCACCTAAGAGAAATATACAGACAGACTAATTTAGGTTATTTATTAGATAAAGAAAATGACTTAGGTAATAAAATACCCAAGTGGAGCTCCCTAGGAATCTCAATCTATGCAGAAATTATAATAAATTCAGAAACATATACATACCATGGTAAAATTGCATCCTTGAGATGTAAGTTAATCTTAGCTGGTTTCCTTGCTAATGTTGAAGGGTGGATTCTGGATTCACCCTGCCTAAATAAGTCCTCATCTTGAACAGTTTCAGAACTGAGCAAAAGAGGATAGGCATTCAGGCATTACAGAATTTGAAGTATAAAATGACTTTTATTTTGGTGTCTAGCTAATTCTTCAAACCCAAAATCAAATATCTTTATAAAATGACTTTTATTTTGGTGTCTAGCTAACTCCTCAAAGCCATAATCAAATATCTTTACCATAGAAAAGAAAAGACTCTGAGGTATGCATGAAATAATGTCCATCCATCAGATGTATCTTGCAAAAGCTAACAAATGAATCATTGCCAACTCCTAAAAAGAAAAAGGTTGGTAGCCCTTCTAGGCTGACCTCAGATTGCCCATTGACTCAGATTGCCCTTCTACAAGAAGTTCCTCATGATACCATAAAAATTCCAGTTGGACCAATTTGAATTCCAGGCTTAACTTCCAAACAAGTAACAGGATATAAACTCCAACAACAAAATAAGCAGATATTATACATCAGTTATTGATTAATCAACTCCACCCCCAACTCGAGTGCATGCACACACAAGAAAACTAGAATTTTACAGTGCACAGACAGAAATAAAAATTGCTTTTGTAAATGCACAAAAAGTCAAGGCCCAACATGTAAGGACAATTTTAGATGCTTTAAACTCGAAAACTACGATTTCATCAAGTTAAAGGGATATGAAAATTTATACCATGTATGAAGCCCCAGGCATGACCTCTACGAAATACCTCACAGCAAGCAATATATATGAAATGAATCAGCCAAAAAAAAAAACTGATACCTGAAATTCCCGCACTTTGAATGTGGGGCTGAGAATGGCACATTGAAGGGCACAACCCCGGGCAACACACTCACTCGCATTCATGGTACGTCTAGGCTCCTTTCCGAAAAACTCTGTCAATATCTTAATAATAGCTGGAACACGAGACCCTGATCCAACAATCTCAACTGCATGAATACTTTCCGTGCTCAGCCCAGCTTCCAGAAGTGCCTTCTCCAATGGTCCCTTAACCCGCTGCAATATTGGGATGCTGATCTGCTCGAACTCCTCCCTCTTAATGAATCCCCTCACATCCTTCTCATCCATCAAGCACTCAATATTCAACGGTGCCTCAGGGTTTGCACTCAGCATCTTCTTCAGCTTCTCGCATGCTGCCCTGAGTCTTAGGCAGGCACGAGCATTCTGGTAAACATCAATCTTGTACTCCTCCTTGAACTTAGACGCAAAGTGCTTAAAGAGGACCTCATCAAAATCTCTCCCACCAAGAGACCGATCATAGGCATGGGCCAAAATCTTCAGCTGCCCCTTCTTATACCCAGCAATGCAGACCTGCATGCTTGCATGACCAACGTCAACAAACGCCACATTGAGCTGATCATTCTCAGGTAAGTCTGTCTTGTAGATACCATATGCCAGAGCAGTTGCCGTGGTCTCATGGAACAACCGGAGAGGACGCAATCCTGCAATAGCAGCAGCATCCAGAACAGCCCTTCTCTGGAGATCAGTGAAATATACTGGGATACCAATGCAGCAATCCACAACCGCCGCACCAAGATTCTTCTCCGCGATGCTCTTCAGATTAGAAAGAACCATTGCCAGGACTTGGGTCGGAGTAAAGGCCCTTTGTTCCCCGAGGTACCTAGCATGGATCAGAGGAAACCCATCAGGGCCTTCTGACACCAAGAAGGAGAGGGACTGCAGGTCCCTCTGGAGCTCGGGATCAGAGAATTTCCGGCCCACCAGACGCTTTATCTGGGAGACAGAGTTCTTGGGATTCATCGTAGAGGATGCGGCTCCAGCAGTCCCAATGAACCGCTGCTTCTCACCGAAGCACACGACCGCTGGAGTCTCTCTCTTGGATTCATCATTGAGAACCACATCGATGCCGCGTTGCCGAGCGACCGCAACAATGCAGCTCTCATTTCCGACATCGAACCCGACAACGCTCATCTTCTTCCGGATTTATCACTATCTCCGGTGCGCAAACGAGGAGATCTAAGCATCAATAAATATAAAAAGAAGAAAATTTTGGTCATACCATCCCTAAAGCCAAAGATTTCGCCCAAAGCAAAGAATGGAATAATAAATACTCGCGAAAATGATATCTTTTATCCAATTATGGAATTAACCTTGCAATATACTCCTAAAAAATGGAAGATCGGCGGAGATAGTGCTCCACGAGATCTAAGCCTTCATAAAGATTTTAAAAAAAAACGAGCTGTACAACGGCGAACAGAATCAACGCGCAGATATTAGGGTCTTAAGTCTGGATCGATCCGATGGCCGCAAGAACATAGGGCTTTCGGGAGAAAAAACCGAACAGATCTGGAGAGGAGACGATATGGCGTACCTTCCGGAAGCCTCGAAGCTCCGATGCCAAGATGTTCCCAAGTCCGTTCGAACGCTCTCTGGATCGAACCTCTGTTAAATTCTCCCTTTCTTTTTCGTTTTAGGTTTTCCTGCAGTCGGCGGACGGGGGTCCATATAGGCGTCGGAAGCGTGGCTTTTTCTAGAACCCTCGATTGCGAGTGCCCGGGGCGGCATCATAGACCCAAGTACAGCAGTGTGAGTCCGATACAGAAATTCAATCGTATAGTGACCTCGTGCAACGGTGCATATGGGCCAATTGGCAGTTCGATCGATCCAGACCGCCCACTCGGCTAATCCTACGACAAGTACGGGGATCATTAATCGGCGAGGTCCACCAAATGTGCGGTTGAGATGCTTGGTTGTCTACCCTCAGGTATGCGGAGGCGGGGAGTTCGTGCTGACTCTAGAAAACGGACTGAAGATTTCGGTTCCAGAAAGATCTACGGTTTAAACACACAAAAAAAAAAAAAAATCTAAAAATAGGTTGTATGGATCTCGGGTGCACGCCCCGCACCCTGGATCCAGTGCGCGGTCACCCTTGACTGACTTGGGATGCAGGGTGCGACTCTTAAAGCATTTATAAACCCTTATCTTCCATGCGCCAAAGAAGGGTTCATCTTCCTTTAGATTGTGCAATGGCCCCTCGGAGATCTATACAAATCGATTAAACAAAAAATTTGAAGCGCTTTGAGATATATGCAATATGTGTTGGAATATTTTAAAATTTCAAGTCTGCCCTTCTTTGTCTTTGTCCTTTGTCTAGTGCACTTTTTTTAGTCCCACATTGGAAGGAGATAAAACACAAAACGTCTTTATGTAGTATTCAACATTTTAAACTTTGTGAAGCAAAGAAAGTAATTAGCCCATGCGCGCACGAGCCCAATGGAGATCCAAGGCAAAATTGTTGAATCCGATCTTCCTGAGGGGCGCGATCTATTCTTAAGAACAGTGAAATCACGCCTCAATTGATAAGTTCTTTCTTCTTTCTATCTATTATTTTTGCAACAATATGCAATTCACAGATCAATTATTCTTCCACACCAAAGATATAACCCGAACTTTTTTTGGAAACATCTCATCATGGTTCATTAGGGGAAAAACAAATGCAGTAGGAGAAAGTAATTAGCCCATGCGTGCACGAGCCCAATGGAGGTCCTAGGCAAAATTGTCGGATCCGATCTTCCTGAGCGATTCTGGGTTGTTCGATAGAGTCATTGCATCTGCAAGTTGTTGTATCTTGGAGGATAGGTCGCCATTACCTGCTACTCCGAGGGGCGCGATCTATTCTTAAGAACAGTGAAATCACGCCTCAATTGATAAGTTCTTCCTTCTTTCCATCTATTATTTTTGTAACAATATGCAATTCAACGGTTGATGGCACAGATCAATTATTCTTCCACACCAAAGATATAACCCGAACTTTTTTTGGAAACATCTCATCATGGTTCATTAGGGGAAAAACAAATGCAGTAGGAAAAACAAATAAAAACACCAAATCTTCAAATGTGCCTTCTCTTGGTTGGCATCCACACCGAACCCACCAAATCTTCAAAGTAATTAGCCCATGCGCTCACGAGCCCAATGGAGGTCCAAGGCAAAATTGTTGGATTCGATCTTCCTGAGCGATTCTGGGTTGTTCGATAGAGTCATTGCATATGCGAGTTGTTGTATCTTGGAGGATAGGCCGCCATTACCTGCTATTCTTAAGAACAATGAAATCACGCCTCAATTTATAAGTTCTTCCTTCTTTCCATCTATTATTTTTGCAACAATATGCAATTCAACGGTTGATGGCACAGATCAATTATTCTTCCACACCAAAGATATAACCCGAACTTTTTTTGGAAACATCTCATCATGGTTCATTAGGGGAAAAACAAATGCAGTAGGAAAAACAAATAAAAACACCAAATCTTCAAAGGTGCCTTCTCTTGGTTGGCATCCACACCGAACCAACTCTAGTGGCTTTTAGTCATTTATTCCATGAAGACTCATTTGATCGTGCGTTCAGCACCACATGGATTATAGATAAATCTTGAGTACTTATAGAGAGTCAAAAAATTCAAATAGTAGCTTCTTGCTAGATTTTTTTTTTTGTAAGATCATGAATTGATACAAATGACATCAAAGTAAATTTGACCCATGTAGATTATGAGATGGATTTAAATTCTTAGTTTAGCAAGAACGATTTGACTTAAACGAGAGAGCATGTGAGGACTCGTATAAGCATGTGTTTAATCTTATATCGACATGTACTAGGTAGATCTTGAGTCCTTATATAAGGCCACAAATTTTAAATAATATATTTTAGCAAGATTTTTTGGATGAGGCCCTAGATTGTTGCATGTTTTTGGCCTATAATCCTCTCTGTCTTAGAACACCATATCTAACTTTGAACGTTTTCAACCATATCATTGATGCTAAGTGGGCTGCTGAGGCAAGAGAGAAGCTGGATGCCCAGGAGGCAAGGAGGTATCATATAATCGGTCTTTTTTAAGTAGGAGAGTAACCTTAAAGGGCTTGGAGAGCATCCACTTCTTGGCGATCTTTGGTGGTTGGCGAGGAAGTGTGTCACAATACAGACCGTGCATGTATACCGGGAGACGAACAAAGCGATTGATTGAGTCACCTCCTACATTACTCAGTACACCGGAGAGGTTCTCTAGACTTAAGAGTCGGATGTTCTTTTATCATTGAGCAGTCTACTTTTTTTTGAAAGTATTGGTTATGCTCATTAATGTGAGCTGCCCTTAAAAAAGAAAAAGAGAAGGAGGCTTGGATAAGAAAATTCTCCGCGGGCTGAAACAACCATGATTTACGATGATGGCAAACTTGACCTGCAAGGACGGCAAAAGGAGGCAGCGTTGATGATTCCCGATTCTTAATTTTAGTTCTGTCCCGTGATATTTTTTCTTTTGTCTTTTTTTTTTTTCGTGGAGGCATCGTGAGAAGACATTTCAACGGCTCAATGACACTTTGATGACTGCTTTGAGATGCGCAGCCTCACTCGCGCATCAAGCGTGCGTGGCTGTGCACTCTAGATGCCTCCAAATTCTATTGGTGCTCAAGGGGTTGGCTTGGTTCAACATCCTCCTCTATTGTTTTGAACAATTTCAACTGATCCATGTGGCTTATAATAGCACAATTTTATTATTACATACACGTCGAGAGAGATGCAAGTTAGATAGTCTTCTTTTTAAATCGAGTTCAGATTCTCCACATAACATAGGCCGGATTCATGGTCCGCCTTCCGGTTCGCTCTTTGGCCTGAACCCAGTAGACCGGACCAGAGCAAAGATATTCCGGTCCGGTTTTTGGCAGGACCGAGCAGTGAGCAGATATTAATTAGGACCAATCGCCTGATCGTGTGTCGGGATTAGACGGCCCGAAAAGAATTCGGCCCAATTCGACCAGGTCTTATATTTTAGGACCAATCCTTGCCCATCCCTATTGTATCCAATCCCACCCCGCACTACGTCCGTCGCCGGACCACCACCGTCTCCTCCTGCTCCCTTCTGTCGCCGTCTCCCGATCGGTCGACTTCGATCCTTTCAGCAGGTTCTCTTTCGTCTGCAAAACCCTCCTTCTTCCCAGGCATTCTGTAGATTCAAAAAACCGATGGATCTTTGGTTTCGGGACTCCAAGATCCGGATAAGGGTTCCAAATTTTTCTATCATAAATGTGTCGGAACGTTGGAATGCCCTCCATCGAATGACGGTAGCTAAGCCAGTTTTCGATCTATTCTTTACATCGGAAATCTTTAGGTTTTCGATAACGGAGACCCTCCAAGATTTGGGGCGGGTTCTTGGGGGGATGACCTAGAAAAGAGAAATAGGGGCTTGGTTCTGTTTGTTATTCTAACTCTAGTTTCTTTTCTCGTAGATAGGTGTTTCTTGACTGATTACGATGGCCGGTAGAGCTCAGATTCGAACTAATAGCTCTGCCCTTATTGCTATGATTGCTGATGAGGTATGTGAAAGGTTTTTGGTGTCAAGAACATGAACTCGGTTTATTTTATGTCTCCAAATAGCTAACGATCAAAGAGACAGGTTTACTGTTCTGCCGATCACAAGAAGAATTTAGGCATTCTGTTGTGTCTTTGTTACAGTCTTATTGCTATTGTTGCTTTTTGTATTCCCCTCTCTTTGTCTTCCTTATCTTGTGGAATTTTCTTTTTTATGATATCATGTCAATCAGACTTAATAAGATCTACATTCCCATATACTGTCTATTGTTTATCAAGTGCTTGGCCATCTCTTTAATTGTAAAGATACTTAATGTCTTCTTAGATGAAAAAAAAGGAAAACACTACGGGGAACAAACATTCTTTGAGGACACTGATGGGTAGTTTCCTTTTAATTACACCAGTTTTTTGCGATGTTGGAAATTAATCATGTCTGAAAACATTGTGAACTGTCTTTATTTATTTTATTAGTCATTCTTATGGTGTACCCTGAAGAAGGGGACAAAAAATAAAATGATGGAATTGATATCTCTCATTAAAATGGTGTATTAGACTTCCTTTAGAGATAACCTGTATTGAATGGTGAATCTAAACCAAATATGAGGTAGGAAGTTAAAATTATGAAATGCCAAGAATGAGATATAAAAAAAGATTCTGAAAATCTTAAAAATTTCTTGAAGGCTGTGAAATAGCTATTGAGACTAGGTTATGGCTTAGAATATCAAGAGAGAGTATTATTAAGGATGGTCCATATTATGCAAGCTATATGCAAGGAAAATGTGATTTTGACAATTCATGGAGAGATCACGATAGAATGGACAATTCCAACAACTGATGATTGAGTGCATCGATCAAGAGAGTAAATTTAGTAGAGCCTTACTTAGAGGATGTACAAGACAAGCTAAATGGATCTGATATAACATCGATAAAAGCCTAAATAATAATTGTGAGAACCATGTAGACAGGGTTAACCAAGTTATGCAACTACATCTTGAAGATAGATAGATATTACATGATAAAAAATGATTTTTTTTGTACAACCATATAGAAATAATGATTGTATGCATATTTGCAACCAGTGTTTTAAAAAGTGGCTGTGGTATGTGGACGGTTAAGGGACCGCATAGCATATATATGGTATGTTGGTATGCAGGCTGCATATACAGGCATGCAGCCAATATTTTTAACTATATGAAAACAAATAAAATACTTTAAGTAATGCCAAAACAATAATGATAGTATTTTTATGATAAATAATTTCTATATTGATAACAATAACTACTAACATTTAGTGCTTATTGCTTAGCATTTAATCTTAATTGTAATAGTTATAACATAATTGAAAACCATATCTAACTCAATGATCAGTTTGAACATGCTCTTCTGCACATATCCATGTAAGAGTGCGCCTCATATTTGGCCCCATAATACTAAGTGGGTCATATATGCAACTGTGCAATTCTAATTGAACCAAATACATGGCCACATATTTCTAATTGGAATGCTTTTTTGACCGATAAGCAGTATGACTGCAACCACACATGGACAATGTAATGCACCCCAGAAACTGTATCCTCTTTTGCAGTTCATGCACCACATTTTAAATCACCGTTTGCAACCACTTTTATGGTTTGAAATTTAGTGGCCACTCCTAAAAGTTATGAAAAAGAATAATGAAGCAAAATTTGGATAACTACTAACAATTATAATGATCAATTTAGCTTTATGCTTCGTGATTAATGTGGAAAAAAAACTAAAGTGATGTTCTAAAGATAGTCAAATGACCCCCTAGATGCTTGACTAAGTTGGGCAGTTCCCTAAGCATGTCGCCTAGGGCATAATCAGTTTGTACATGCAGTCCAAGTTCTGGGCAGGTGTTTAGGCAACCCGAATGCTTATACAAGTTAGACTTTTTGGACAGGTTGTGTGTATTGTGCATATCCCAATGACTTGGACCCAAGCCCACAATTTATAATCCTTTCTTCAGCTATTTAAGCCTATTTGAGCATGCCCTGGCAGAGAGAATAGAGGGAGAGAGGAAGAATAGAGTGGGCTGAAGGCTGTGTTGGCAAGCTCCAAGGCCAGCAGTATCTGTGGCAGTGAGGGGGTATGTTCAAGTTTCTTTCCTTCTTATCCTGCTTTTTATCTTTTTTGCTATTGGCTGCTGCTACTGCTGTGGGCAATGATGGCCACTTTTACAACATTGCTGCTGGCAGTTACTACTACTGTTGCAATTACCATTATGGTCTACAAGGACATTATTGTGGTCAATATCAATTGCAGAGTTGAGCAGGAGTGGTAGAAGCAGGGCTTTTGAGTTCCTTCGGAGCCTTATTTTTCTTTATTTTTGGTTTTCTTTTGCGTGTGTCTTTAGTCCATCTTGGTCTTTGCGTGACAACTTGGTGCCTTTACGATGGGGTTTCTTCTAATTATTCTGATGTCTACAATATGTTAGAAAAGCAAATTTAGAGGAAATCAAAATGTTCTAACATCATGTTTGTCAACTTGGACGAACATATATTAGACTCTTAAAAAAGTTGGTTTGGTGGGTATCAAGAAATACTGGAATTGAAGCTTTAAATTAATGACTTGGAGAAAATATGTGAACCATGCACTATTTGTGGTGCAACTCTTCAATTATGAGGGTTACTCCTTGCAAAAACTATTTTCACTTGTTATAGATGAACTAGTAATTGATATTTAATATGAGGACCTATGGCATATTCAAGTGTATCTACCATAATTTTTATTAGTGAGACTAAAATAAAAATGAATATTGAACTAGAATTATGGAGGAATGCACTGAAGCAATTGGGTCAAATTTGGTTGAACTGGAAAAACAAAGTACATGGAATGTGATGCTGTTGTAAAAATAATATAGCTATCAACAACCAGTGGAAAACCTATTATAGAGTTAGGGCTTTGATAAAGTGATCTTGTTCTTTCTAAGTATTTTTAGATCAAAGCATGCAGTGGCATTGAGTTGAAAATTGAAGGATGGTAATATGGTGTGTAATAATGTATAGATTGATATGCCCAGTAAGAAAAGTGGTCCAAATATGTGATTGAGTAAAATAAAAAAGAGGAAAACCTTTTTGAACATTGTATGCCTATGAGACTTATGTGGAACTTATATGAATCAATTTTAAGGGACAACAATAAAGCCTGCAAAATTTTATAGATTGCCATGTTGAACTGATCAAGAGAATGTGGAGATGTAACTTGAAATTGGAAAGATTAAAAGGCCTAGTCAGGATGCATATAGACCAATGGTGGACTGACTTGGAATGAGAAATTATATAAAGTTTGAAAGTTTCACCTGAAGAGGATAAAACAATCGAAACAAATTGAGATGATTTGGTTATGCGCATTTGGAGGAAACTTTTGTAACTACAGGAGTTTGAAGTATGCATAGGTTCTTTAAACTTAGATCGAAGTTTTAAGGAGCTGAGAAATTCTTTTTTTTTCCTTTTTTTAGTTACATGAGAAAAGTATTTTTAACAAAGAATCCAACTTCTGATAGGAAAATTAAAGATGAAGGATTCATAAACCTAATTTAAGATAGATGGATTAGCACTTATTATTTATACAGATATTACATTATTGGCTTCCAATGGATGCTAACTACAGTGGAATCTCTTTGATTTCGCTTGACCTTCTTAGATGTTGTGAGGGCCTAGTCCATGGGCCGGCCCGTACATAAATTGGGCTTGTGGGCCGGCCCGGAGAGGCCAGAGCCCATTAGGGGCTGACCGTGCCCTGTTGCACATAGGAGAAGGAGAAGAAGACTCTGGTTTCTCTTCCGATTTCGGCGGGAACAAAGGCCATCCGAATTCATCTAGAACTCGGGTACATCATCTATTTAATCCTTCTCTCCTCTAAGGCCCTCCAAGATGGTGATCGCATCTCCTTTCTCTTGCTTCGAAATCACGGCTGCCCGTCACTGTGCTCGCCGGAAATCGAGGTCGCTTGCGACTCCGGAGCTGAGGTAACACTTCGATCTTCCTCCCCTTTCCTTCTTTTTCTTCAGACAACTAGGATTCATGGTCACTGGTCGAGAAATCGGCCGAAAACTACTCGGGGAAAAGGATCCCCTATTTTGCTCTGTTTTTGCCTCTTTTTCTTTTTTTGACCACCACCGCCGCCGGTATTCGAGGGCCTCGGCCCCTAGTCGGAGCCAAACTCCTAGCCACCGGCAAGTAGGCTGAGATCGGAGAACGACCAAGCCAATAAACCCCTCCTTTGGCCCTATTTTGGGTTGAATTCGGCCAGCCGGCTACCGCCGCCGCAGCCCCCCCTCCGGCTGCCACTTATTGGACCACCACGATCATAGCCACCAGCTACCTCCCTCCCTCCTCTGTTTTGCCAAGAAAGAAGAAGAAAGAAGAAAAGAAGAGGAAAGGGAGAACCATCTGTCTCTTTCTCTCATTTTTCCTCTCTTTTCTCTCTCATCTTTCTCTCTCTCTAAAAAGACTCATGGATCCATGAATCGAGTCCCATCGACTTGATCTATGAACACGAGTTGACCCCCTGCAAAGGGCTTTGATCCGCCTTGGTGCCCGAGCCGCCTATTGGACCGTTCATCTCGGCCCTGTTGAATGTCTCTAAAACTTCCATTGATGAACCATGTTGATTGATCTTGGCCTGATTAAGTCCGATTCATTGAGCAAAATATTTAGACCTGACCCACATGAAACCAACGTACGCGCTCGGTCAAGTCTTCTCGAATTGTTTATTTAAATTTGTTATTTAGAAATTAATTTTGCCGTTAATATTTCAAATAGGTCTAGTGGAGTTTGACGTCTAAGACAAAAGAGGTAAGTAAATCTTATACTCCTTGCTAGTTTTCGAAATTGTAAGTAATTCTAACACTCCTTATTAGTTTTCAAATTTTCACTTATTTTTTAGTATTATGAAAATATGAAAATAGTATTAATGTTGATGAGCTAAAGAGGTGGCCGGGCAGTTGACCAGGCGTTGCTTTAGCCTAGGAGCCAACCTAGCTAAGGCAATATCCCAAAGTAGGGGCAGCTAACCTAGATTGCTTTGCGACTAAAGGTTCTCCTGTGGACAGCTTGGGCCTGCCCCTACGATGGGGACACACGTGGATATCTCGCTTCCCCGGGGACCAACTGACCTACCCTCGTCCCTTCCCTACAAGCTGATCTCTCCCTCCGAGTCGTGCAAGAACTAGAAGGTCTCACAGGGATTGGGACAACTATCCAAACTCCAGCACTGACCAGGTGAGAAAGAAGACCGGATGAGCTATCAAGCGGGTAGTTTGAGAGTCAATCCTTTCTTCCTGCAGATAAGCTTGAAAGTTCTTGGAGAACTATTATTCTCCCCCATTGTCGGATCTCAAAATCTACAGTATCATGTTTTCTTAATATCAAGGATCAAGTATACGATATTATGAAACTCATGATTTATTGCGAAATAATAATTTCATGATTGTTTTACCGTTAAGCACTATTTATGAACTATAAACTCCATATTTATGAAATTTGTATTTTTGTTATGAAAAGAATAATTTCATGATTATTCTATTGTTAAATGCGTATTTATGGGCTATGAACTCTATAAAGCCATTTAGTGTTTTATTTATGTATGATTCAAGAAATATGATAAAAAAAATATTTTAAGAGTTATGGTAAAAAAGCTCTCAGATAGCTATATATCGCCTCTAAAAGTGGGGTAGATTGGCATCCAGTTCCATACGACCTTGCCAGTGGGTAATAGTAGTTGGCATACGACCATGCCAGCGGATAATAGTAGTTGGTATACGACCAGAACAACGGGTAATAGTAGTTGGTGTTTGTCGATTACGGCCCTATTACGAATATAATAGCGACCTTAGCATTTAGTCTGAAAGTAGTAATTTGATCAATGATATGGTTAAATGGTAAATAATTTATGGTTTTATTTATTCTATGCACCTTGAATCATGTTTACGACATATTGATGATTTATGTATGCATGATTGACTTTATGACTTACTTTATCATATGATAGTATGATATGTTCTATTTTGCAATAATTGTTATTTTCTCTATATAATGCATTGATTCATGCAAAAACTTATGC
Organism: Phoenix dactylifera; assembly: GCF_051530095.1. Lineage (NCBI taxonomy): Eukaryota > Viridiplantae > Streptophyta > Magnoliopsida > Arecales > Arecaceae > Phoenix > Phoenix dactylifera. The sequence continues at coordinate 29,688,913 of NC_143201.1, read as the reverse complement.
TTGATCCAGTAAGGTAGTGAAAGGTTTACTTTATTGAGCTATGTCGCTCATATATCTTTATTCATATTTTTATCTGTCCAGACGAATAGGATCAATAGGAATGAAGGATAGTCTAGGCTTGGAATTCGCGCGAGCAAACTTAATGAATTTGTAGGAGAATTTTAGTATTTTAAATTGACTATGAATTTGTAATTAATGATTTTCTGAATATTGAGGATTACTGGTTTGGCATTTATGTTGGATTTAGATGCTCTGAGCCTATATTAGTTGCATTTAATGGATAATGAAATTGAACGTTTATTTATTATATTTTGTTGGAGAGGAATTTGGAAGTTGAATGAAATGTTTGGCTTCATGTGGGTTGTATCCCTCGGTAGCACGGCCATATCATGCTTCGGATCTGGGGCATGACAGATGTAGTTATATGAACCTCTTGATCTATATGCAGAATTGCAACGTCTAGTATATGAGGAATCAAATTATAAATTGAATTTTATGCTTATGATCCTTGGGCTACTTGCTGCACCAGCTACCTTTCCTAGCTCTTTCTCTTAAATGGAAGAACCTTGCCATTTGTATGCTTTGTTCTCTTCAGAAACAAAAACATGGATCATCCTATGGTCTCAAGTTTGTAGACATTGTAAATCATGTCCTGTATGAACTCATGTTAAATGACATGCATGCTTATGTTTGCTTATATATGCTAGGTATCTCTTTTGTATGCTATGCATATGAAATCAACAATTTGTATTCATTCCATGCTCTGACGAGTTTAATCAGATGTGCTGTGCTGTAAGACTGCATCACATTCATTTCCTGTAGTTCTATCTTGAAATCTAACTCTTTATAGCTAAGCATGTGTAACCATGTCTCCTGGATACAGCAGTGTTTGTCTCAGTTGCTGTGCTGCTGCTGTGCTCTGCAGACTAGAAATGGGTATCTGACAATTGGCCTCTCTTGTTGTTATAGGACACTGTAACTGGTTTTTTGCTTGCTGGAGTTGGCAATGTTGATTTGAGAAGAAAGACAAACTACCTTATCGTGGCCTCAAGTACGCTAACATACTTCCTTGTTATTGTACTTGTATTCAGCTAGCTTTTGGTTATGGTTTCTCTTTTCCTGTCAAGTTGAATTTTTTTTACACTTAATTCTTTAGTCTCAAGACTGTACATTGTTCGTTGTCAAACAATGTGTCTCCCCATGTGTACATGTACCTATAAGCTTGAGCTGCATTTCTAGTTGTTCTTATGGTAGTTCCCTTCTAGTTTTAACATCTTTGTACTCATCCCAGGCATTAAAATTTGTTTATGTGCTACTGCTAACTTGATCCTTGTTTCCTTTTATTTTTTTAATGCTTTACATCTGATGGTGCTCCTGTTTTTGAAGTTCTGGTGCACTAGTTATTGCATGATTCAGTTTATAGTCTGATGATCATGTAAGATGTACCGTAGACTCTTTGCTTTTGTACTGGTTTCTTTTTCATATGAATCTGGTTTTCCTAGATTTCAAATGTTCTATCTTATAGGTTCTCCCTTATAGGTTTAATTTAGACAACTCCAAAACCCAAACTTGAGTAATTAATCTTCCTTACATCCATCTTAGGATAACACTTGCTTTAATAATTAGTAACAACTTATTCCTGTTTATCAGAAACAACTGTGAAAGCAATCGAGGATGCTTTTAGAGAATTCACCACCAAGGAAGACATTGCCATAGTGCTGATCAGCCAATATGTAAGCTTTCATGTATGAGTACTTTATTAGTTGATATATGATTTTCTTTTCTTTCTGGTCACTGGTAAACTTTGTTCACCTTTCATGCTTTTTTGGGTAGCCCAGTACATTTTGTAGTATGTCATTCTATCTGATGCAGTAAAAGCCGACAGAAAATAGTGCAATCAAACTTGTGCAAGTAACTATATTATTAAACATATCTTCAGCTGGCAAACTAAGAGTTGCCTTCAATTCTTGCATGTGAAATTTTTTGCTTGCATCAACTCAATGATAGCATGTTGGGATGCCCATGTTCATGTTATAGCGCTATGCCAAGTTTACCTTAAGTCAGCAGGAAATTAGTACATGACAAAAAATTTATACATACAAATCAAATATATGAACTTTTCCTTTACTCAATTGTTGAATTTGGTCGAACTTGATGTTCGACGGAACTAATCATACTGGGTTCTAAATGTTAAACTCATTTACTGCATAGGCTTGGATTGTCACTGGGGGTGCAGTTGAGCCGAGCTAAGTCGAGTGGCTATAGTCTTGAGCTCGACTAGATTTAAAATACTCGGGCTCAAAACTCGACTTGAGATCGATCAAGTTTTAATACCCAAGCTCGAACTCGACTCAATCAAAAGAAAAAAATACTCGACATCGACTTGACTTGACTCGATATCTATCAGGCCATACTCGAGCTTGAGTTCAAGCTCGAATTCTTGATCATAACTTAAAAAATATAGTTAAAAATTAGAAGTTAGGCCAGATTAAAAACATATAAAAAATTTTATGTTTTAGAATAGTTATTTAATAATATATTATAAAAAAATATAGATTTATTAAAAATATATATACTCAGTTAGGTTCGTGAGCATTCGAACTGAGTATTTGGCTACTCGAGTCGAGCTCGAGCAGTTGGCGAGCTGCTTGGTTTATTTACACCCCTAATTGTTATGGGCCTAATTTTTGTTTAGATCTTATATCAAAATTTTTTGACATAATTTTCAATTACATCATCAGAAATTGTTTAGCAACCGTTCACACCACAAGGCAGCTTAGAGCTGACTAACCTTTTCCAAGTCTGCTGGTGCTTGAGTGCTAAAACAAGTTAACATCTACCGTAGCATCACTGACAATGCTTTTGTGATTTTTGCTTCAGGTTGCAAATACGATAAGATTTCTTGTGGATAGCTACAACAAGCCTGTTCCTGCAATTTTAGAGATCCCTTCCAAAGATCACCCCTATGACCCAACACATGATTCTGTTCTTTCCCGTGTCCGGTACTTATTCTCGTCTGAATCAGCGGCATCAGGAAGGCGCTGAAATGTCAATATCTATTTTGCATGTGTTTGTTTTACAATTTGCAATTGGATATTTTTTTATTTAACAATCTTAATAAGCCTCTTGTACGAAGAAATAGCGTTTGTCCCACCATGGAAATCTTGTCATAGATGCTCAAAAGCATATTGGAATGAGCAGTGCTGAAGGTTTCATTTTGGTGCTTGATATCTCAAGTGGTATGTTATTCCATCGCCAGAGATTGCATTAATCTTTCATCCCACTGAGTCTATAGACTTAGAGGAATGTCGGATTTCTTCTTTATAGCGTGTTCTTTTGGATCGTTTCTCCTTTATAGCCCACAGGGGGCTGTTCTTTCTCTACAGCTACCGTTTCCTGTCTTAAATCCCAAAGCAGGAATACAAAAATTTGGCTTGATCAAAGAGTTATTCCTATCTAACGCAATGCTGTTGGATCAAATGATGAAGACGTTGAGAAAGAGAGAATAAGTATTTAATACATGTAACAAGAGAAAGTTTTTCATTGTATAAAATTCTCTGCTTGTGGCCATGAAAAAAAAGGATTAAGTAGAATTATATAAATTTCTCAGTTTGAGGTGATACTGATGTTGGTGTTCTGCACCATTTAGGAGACAAAATCAACCAGATTGTAGATTTTCTTGGAGTTTCCTTAAATACATGGATCTTTTTCAACTACTACAAAATTGCTTTTCTTTTCCTCCTCCTCCTCCTCTCTCTCTCTCTCTCTCTCCCTCCCTCTCCCCACTCTATGTTTAGTTCGGATTCCGAATGTCGTTCCAGTCCAGGTTTTGACCTTTCTTCTTTAGTCAAGAATCAAGCCATACCGTGAGTGAGAAGGCAGGAAAATGTTGATGAATACCTTTGTTCTTCATAAGATTTTTTTTGGTGGGATTGTTGTTACTAAGATTGCTGCTATGCACACGCTTGAACATATGCGGCAAACCGGTTCCCGGCGTTTCAGCAAAATTCCGGAGTATGTAGAGCATTTTTTCATGTACAATTTTACGTTTTATGGAAATCGGTTGCTTAAAATATTTTTAATTTAGTAAATCTAGGCCTCAAATAAATTATCAGGGGAAATACCGTAGCTTGCCAAGTAGGACCCTGCTACGTTAAACCAGTCAGACCAGTGACGACGAAAAGAGTCCATCGCCCAAGTTTCCAACGCAATCCCACAGCCGTTTCCAAGCTTAAACCCGTTCACGCATGCAAGCAAGGAAAAAGAAACGGGGAAACGAGCATTAAAAAAAAAAATAATTTGCTGATAAAAATAAAAGGGGTAAGCAGTGTGCTATTTAAGCATACGAAACTGACAAGTTTTAGTACAAGCAGTGCCACCATCCGCGTCAAACTCGCGACCTCTCCTTTGTCCAAGTTTGGCTGGCTCCAAAAGGAACCCAGCAAACCGAACACTAACAGACAGCAGCCAGATTACAAAGAAAAAGGAAAACGACAGCGAAGTAATTCTTGGGTTCTGTTTTTCCCTCACCAAAGGTGGAAGTTCTTCAACATGCAAACACTTGATTCCGCAGCAAGAAAATGAAGCACAACAAGCTGGACTACAGTTAGCGAGGATATGATGGTTGGGCAGGAGCAGCAAGGGGAGAAGCATAGTCAAACCCAGCATAATTAATCGAAGATCCATGGGGCAAGCCACCTGGTCTTCCGCTCATTTCTTCAGGCATGTAATACTGTTGAGATACGGTGGGACTCTGGCTATGAGCTGAACCATATGATGCAGAAGCTGGGCCATCAAAGCCACCACGAGCAGGGTAACTGTATGGGTGGCGAGCCAGTGGGAGCTGAGGTACAGTGGGCGACCGATGGTATGAAGCATAAGGAGCGTTGAAGGTCCTAGTTGCCTTGGCAGGACGGGAAGGGGGGCCAGTCCCGCCAGTCGACCGTGTTCTCTTGCCCTGAGTCTTTCTGGCTGCTGCAGACTTCTTCCTATCAGCCTTCACTTTCTCCATCTGTGCAAGTCGCTTCTTTAACCCATCAACACTGAACTTTGATTCAAGATGGCAACTTTCGACGCATTTGATGATGGACCTGAGGTCGCTCATCTCTGCCGCGCTAGCCTCTTCCTGGAAATGCAACAAACTTATGGCGGTGAAAACATTAATGCTAATTCAACATTAACACAAGCTTCATTTTACTGCTATAAATACTCTCTGGAGTCTGGAGAAAGGAAAATAGTCCCATAGATAAGGAAGCCTACCAATAGACTTCTCAGCTCATCCCAATTTGTTTACATTCTGCCTACCTGGTACTAATTTTAATGCAATAATTTACTCAGATATGGTAGTATAAACAGATAATATACAAATAATAACTATCAAAGCAGGAGCTCACTGATATGGACAAAAGGAGTTCAGCAAATCTAATATTCCTGGAAAAAGAATCCTAATAATAGAGAGCTAATAGGATTAGACCAAGTTTGCTGTGGAAGATGTTTCAAACAATTGCTTTTGTGTATGCCTTGAAATATTAGTGTGCGCCAGTGCCACAATATGTATATAATCTCGCAGTACCAGAGCTTTCTATAAATTGTGGTCATGATAGAAGTGAACATGCATACATTCCCTTAGTACCAGAGATCATATAAATTGCAGTCATGATAGAAGTGATGAACTTGCACGCAAGTAACAATCACTATTTTTCCATATGCCTATAACACTCATCAATTTGTGATCCTTTAATCCTTTGTATGTAGTTCCATGTCAGATGTCATCTCTTCTCAAAATTAGTAATATTGGCTAAACTTCAAGATTGCATCTCGTGCTATATAAATTCTACAAGTTATAGAGTTAGTAATATCACATAGACATCACTCAATGACTTGACACTCTACCTGAAGACAATAGAGTAAAAGCTAATTAACAAAGAAGCACAAACAGCAAGATATATTACTCATAGATCATAGAAATTATGAACCATGTACCTGCAGTGAATTAATAAAACTATAAATGTGAGAGGGCAAGAACAAGACAAGGCATTTCATAATTCAATGCAACAAAAGAAGTTCAGTAGTTGAAACTTGAAAGTCAAACATACTGTAGCAGCAGCAGAATGATTCCCACTTTTCACCATGGCATTAGCTTTTTTCCTTGAGGATTGGAGATAAGACTTCAGGAGAGAAGCAGGAGAAAATCGTTCAGTCAAACCAGCTTCATGAGCAAAATATACTGCCTCAAGCTCCTTTCCATTCTTTGCTAACTCATCAATAATATCTGCAAGAGCATGCAATGCTGAAATTAATCTTTTCAGGTAATAAGTGCAGGCGACAATGCAAAGCTTTAATCAATTTCTGCATGTATGCAGATATAACTTGTGGAAAAATCACCCAACCTTTATTAACTATTACACCACACACAGAGAGAAAAAGAAGTAGAAGCAAGTTAACCAGAATTGCAATTTTCTATTGCTCTATTCTTGTAGTAATCTGGATGTCAAGTAATTTCTTCCTCATTTTTCCACCTTGAAATAGAATATTTTTTTTGTTTTGAAGCTGGTTGTCCTTTTTCTAAATTATTAAAGTTTATATCAGATAGTAAACCTACTAGAATTCTAGCCATGGTAAATTAATTGGGTGTTTTTCCAAGGTAAGATCAATGGATGCCAATGGCAGAAAGGAGATCAACAATTACCTGATGACGTCAATAGATTCTCTAGGACTGAGTTCTCTACCTGATCGAATGTCCCCTTAAAGCCTGTTGCTTTCATGATTGCAAAACCTAGGAACTTGTGCTTGATTTTTTTAAATTGAGAATTAAAGAAAAATGACAGACATATTGGATTTGGTGAGTTTGATGTTAAATGCAAAAAGATAGGAATACCTCTCATCATTGAAAAAAAGTGGGATGCAAGCTTCTTGCCTAGGTACTAGGCTCCATAGAGAGTTATTTGAGGCAACGTCGGAGGAACCGGTACTGGGCACCGTACCAATTTTTCAGTGGCACGAGTCAGTACGGGCTGTATTGGGCCTGTACCGACGAGGGCACGGTACCATGGGAGGAAGGAAGAGAGAGAGAGAGAGAGAGAGAGAGAAGGGGGAGAGAGGCTGGCGGACGCTGGCAAAGGCCGCGGCCGGTTCTCCTGTTTCGAATGAAACATGAGTCCATCCGTGGCTTAAAAAAATTCAAATTTTTTAAGTAAAGTCGGTAAACAGGGAAACCGGCCGCGGCCTCGCCTGTCGCGGCCTCCGCTTCCCCCCTCCCTCCCTCCCCCACTCGCTCTCTCTTTTCTTCTCCTTCTTTAGCTCCAGCAACAGGTCTTGTTTTCGTTGCCGGAACTATACCGGTGAGCCACCGGTACGGCTCGGAACGGCGACGGTTCTGGCGACCTTAACTTGAGCTAATAAAAGTTTCATCATAAGCTCAGACTTGAGGGACGAGGAAAGGCACATGGTTCATAGATAAGGACAGCCAGGATAGAGACTTGAGCACCATAAACTCAGTCTCAAAAAGGATTCACAATTATAAACTTCAAATCTCATGATAAGGCAGCTTCTTCAAGATAATTAAGGTTTATGGTTAAAACATAAACACTGAAGGCAACAGAAAACCTACAGGCTACAGCAAAAGAAATTTATCTCATAACTAAAACCATTTCCATAATACAGGAGATATTGGAAATGTCAGAATGCCTTCAGGAAGGTTTCAGGAGGAAGTGTTTACAAACTCAAAATTCAAAATTTTTGTTTGGACTTGGAAGATTATGTTCTCTTCAGAGCAAGTTTGATGGCTGAACTGTAAATAAGAAAATGAGATCAGCCATAATAGTCCACGTGGTTATATCACAAAGAGAACTTAGAAGTTGAGCATAAAGGTCTGAACAAGGTTCCTATCAGAAAACATTACATTTAGATAACATCTATTTCAATTTCTCATATCCGTTGGGTGACAATGAATTTATCATTTATGTGTAACTCATGAGGCCAAACAAAACACTAACTCTGCAGCACGCTTGCAATAATCGAAAAAATATAAGATTGGTATGGACAAAGCACAGGTTTTAGAGATAGCTAGGATAGCAATAAAGATTTTGTCCACAGCAAGAAAGGTTCCTGACTTTCAGTTAGATGGTTGGAGCAGCACAGGAAGAACTAAATTTCTTGTGCAGCAAAAGTGATAGATGCAACCTTCTCCAATGCCCTGCAAATGGTAACAATCGTGCCTCTTCAAAGCCCACATGACTCTAACAGATGAAGAATATGTATATTATTAACCAAGAAAACAGTAAATATTTTTGGAACATGCTGACTTAGTTTAACATAAGAAAGAATCTTGTCAGAAAATCTGTTATTGTAAACTATCCACTTAGACTAGACGCTCTTGTTTAGAAGAATGCACTTCCTATCATATTATATCCACAACTAGCATGCCCCGACCCATACATTTGGGAGAGATATCTGGTAACTTGGTTCCATTGAAATAATGGAGTTTACATGCATCCACAAGTCAAGGTGTACCGGCAGGTCAGATACTTGGGCTTGCAAATGATTGTTTTTAACAGTGTAAAAATGATATAAGCTTTAGAACATGCAAATAATGACAGACAAAATCACCTCTCTTATTTATATCCAGAAGGGTAGTATATATAAATAATAAAACAGATTGTCATTGATGAAGCTATTGTTTATCGCTATTGTTTATTGCTCTTTTCTCCATCATTTCTCCAAGTGTCAAAATAAAGAAAATGCATTTGAGCCCATGAAACACTACCATCAGGGTTCAGTTTAAGACACTTGTGCATGATGTCTGATTTAGGTCCAGGGTTCACTAAGGTTATGTTTAAGTTCTAGGCTTCTAGTGCAATCCATGAACAGCTCTAAAAGATGGAACTACGACATGACAAATCAAATATACAAAACGGACAACAATAATTTCCAGCATAGGTAACAAGACAGCTAAAAATGTTTGAAAACGAATGGAAGGAAGCCAGTACCCATTAAAAATTATAGCTAGAAGCATTAACCAGTGACATGGCAAGTGGAGTAAAATTAAAGTATTTGTACCTGCCAATTTCTCCCCAAATCCTAATCCAGGAGCAAGTTTCCCCATCTCCTTCCTCGAGGCATGCTCCAGAACCAACTTCCTCAAGAACTCTTCCGGAAATTTCGAGCTCAAACCAAACGCCACCACCATTTGCAGAAACAACTGGGCCTCGGAACCCCCCATCCCTCCTTCCCCTTCCCCCTGTTTGTTTCCAAGCTTTTCTTTCCACGCCTCAGCCACTTCCGCCGCCCTCTCCCTCATGCTATCCGACACCCTCGGCGCCTTCCTTCCCTCGGAATCGAAGAGCGCCCGAACCAGCATCCCGAGGGCCCAGCACCGGTCGGCACCGGCGCCGGTGGACGCCCCGCCGCTGGTCGTCTGGTGGTCCAAGAAGTCCGCCACGGCGTCCACCACAAGCCGGGTGGGGTCCACCGATCCGGCGACGGCCTCAGCTATCTCCTTGCGGAGGACGGCGAGGTCCCTGCGACGGGACACCACGAACCGCCAGAGTCCGGCGGAGTCCATCCGGCGGCAGTACCAGCGGAGGATCCCCTGGAGGTCATCGGGGGGCTTGGCGTCCGGGGTCTCGATCTCGGAGAGGACGGCATCCTTGCGCTCCCCGATGAGGGCGGTGGCGGCGGACTCGCGGTCGGGTATGGAGGCCTCGCGGAGATCGAGGGATTCCAGGGTTTGCTTGCTCTGGGCTTCGAGGGCTTGGAGCTGGGAGTCGAGGGCCTGGGAGCGGTCGGCTAGGGTTTGGCGGAGGGAGGAGAAGTGATCGGAGAGGTTCTTCCAGATGAGGGTGCAGTTGGAGATCAGGTTTTTTTGGGCCTCGAGCTCGTCGAAGGCCTTCTGGATTCGATCGTCGGTGGCGGAGACGTCGGTCGCCATGGAATCCAGCGGCGAAGGCGAGGGAGTCGAGAAGAGTGTGTTTGCGATTGTGGCACGGAGCGGAGGGGTGTAGATAGGGTCCGGACTCGGGACACGGGCATGGGTAGGTTATTGGAAGGAACCCGATCCTCTTCGATCATTTTGCTGTGTGGTGGCGGATTGCTATTTCGTGTACGTTACCGAGTTGCATGTTTGATGAAGTGACGGGATTGCTCGTTATCCGGAGATCATGGATGATTATTAGAAATACCTTCTTATTTGGTTGGCAGAAATAATTTTTTATTAAAATATCTACATAAAAAAATTAATGACTAAATATATAATGTTCGAAAAAATAGTTTTTCAATATTTAGTTGATGATAAAAAAGTGACATATTTCAGAATGACTTATATTTGATTGAGCATCTAATTTTTTTAAAAAATATATAAAATATTTATTGTTCTCTTAATAAAAAATATTTATTTCATCTAATTTAAAAGCTTAAGGATACTTTTATTAAAAAAAATTATTCTAATTTTCAGTTGGTAGGAATTGTATTTTCTCATATCTCATATGCATTTTTCTTTTCCATAAAATATAGCAATTTTATTTTTATGGAGAAGCCAATTTTACATTTTCCTTCTTCAGAAATTTCAACCAAATATAGGGTATTTTTTTTATTTTTTTTGTTAACTATATTTTTCTTCCTCCTTTTGCTACGAACAAAATGAGTCCTACGAGAGGCATGGTTGCCCGTTAGAGATCATCCGTTGAGTAGTTTGGATGACAACATCAATAAAAAAATGTTTCCTAAAATTCCTAATAACAACTAAAATAGAGACTCAAAGGAAGAGTTGCTTTGCATTGATGTTGTGTTGTAAGCACATGCTTCTAGATGACTTCAAAGTGCATAAGAACTAATTGATGATTATCATTACTTGTTGGAAATTATTTGATGCCACCATTGTAAAGCTTATGCAAACGACACCCAAAAAAAGAAATTGTAATGTGCAATTAAATATTGTATCCATGTTTTGGAGAGTGTTTTTGCTTCCATATAAAGAAATAATCCTTCCATAATTGTCACAATAAAATATATCTCAACCATGCACGGAGATATTTACCCAGTGCATGATTCATACTTCACTTTTTGAAAAAACAATAATAACAAAAAAAACTCAAACTCCAGTCCCTTCATATCATCGATTAGTTCGATCATAAACAAGAAAAAAATATGAATAATCTGTAATTCGAATAGGATGTGTCTTAGGGGCAAGCAAGAGGCAGGATATAATTTCTTGCATGATCAATTCTAATAATCTGATAATACATATGAAATAGCTCATGTCAAAATTATTATTTTTAGAGAAAAGGGAACAGAGTCCACCATATTTTAATTACTTGTATTTAAATTTTTAGAGATGCACCATTTAAGAATTGAATATGAAAAATCTCTTATTTCTAAGCCAAATAGTATGAATTACTTGCATTATAATTACTTGGATCCAAATTTTTAGTGATAGAATGCCCAAATTTGAACCTATAATTTTTTCTTGTCAAGCAAAAGGGTTTGGCCGGTTGGCAAGCCCTCAGCACACTAAAATTGCTAATACCTATTTTAATATTACAATATAATCCTATTATAGCTAAAATTTTCTTAATAATACTATACATTTTATTAATATTATTTTAAAATTTAAAATAGAAAGAAAAGTAGAGAGATTGGAATAGAGAGATGTAACCCTAACTCTCCTTCCCCCCTTTTCTCTCTCTATCTCCCTCCCCCATTAAATATTTTGCTAAGCCAAGCTTGGACTGTATTTTTCAGATACCAAGCATAGGCATGGTTTGGCCATGATAATTGGTTGATTTATTTTAGTGTCAAATCTAGGCCTGATCCAACCTGGTCTAGTCCAGCATTTTTCTAGCATCCAACCAATTATAATGGCCATTACTTTGTATTATAGAAAAAATTTGTCACAAACAGCATTATTTTCAACATTAATCAAAAATATTTGGATAGAGTTGGATGGCATATGGCTTTTTTTTTTTTTTTTTTTTTTTAACAAGCTCGCATCATATAGAATGAGCATGAGTACAGCTAAACAAAAAAAAAAATTAACGAAAAAACTGATGCTTGGTTTTTTAAAAAAACTCTTTAAAATGGTGAGCCAGGCAATCAGGCCGACAGTACTGTTTACTTTTCGATAATCATGGATCCATGGGTGGCCCGGTCGGTGCACGGGCTTTCCAAGTGCCCTTGCATCTAGTGGTTGCGTCACGGAATTGACGTCAGCAGGCACCGCCCACGCCCGCGTTGTTCCTGTATTCCACCATTCCTTATGTCGCCATATCCACGCAACAATGGCGACACATGGCGTCACATACTGTCCGTTGGAAGCGATGACTGCTTCATCATGACCGTTGAATGAAACGAAACGGAAAAAGGGAAATATTCCAATCCGGTTAGACCCACAGGAAAGCGTAGAAACCACGGAGCGTGCGGTCCGATAAATAGCTCGGGCTCGCCCTCGTCACCTGTTCTCATGATCTATACCGATGGAGTCTCTTCAGCAGAAGGCGTCCGAGTGGAGCGGTGTCGCCGCCAGCGACGCCTTCGCCATCGACGAGACCAACCTCTTCGAAACCCTCGGCGGCCTCCAGCCCTTCATCGATCTCTCCACCAATTTCTACAACAGGTCTTCTTTCCCATTTTTTCTCCGCTTCCCTCTGCTTCCTTTCTCTTTGTCGTCGATCTCTCCACCCATTTTTACAGCAGGTCTTCTTTCCGATCCTTTTTTCTCCCCTCCTCGGCTTCCTTTCTTTTTTGCCTGTGTGGGATTTGTTCTTGGATTTGATCTTGGATGCGATCTAGGGTATACGATGACGAGGAGGAGTGGTTTCGGTCGATCTTTGCTAACTCGAAGAAGGAGGACGCGATTCAGAACCAGTACGAGTTCTTTGTGCAGAGGATGGGAGGTCCTCCTCTCTATTCCCAGAGGAAAGGTAAACTCTTGTTTTGTCCCCCCACCCCCCCACATTTTTTGTATCTTTTACCTTTTTCGAAATGAGATACGGTAGATTAAAGGTTCTTTAGTTCTTCTTTAGAGGCTCATTCTGGAGTCGTACTATGTTGGTTGAGTGGTTCTCGGACTGTCTCGATTTAGTTCAGAAGTCAACTGCAACAAGTCAAGATTTTTTTATTCCTCTGTCCTCTAGATTTATCGAGGTCTGTTTTCATTGAATTGTTTGGCAGACTACTACTACCCGAATTTTTCAGTACTGGGATCAGGGATGAGAGGGATATAGTTTTTACTCTTTCTTCTATGATAGATATGAGATAAATTATCCATTTTTCCATTCCTTTATTTATGATACTGATATTCTTGGGTGGGAACTCAAACACCAACCATCTGCACGGGCAGAATCTGTTATTGGACGTCTGAGACTAAATTAAAATTTTCAAATGCTGATAGAGAACTTAAGCAGGCTTGTTTGTTCCCGATTGATTGCTTTGTGGTTTGTGTACATCTGGAGTTTGCAATGTCAGCTTCCATTATTATTATGATTATTTTTATGTTGGCTAACTTATATTCAAATATTAATCTAGTGCGAAGAAATGGAGACAGAGTTCTTTATTTTCTGGAAAAAAGGAGAATGTATTTAGTTGATTATGGTGTTATAGAAGTGCCAAGGAGACATGTTGAAGATTAAAATTTACTTTAAGGAGGTATTGGGTAGTTTCTTTTTGCATGTACACGTATCCAACCTATGCAAATGACAGAGATCTTCTGGAGAATATACCTTGCTATGATATTAATGATAAGAATATTATAGCATCTAGTATATCAGTTTTTTCTCTATGTAAAATATACTTAAAAGTGTGTAGTAGCCATTTTTTTTAAATAATATTCTAAAAGTTCACATGCATAGTTGCCATTATATCAACACCAAGGTTCTAATTTTGTGTTTTTATAACTGTGATAAGTATGTAATGCTTATGGTACAATGGGTCATACTGAAGGAGGAGAAATGCAAGATTGATATGGTGAAGAAGGTGAAGGAAGAGGAGAAGGAGAATATCAGAAAAAAAATTCCTCTTTCTTAAAGAAGTAGGATGGGAGGAAACCTGGCCGAAAATTGAGTGAGAGTGGGATTTGAGTCCTGGTCATCAGTACCAACCCCCAATAACTTTACCAACTGCATCGGTTGGAACCCTGAAATAACAGAGAAAGTGGCTTGGTTGGACAGACTAAAGGTCTGACTAGAGCAACCTGTTGTACCACAAGGATACACTTTTGTTGCTCAAATGAATCATCTTTTGAGATGGCTTGCCAAATGGCATTAGGTCAAAGAGTATGGAGAGCTCATAATCTGTTATGCATATGAAGTTGATATGTAAAAGCTTTTGTATTTGGTAACTTGGGGATGCTCAAATCATGGAAGACATGACTAAGGCAGCTAATATTCCCAGACATGTCATAACAGGTATAGTGGATTGAATTCATTTGAACATTTTGATGATTTGATCCCCTGTCCAAGGTTGTAAAAAAGAGATGAAGATTCTCTGAATAAGCTTTGTTTATACATCATCTCGATATCGAGTGTTATTGAAGGAGACTATTTGAGGATGAAAGAACTGGTGGGTAATATGCAGTGATGAGCTTGAAAATTTTTTGATGACACTAGTCTTAATCTTTTCTTTTCTCCTGAAACTCCTGGAATCAGGAGTTTGTGAGTGATGAACATCCGTCTTTTGCCATGCTGAGCAGCACCATCCATTTCTCTTCTTCCATATTTAGATACGTGTGCTTCCTCCCCACATGCTGTCCTATGATACTTGTGACTAAAATATTTCAAACCCCTTTTGACATTGTTGAGCCAACTAGAGCCGATACCACTGGAAGGAAATGAAGTTGCAGTTAGGTTAGAAATACAATAGTATTTTTCACACACTTATTCTTTTGGGAGTTCTTTTTCTTTTTCTCCCTTTTCTTGAGATGGTGATAGTGAAGTCTAAATGGGCCATTCCTTTAGACTAATTGATCCATTGGAAATGCTGAAAGTCTGAAACTATGAGCTACTCAAACTAGGAACTACAAGCTATAAAATATCTACATTTTCAATGTGAACATTGATAAGGTCAATTGTATGGCTACTTTAGTTGAAGGCAATTGTGAGAAGTGCACAGGTGAGTTTAGGGGAGTTACATTTTTGTTTGGGTTAGCAAAAATAGGCTTTTGGAAACGAGAGCTACACAGAACTGACTTGGCTATTTCTCAGCCGGAATTGGCACCCTACTTGGCTATTAAGGAGGAGAGCTTGGTATTTCACTCTTTTTTAACGAGGAGTCAGATATTTTTGACGGTGCATTACCTCTTCTGGCTTTTTCAACCATCTACCTATTATGTGAAGGTTATTTCTTTGTTTCTTTTATCGGCTGTATAGTGTCAATTTTTGGGTTTTTTTTCTTTTTCCCTGAAATTAAGAAGAGCGAATAGATGATAAACATAACCCTTGATGGGCTAAGACCTCCAAAAAGCTTTTATTATGATGCTTTATGAAGGCTGATGCAAAAAACTAAACACAAGGCACCATTATTTATAGCAATGACATTATTCTTATCTAAAATAAATATGACATTCTGTAATTACATGCATTTAACTAAAAAATCACTTAACCTTAAAAATATGAGACAGAAATGCCCAAATTCAAGATATTTACGAGTTCTACTAAAAGAAAGGTGGAAAAGAATTTTTGAGTGTAGTATTTATTGAAAGCTTCACAATTGCTAAATATGATGATTTTTGAAACAATTGAAGTTCAAAAAGTAAATAATTATGTTTATAAGATAAAGTACCAATGTACTTTTTTATGACTTTATTTGTATGCAATATTAATTTCATCCTAAAATTGTCAGAACTATAAAAACAAAGAATTACATAAATGTTGTTAATAACTTTTTCCCCTTCTTTTCTTTTCTTTTTTCAATTGAAAATTTCCCAATTTTTATGACCGAAACTCTGAAACTTAGAGAGAAATCATCCAAATTGATGAGATCAAACTCCACAAGCCTGACCAACACTAAAAATCTTACTGAGTTTCAAACATGGGTAGAAAGAAATTTTTTGACATTGGGAATATCACCAATAGAATTTTTGTCTCTTATGAAAGACCAACGACTCAAAAGAATAAGTACTCAGGCCCCTAAAATCTAAGAGGTATAAATATACCAAACCAATGTGTAAATTTTAATAGCTAAAAAATAACCAGCTTTCTAACAAGCTCCTGCGAATATCAATGTATGGAATTCGAGGTAGTGCCTGCCAGGCAGTGTCATGTATGGTGTACTATCTTTATGGTTTATATGATTTTTCCAAGTTATAATGTTTGGTGGTAAAATTGAGATAGCTTAGATTTAGCAATGTCTCCTTCCATTTGAAGATACAATCACAATGTATACACAGGGAACATTCATCACCACAACATGAAAATAGCCACTTGCTATATTGCTTAGAACTGAATCTGAGTCTAATTTTTGAGGGAATCTTTTGGCCTTCTTGTTCCTTTCTCGTAGTTAATCTGGCATCTCATGCATGCCCCTACCCCAGATGACATGTCATCTTCTATTTATTTTATGTATAAAAAAAATTATTTTGCAATCATTACTTTTATTTTATTTTTTATGAATGTATGTTATCCTATTTATTTTAAGACAATATTTGATTTGATATAAGAGAAGCCTGAACAATCTCAAATCTGCACTTGCCATCAGCTATATTGGTCAAATACATTATTTGAAATTCAACCAAATTCTCTCTGAGAAAATTTCTGGGCCATTGTGTACCTGTTAGAATTTCTTTCCATTTTCTCTCTTTTTGTAGGAAATTTTGTATTTTACGTATCCATGTCTGATGTGAGACCAAATATCACAGAAAGTAAAGACAGTAAATAAGAACCGTAGTGCACCATGCTGCATCAACTTAACTTACATACGTTTGCTCCTGTTGCAGGTCATCCTGCACTGATTGCACGACATCGGCCATTTCCAGTCACGCATGAGGCAGCGGAGAGGTGGTTACACCACATGCAACAAGCGTTAGACAGCATATCAAGTATTGAACCAGATTCCAAAATCAAAATGATGAATTTTTTCAGGCACTTACTTGGCCCCTTGGATTTCTTTTCTGAAATAATCAATTTGCTGGGTCAGCATATCACCTTTGGTGATGTTTCGCAATTTTTTCCACCCAGGCACACGGCATACTTTCTTGTTGCTGGGAATCAGATGACGAGGCAAAGTCTGGGAGTCCCCTGCAAACACGCAACGAGTAAACCAGCTGCCACGTAAGATCTTTCTTTATGTGGTTCATTGACTTGATACAATGATATCCTAATATGTGTATTTCAACCATCAAACTTTCGGTCTCATTGAAACTATGTATAAACATCTTTGGCAAAAATAAGTATTTAGTGTTTGAATTGTTATAAATATTTGATTTTGTGCCTGCTGCCTGGTTGCTTCTTCTTATTAGTTATATATTTTTGTCTGAGAGAAAATATTTTGTTTTCATGAGGTTACAATGTTATGTCGTGATTCACATACAGAATCTCGTCATGAAACAAATATAGCCACTATGCTGTCTAACATTGTTTGCCTATGTTTCAGCGGTTATTCTGTTGTGGATATTCTGCACTGCAGAAACTTAATCATTTGTTCCTCCAAGTATAGCTATGTATCCAAAATGAATTGCGCCCTCAGCCATTCATTATATCATACATGTCAATTTGTTTTTGTTGTCAAACCCTCTCAAATAGATCCTTTTTGCATAATCTTGAAATCTTCGCTATGGAGGCTTCCATGCCTACCTCCTTTATCTGTAGGGAAGTTGTCTAGCTCTCCCTCCTGCTTGCATAGGCCAATGATCAGAGACCATACTCTCAATCGCTCTACCACACCCACATACTATGCTGTGTGTTCTCAGAGAATGGATGATTTGGGGCTACGGCTTATCTTTGGTTTTCAGGGTAATTTTTGTTTAAAAAAGTTGCTGTTTCAACTCAAGGATTAAGAGTTATTTGCATGACTAAACAAGCAGGGCATCAAGGGGGGCTGTATTAGGGAAGATAGTCCTCAGTTTGAAGTCCATGTTGGGAGTTACATAAATGTGCTTGTGACTTGGCATGCAAGCGAGCAGTTTTATATATATATATATATATAAATATATATATATATATATATATATATATATATATATATATATATATATATATATATATATATATATATATATATATATATATATATATATATATATAAGCTTATTAGAGCTTTTAATAATAAGGAATGATTAGTTCACGGGCCCAAACTTTGATATGTTTTGGCTAAAGAAAAATGGTTATTTTCCTTTGAGAATCTATTTTGTATTTATTTTTTTAAGAAATTTATTAAGTTTGAAAAATCTTATGATTATTTGCTTGCAAAACTGTTTATTTTCTTTGGAAAAATCCTATTCTCCCCCCTTTTCACTAAACATACTCTTATTTCCTTGGCATCGGTGCTTACTCTGGTTTCTTGGTGCACTAACCAGCATCAAAATTATTGTTCTTCTTATCAAATTGGCTTGTAATTGTCTGAATATGGATGGGCAATGAGGGGCTGCCAAGTGTTCTTGCCCGAGCATCTTAGTCTTTGTGTGGATCAAAAACAGGAGTCAGAAGGCCGACAGCCTCCTGTCGGTAGTAGCGCTGATCTTGGGCCGAGCTTAGAAACAGAAGGTGTCCAATTTTAAATAAGCTTGGCCTGAAGCCCGACTACACATGAGTGTAGTTTGGGGCCGAGGCCCACCCGATGATCTGCTCTACTTAATAAGTATGTACGGTGAGGGTAATTGATGGTGTTTGGTTACGTGTACACTGTGACTGTGGCCAGCACTACAGAAAATGAGACGTGAATGAATTCACATGGGGTTGTGACATGATACATTTTAACGTATTGGGATCTGGAGGAGCAGAAGCATATTCTAGAGTATGCCATCACCCACTAGAGCTCAAAACTCTACTTTAAAGATATCATTCAATGGAATGCAAGAAATGCGTTACATGTACCACTGAGAGTACTTAAGTACCTGCTGTTGGCAGCCCACTTGTTTCTGTTTTTATCTCGGAACGCATCAAAGCTAAGGATTTATACATGAGGGTAGCCCTCCAGGAAACAAGAAGCTCTGAGAGTCCCTTAAATTGGACAATCTAGCTGAAGTTCCAGTTAAAATCCATCGTCATTTGGAAGAAAGTCTAGCTTTTCAAGTCTGTCTCCAAGTGAAGAAGCATAATAAGTTGCATAAGGAACACGAAAGGATGGATTGCATGCATATCGGAGCATCACAAGCTGATGGACATTAATGACTACAACGGAGAATTCTACAGTAGCTACCTAGTTGATGGTGTCCCAGTTTTTAACCCCATATGCACAAGATTGTAGATTTGTAGTTGAGCAGGCAAGGCAACCTGTTGGCGTGCAGAATTGAGTCATTGGGAGTTTACCAGTGGAAAACAAAGTAGGTTAAATGTATCATGTGAGAGGGTGTTGAAATAAGTTGGCTGCAGCCTTTAAACAACTAAAAAGCACCGGTTATCATATATATTTTGCAGTGGTAGATGTGGGAGCTTTTCTAGGGAAGGGTTCTGGTTGCCATGGGGCATGAATATACAACTAGCAATGCAAGCGTTGTCCTTCTTGGGACTTTGACCCAGTGCTAGTCTGAGAGAGGTTTAGAAGAGAAGTCATTTCATGGACAACTAAAGTTTCAGCCTTAATTGTCTTCTAGGAAAAGTTTCCGCTCTAGTTGTTATATTATATATATATATATATATATATATATATATATATATATATATATATATATATATATATATATATATATATATATATATATATATATATATTCAGATAAACTCAACGAGTGCACAGTACTCAGTCATATTTAGTAGTCCACCAAAATTTCCTCTTGAAAAGTTTGTCCCGTGGATATCTTCCCCAACAAATGAACTGGGAGAAATAATGTTAGGCCATTAGATGCGACATTGGTTGAATATCTGCTCTAAATATTTTACTAAGTGATCTAAGCATAATCCGCTTTGCTCTTGTTAAAAGGCAGTGTGAACTTTACGTGTTAATATTAAACAAGGAGATAATGACCCTCATGATATTGGTTACCTTTTTAAAGAGACCATGACTGCTTTATCTCATCAAGACATAGAGATGATTACTTTGGATGATCGTCACCTAATTCATAATTAAATAGCAACCTTCTAGATTCCCGCTAGGTTGTGGGCCGCACTAGATGAACTAGAGAGATTTGGAGTTAAAAGTTCACACTTTCCTAGGGGGGATATATCGAACGATGGGTTTCTTCTGTTATATACATGTTTCAAATCAAAAAAATTTCTTTTGAAATTTTTTTTATGAATATTTTTCTAAAAATTTAAATTTGCATAAATATTTTTTTAAAATTTATATTTATTTCTTTACCTTCATAAATTACTATTTTTACACAAACACCCTTAATATAATAGTTCTTTAACACTGTTAGTAAAAAAACTATATTTATTTTAATTAAAAATAAAATAAAATTTTGAAATTACTTTTTTTTGTCCTCCATCACAATCGCCTTATAAATCTTTTTTTTTTCCATTAAGGGTATTGTAGTCATTTTAATTTGAAACTGTTAATTTTTTAACGGCATTAGATGACGTGGGTACATATGAAAAAATAAGGATAAAAAAAAGGATAGAATAGCAAAACAAATGTTTTACGAGGATATGCATGTAAATATCAATTTTGAAAGGATATTCATGCAAAATTCGATATTGAGAAGGATATTCATAAAAAAAATCTTTTTCTTTTTTGGTATATGGAAAATAAACACTTATAGATACACTTCTTATGTTGATTGAGCCGAGTCATCTTACAAAAATGTTTACCTAACTCTGATCTAACATGTGATGATCTTGGGGTGCCTACTCCCATAAAGCTGGCTGTTCTCTGGAGCAGGGATGGACGTTTTGAGCCCGAGTGTTAGTCATCTAGTTCATCTAATAAAAAGAGGCTACTTATCATCAAATATATATGAAACTTTGGGAGGTTTAAGCCAATAATGAAATATTTTTGTGGCTAATTGAATGTTCACTCTACATTCCCGTATGGATATTGTACTCAGCATAGCATCATGAAGCCGCCCTACTAACCATCTGATATATTATAAATGGTCACACTCCGATTGCATGCATTTCACTAGTTAACCTCTCATGAAACACCTCCTCCCTGATGCTTGAAAAAGATCCCAACCAAGAAAAACAGAAAAGAAAAATAAGAACAAAAATTCTACTTTGACTAGAGATCATCATTCACCAAATCTCCAGTTCTACTCTAAAAAATGGACTCATACACTAGCCCGAATTAAACTTATTTATAAAACTAAAACTCTATAGAAAATTAGCTACATATATCACATTATCATTACAAGTTGGTGGGACCCAGCTACAACTTACCAAATTAGCACATGAAATACTTCATTATGATCTCTCTCCATGTGAAGCCCACATTAAGCTTGACTCGCAAACACGTAGATATATTTGTATGGAGAACGAACTTAAAAAAATTGAGATGAAGTGTGGGCAGATCACATGCGGTTCACTACCTCATTTTTTATCAGTCATCTTGTCAAACTCTGCGACTCATAGTAGAGGAGGTGGGGTGGCAGCGCCCTTCATGCATCCATTAAATGAGATTGGTCGTCCATTCTCAGGACTTCCATGTGAACGTTAACATGGAGACCTGTTTTTAATGCATCCATATGAGTCTTTCAGCCAATTTAAGAGATCTGGCAGGCCTGCAGGACACCAAAATTATTTGAGACTCCATACTTTTCTCCCGTATGTAAGATCCGGACAAGATCCAGAGTCATGTAAATCCATCACTCCATCTCTCTCGAAACGGAATAAAGGAAGGAGATAGCTCAAGTTTTCTCAACTTTTCATTAGTATCCTTTTCCCAGTATTAGTTTATCCTGCGAAGCCATGTCACCAACGAGTCAGATCGCCACAGCAGCTGTCCCTTATTTCTGTGCCACCTTGGGGTCCGGCTCGCAGATCTCTCTCCATGCATGTATGGAAGGAAACCTAAATTTTTCTGGCTATAGGTCCCATCTTCGTCATTAAAGATGCACGCCACTTGCAGACAAACGTAACTCTCATTATTTTAAAGATGATGAGTACCAATAAATAAATAAATAAATAAAAAGAAAAAAACAACACCAAGGCTGGGAGATTCCTTTTCTTTCATCAAGTTGTCCTGCACTTTAGTAAGAATAGCTTTCTAATGAAGGATGCAAGGGGCATTGTGGCATCATTTCTCCCTTTTCTTTAATTTCTTCCTTCCTTGAAATTAAGGTAAAAGAAGAGCTGAGAACCATCAAAGGTCTCTGTTTCTTTTCTTTGGCCTATTCCCCTAGGATCCTCAGCATGGTCAAATAAGGATGCAAGAAAGGAGAGGATACTCTAATGAGGTTGGTAGATATGGACATAGGAAAATGCCAGAGGTGTTGGCATATAACTTGATTAGTTAGGTCACGGGCAAGAGGTCAAATCGCCGCTTCTTTCTTCTTATTTTTGTTCTTCCTTTTAGTGTCTCTTGTAACTTCTTATTAACTGAGAATTTGGTATTCTAAGCTATTATCTGTAACAAGGTTCACAAAATGGAAGGCGGATTCATTCTTAAAGAAGAGAAACCAGCTTATCCACGTAGAAGGAACGGAGTGATAAGAGGAAAGCTTTATCTTCTAATGATTGAAGTGCAACACAAATGAAGACGTTTATGGGTTCCTATATGTATTTTCCTTTTGTCTATCCCAACCATCCACAGCAAAATTGTTGCATTTGCTATGATATAAATAAATCGAGCCAGTTGGGGTATCAACAACAAAAGCTGCATGATGTGAACTTAGTTAAGATAGAAACGGGAAACAGAAACTAATAATCACATAATTTTCTGATTCTCTTTGGCGTTGGAGGAAGGAAGAGAGAAGGTTAGAGAGACGCCATTAATTGGAGAGAGGCTTGAATGGATGAAGCGATTAAATTGACATTTCAAACGTACAAATAGCTACAGCGGGCATTCCCATGGTCGCATCAAGAGGCCGATCGATAACAGAAAACACTCATAATACGCATTCATCAGCCCACTCTTTGAAGCAGCCTTGAGGGGACGGCGAACCGTGCCGAGAAAGACCGCGACAGGTTCTCCGGCTCGACGGACGCCGATCCTTCGTCAAAGTTCTGGGCATATGTGTAGGGATCGTAAGGAACGTGCATCGTGGCCGCCGAGTTTGAGAGCCTCCGTTTCTCCTTGACGATCCTCCGCCACCAACCTCGCCACCTCGTTCCGGTGGCCCGGGCCGATGGGTACTCCAAGTCGTCGGCGAATGTCCGGCTGAACCCGGAGCTCCTCCGGCGACTGTTGCACCAGTTGCCGACGTCGAGAACCGGGTATGCGCAGGATCTCTGCCTCTGGAGCTCTGGATCGTAATCCATGGCAGGGGTGCGCTGGTGGCGGGGTATGACCATATTTATATATATTATAAGCTCTTTGTGGGATTGGGATTTGGATTTGGATTTGGATTTGGGTGCATGGGGATGAAATGATATCTGCTTCTTTAGCGGTCCAAATTGGGAGCCAACCGTTGGCGTCATCAGACGGTTGGTATTTAAGTGTTGCACTCGGTTGGCATGGCTGGTCAGCCCATATTGATGGAACTATTCAATGTTCCACTTGTTCTTTGGGTCCTTGATGAGGATTGCTATTGAGACCATCTGATCCATGGACCACAAGTGAGAAACAATGTCATAGAAATGTCACTTGTTTTGTCTCCTATAAAAGTTTCAAATAATGGCGTACTCCAGCCAGCCAAGAGGACAATATTGAGAAGTTAGTTCTAAATAATGGTGTACTCCAGCCAACCAAGAGGAAAATACGAGAAGTTAAGGTCTTGGTTCCGTCCGTATCCATAGAAGTTGATGTCAAGTTATAATTTTCAAATATCCATGGCTAAAGGGCAGAAAGAAACATGAGCACGGCTCTTATCGCTTTCTTTTTAGTCAATCATTTCAGCCTTGAATCCAAGAGATGGTATGTCGAGCTTCTTACCTCTTTTTTGCTGCAGTTGTTAAGATTCAGTCTCTTATTTATATTTTGTGAGCTATAGGGCTGTTAATGAGCCGAGCTGCTCGGGCTCGGCTCGGGCTCGGCTCGGTAAAAGCCCGGCTCGGGCTCGGCTCGTTAGTCAAACGAGCCCGAGCCCGAGCCCAATATCAGGCTCGTTTACATCCGAGCCCGAGCCCGAGCTCGAGCCCGAGCAGCTCACGAGCCCAAACAAGCTTGGACCATTCGCTAAACAAGGAAACAGCTCCCATTCTCTCATGACCCACGGCCCACGGGCCCACCCAGCCAGCCCCCTTTCGAGTGTGACTCCCGAAGTCCCGAGTCCCGACTCCCAATCCCATGGCCAAATCCCATTTTCCCCAGCCCCCAGGCCCCCCACCGTCGAAAAGGGTGCTCATGCCCTAATCTCCCTCAGACCTCAGTCCCTCTCGAGTCTCGGCCTCTCCCACTCCCAGGCTCCCAGCCCTCCCCCGACTTGCTACGGCTGCCCTAGTTCCTGGATCCGGCGTCTGGCGATCCCCTTCCGGCCTTCCCCGACTTCCTGAAGCCCCAGCTCCGCCGCGCTCCGCCTTCCTTTGCCCGCACGCCGCGCCGCCGGCCATGAATCCCGACTCCACAGACAGCAGTCACAGGCTCACAGACCCCCGACCGGCGACCGGCCGACCCCGACTTGCTGGTGAGTTTCCTCTTCTTTCCTCACGGTCCGTCCATCATCTTTTTGCTCGGTTGCTCCTCAGTTCTCAGTCCGCGGCCGAGCCTCCGGCGCCCGCAGCGCCTGCGGTCGACCCGCGGCCGAGCCTCCGGCGCCCGCAGCGCCTGCGGTCGACCCGCGGCCGAGCCTCCGGCGCCCGCAGCGCCTGCGGTCGACCCGCGGCCGACGTCCGTGCCGGTGGTGCTCGCGGCCGCCCCCTTCTTTCTTCTCTTCTTTCTTTTTTTCTTTATTTCCTTCGTTCTCTCCTCCCGTCCTCCGACGAATGATAGGGATGGGGATGGGGCGCCGGCCGCCGGGGCAGGCTCGGGCTCGGGCAAACGAGCCTCACGAGCTCGAGCCCGAGCCGGAGCTGTGCCAGGCGAGCCCGAGCCCGAGCCCAGCACAGGGCTCGGTACCGAGCCCGAGCCCGAGCCCGAGCCCAGACTTTTATAGAACGAGCCGAGCCGAGCCTGCTGTGGCTCGGGCTCGGCTCGGCTCGTTGACAGCCCTAGTGAGCTATTCCTTTTTAATTCAATTCTCTGTTGAAAAAAATTCTTTTGTAGAAGATACTTGATCTCAACACTAGTTATGAAAGCAGGGGAGTGGCCGATCAGGGGCCATTGGATAGGACATGGCCTGAGGATTCATCATCTCTTTAGATCTTCGGCCGAACACAAGCTAGAGTCGGATAGCATGTCAAAGAACAGGGTGTTTGGTCAACCTTG
This sequence comes from Phoenix dactylifera, assembly GCF_051530095.1. NCBI lineage: Eukaryota > Viridiplantae > Streptophyta > Magnoliopsida > Arecales > Arecaceae > Phoenix > Phoenix dactylifera. The sequence goes on along the minus strand of NC_143201.1, from coordinate 29,663,371 downwards.
TCGCCTCACGCCCGCAAACGGCTCTTGGAATGGTCTCATTTTCACACGCTATCCATCATCTCCGGTGGAATTTGTCCGCCATGATATCATATCATCTCGCTAGGTCAATTATATCCACGTTAGTTGATTGCCCAAAATAAAGTTATATACATATACCGATAGAATGGCATGGTTCATACTTGCCTAATATGAATATATTTTATAAAATTAGAAAATAAAATATTTCTAAAGTTATGAGGATACTAGCTAGAGTCGTTTAAAAAGTGTCATCAGGGTGCCCACCAACAAACGAAGCCATTTTTGGAAAAAATAGAAATAACTTCCCAAGGATTTCCAACTGTTATGCCAAATAGTATTTACGAATGATTGAATTAGAATAATGGTTCCTAGATATCTAGAATGGTGGTCCTTTGTGACAAGGTAACTTGCAATTTTTTGGTTGCCTAGAAATCTATAGTCTTGCATTGGCCCATCTATGCATTGGGAGAGATGATCTAACATGCAAGCACTCAATTGTTAATGATTGTAAGACATCTAGTCTTTGTTAGGTGGCATGTTCTTTTGTGTTTTGAAGATATGTATAGCATGTTGTGGCGTGTGCTTGCCACAATTTTAGCCATCGGAAGTCTAGCTCGAGATTACTATTATATAAGTTGTTTGAATGGGGGCTCGGGTTGTATCTTTCATGGGAAAAAATGATTGATCTTCTTTTGTAATTTCGATCATTGGATCGTATCTCATACAGCTTTCAAGTACACCAAAATCTTACATTCATCCATTTGCATAGATCTTGAAGCGACCTTTGCCCAATCTAAGAAAGGAAGGAAGGAGAATCCTTCTTTTACACAAAAGATCCTTGGAGTGAAGGCAAAGAGAGCCATTCCCCTACTTATAGTGAAAGCAACTTGATTAAAATGTTCGTGCATCATATTGATTTAATAAAAAAAATGTGCATATCATTAGTTAAGAGTATGAATGAAGAAAATTTTTGAGCATTTCCATGTGCTAATTACCAGCGGGCGGAAAAGGTCAAAAGCTACATTGGCCTATTTTTATTAGGTCGGATTTTTTAGAGTTATGTAGATCTTAACCATGCACATCACTTCTTCAAGCCGCTCTGTGAAATCAAAAGTGGATCCTCTTGGTTTCATCTAATAAACTGGGGCTTCAACGAATCCAAGCCAATTTGATTATATAAAATAGAATGTTTAAGGTAGGTTTGAATTCCCAAAATCTATGAAAAACCTAATTGTATATAAATCAAGTATACAGCCAGACTCATTTTACTCATTTGATATTTTAGACCCCAAAATGGTTCAAAGTTGGACCTAGGTAAAAACATATCTTGATGCGACCTCACCACTTGAACAACCACTAGGCCCTTAGCTCAAGCTTAAAAATTTTAATAATAAACATTAAAAAAAGGAAGAGGGCTAATTACTGAGAATAAGTTTCGTTTCATATCACTTCTAGAAGGAGGCATGTTTTTTTTGACACTGCATGCAATTGGAAGGTATCTTCTAACAAAGTCACAACACAATTTAGGGATCTCTATAAATTAATCCTGAAAACTTGCCAAGTAAAACAAACACAAATTCCCAGTATTACATCTAGATTTGGGTCTTAGGCATTGAGAAGATACATATGATGCGAGATTTTTCTTTCCAATAATTATTGTTAATACGTAATATGCATGAAAATGAAGCATAAGAAACACTAATCTGAATTGGGACAGGGGAAAAGCTAGCTGAATTCAGATGAGGGTGGCTCTTGAGATCAGGTCACCGGTATCGACATCTAGTAATTTTAGCAAGCAAACTCGATGGCATCCTTAATTATGCTCGGCTTATTTGATTGAAATTTTTGTTTATAATCTATTCATCTTGATAAATAAATTCTTATTTTTGACCAATATACTTTTCTTACTTCAAACTTGTGAGGAGCAAGAATCGAAACAAATTAAAGAGTCTCCTCATTAAAACAAATTAAAGATGGAGCACTTTCAAGATCACTATAAATTATGGGATATGCTTCTGTTGATTTGATCGGTTTAGCTTAAGGCTGGTGGGCTGGGCCCGGATGCCGAAGAGCTGGGCTGGCTCACGGGCTCTTGCTCTCAGTTTATTCTGAGGACTTCTGCTACAAATTTGTGTATTAAGAGGTGAAATCGGACTTGCTCGTGGTCTGTTAAATTTACCAGCAAGGCTTCTGGTTATGATGGAATGAATAAATCATGATTGTTTTAGCTGCGTAATGCCTGCTGAGATGGAGCCCAGCATTCCCATGCACCTCATATACAATATTGAAGTCAGGTAGGGGCTTATATGCAGGAATACCTATCTTTAGTTTGGATTAGTCCCGGCGAGCCCTGTGCCGGAACTAGTTCAAACCATTCATTGACAATGTTTACATATAATACCCTATCATAATCAATATTTGGTGTTCTTGATAGTCGGTTTGAACTACTCCCGGCACGCCGCTTGCGGGAACTAGTCTAAAACTACCTATTAGCATTTTTTCCTTATAAATCCCTGCAGTAGGTCGGAATTATAGGAGGTACTGCGGTAAATCGCTTAACTAATCGACGCGCCATGGCGAGACTAGATCAAACTAGAGGGATGCTTCCAAAGAGCCGCATGCGTGAGCTAAATCTTCTTCCAGAAAAGAAAGAAGGTCCTTGAGGGCTTCATTCCCTCTCCCTTCCCTCCAAGTCCCTTCTTTCTGTAGCACCGACTGCTGGAATTTCTTGTTTCTTGATGAGTATTTGGATCATTTGGAGATTATTTCTGTTATAACAATTCTCAGAAGTACAGAAAATTATCAATAATTAGTTCCTGAGGGCCTCTTATAATTTGAAGAATTCAGACCGTGTCATCGAACGTTAGAGGTGGAATTTCTGTTGTTTTTTCCTTCTACCCATTACTAGAATCCTTGGATGGCTTGGCACAAGATGAGGGACATTTGTCTCTACTAATAATTACTGATTATACGTTGATAAGCTCGATTTAGGGTATGTATTAATGGGAAAACTACTCTTGACTCAGTGATTCCCAAAGGAGGCCCTTCACCTACATGCCTTATATGTACCCGGGACCTACTGCCAATGTTGCCAGCAACAACCCTGGCCAAAAACACAGCTTTCTACTAGAGATTGTATACTACACAGCATGCACCATGGAGCCGTCCATACCGCTAATCACAGTTGCTTATTTTTGAAGTGGTGCACCGAGATGAGCGCTTAATAAATAAAGCCCATAAGAATGAGCGGCTGTGATTGGTGGTATGCATGGCTATGTAGTGCATGTCGTGTAGGATATAATTCCTCTTTCTAAAATATGTCAATCCAACAAAAATCTAACCATGCTCCGGCACTCCAGCAATTGCACTCGGTGCGTGCATTATAGAGTGCAATTCCTACACTCCTAACATTGATAGCTGCTAATAGCAAGCCAAAGCCTTCATATCAGCTGTAGGCCATTTAGCTTCTTATTTTTCGCTATCTCTAATTTTTCAGCTGGGGGATATTTTTCTTCGTCACTAATGCCATCCATCATGGAGGTGCCCATTTACCTTGCCAGTTGGTTAAATAGATCCAGATGCAAAACTCACATTCACTAGGGTTTGGAGGGTTAGAGCTATATGGCTTGGATTTTCAGAATACATAGTATACAATGCATTTTAGCTTTGTGATTATGTTACTGCCATCCACTTTGTGCTCACGGCTTTTTCCATTTCTAGATAATACAAACTCTGTAAATTGTAATTAAAGGTGTAAATTTTCATTTTAAAAGCATGGTTATTGATTTTGTGCTTAAACCAACAACTTTCACAAGTACTCGTTGCTTTACTATCCATCCATATGTCCATCTATGCACGTAGATACACACACATACAAACGTACATACGCACATGTATGTAGTTATGTACATGTAAGTATATATGCACATATATATGCATCTATTGTACGTACACATAAAACAAATAATATAAGACTATCATGGCACGTTAATTAGGCGGCTCACGATTGCTTAGTTCATGAAACCGTAGAGGAAGACGTACACCCGACTCAGCTTCGCTGACTGCAAATTATGACATAATTACTAACAACACCATAGTAGTATTTCCGGAGGGAAGGCAAAGTAACAGAGGCTCCAACATTTCTTGTTGAAACCAGTCAGTGGACGAGATAGGTAACGAGCAACGCCACGAGCATCAACATGTAAGCAATGCCCTGATCAATCGCCGTACCTGCATTTGAAGAGTAAAAATAACAACTAGCATTTAGATATCATAAATATATAAGAAGCATTAATCTTCCCCAACAACCCAAGAAAAAAAAAACAGAAAATATTGTCCCTAGCTCTAATGGTTTTTTTTCACATCGTCTCTCTTTTGCAACGCTGCATTTTAACCTTGCATGACTTCAAAGGGAGCATAACTCAGGATTCTAAAACCTCTAGAGTCAAAAAATAGTGCACGTAGATGGAGAAACTGAGGACTCACCGTCAATTTTTCTAGCATTTCCTGGATGCGAGGTTACCGTGGATTCACAAAGGCATGGATGCATGAGAGTCGCAAGCAAGATGTATGCGAGGAGGAAAAGTTGCACCTTGATGAAGTCCATCAGTGTCTGGATATATAGGGGAAGAGGTTAACAATCCGGAACGGAGGTGGCGTTTGTTTTTTGAGGAAGAAGACTATGGCGTTTAATTAGAAGGCACGGAGGGACGATGAGATGGACTGGCCCTTGGTCGTGTGCCTCACTCTATTTATAGAACTGTATGCTCTCTACTCCAATACCACGTTGCCAATATTTAATGGTCCAAGTCTCGAGATTGGCAAGATTATCCGGCCGCTTGCTTCGACGAACTTAGACCAGAGATATGCTTGACCTAAGGGACGCTTTGACCGGCCGGCCGAATGGTGATCGATCCATTTCGATCTTTTCCAGCTTCTTCTGCTATGGATTTGTCCGGGACGTGAACCCCACGGTCGGGAAAGGGGAGCTGAGTAACTTCGGCATGGATGATATTAATATGGGCCCATGTGGGTGTGAAATTTTTATTCGATCGGAGAAAGAGATAGATCTCCTTGGCGAACCATCCCGTGAATCATGAGTCTCGTGTGTATTATATACGAAGTCCATATATATATATATATATATATATATATATATATATATATATATATATATATAGTTTTTGGTAGAAATACAAAGTCCATATTAAAAGGAGGCAATTCCTAGTTCATCCAGCAACCATGCAAGTCTTTTGACTCTCGATCTAACAAGGTAACGACCAGTCACCTAAAGCAACTGAGGTGTGGCGCGCAGATGACTTGGAAGGAACGTCTTGATAATTTAAGCCCTTTCTATTAAAATAGAGATACTGTTTTACATCGAAGACATCAATGGTCGGTTAATAATTTTATCCACAGAGCTTTCATGTGGTGATTTATTATCTCGAGGTTATCAATCGAGTTTACTTCCATTATCTCAATAAAATTGGATGCATCTCCCTCCATTTCTCATCCAATATGTGTATATATATATATATATATATATATATATATATATATATATAGAGAGAGAGAGAGAGAGAGAGAGAGAGAGAAGTGAACTAATAAGTATAAAATATATTGCTAACTTTAGCCCTCGATCCTTTTCCTAATGTGGTTCTGCTGATTTGTAATTGTGCTAACAAAGATTGAAATGTGCTTGGTGATATAACCAATCTTACGAAAATAAAACTTAAAGGTATCTTAAAAAAGTAATCAATCTTCTGTTGATCACTTGATATATGGATTAGGAGTTTCTAAATCGTATAATTTTTGGTATACAAGCAATTTAGAGGAAATAGATCATATCCAATGACTCGCATTGTGAGATGGAATTTTTATCATCCAATTTAGATCTGGCCTGATATAAGCATATAGCCAAATAAATTTTTTTATATATATCCATATGCATGTCTGTATGTATTTGAAGAGGGTGCAGCGTTTCTCGGAGGGTGAGGTTAGAAAAAATTGAGATTTGACTGGCCCACTGCTTTGGTTAGATCCTACTCAGAAGTTCAACAGTGTAGTTCATGGGGTCTAAAGTCTCGGACGTAGCTCTCAGAGCGCCCACCCGTCGCTTATAGTCCTGAGAGAAATTACTAGTTGCCTGAGGGGTTCTTTAGATTCCGAAATCGGCTGGTATTATTATATTACAATATTGACTGCTTCGAGAGCCTTAAAAGTTTCAGAATATAAAAGCCGAGGGTATCAATCGGGGAATTGGTGTTGTTAGAATCTGGACATCAGTGGCAGGTGGGAGAAGAGGTCTTAGTCCAAACGTTTACGTTCAAACATTTGCATTTGGCCGGCCAGCAAGCATAAGAAGGACGAGTCAAACTCGTGATACATGAATTTGGACCGAGTCAAATTGAATTTTGAGGAAGACCGCAAAAGATGAAATTGGTGAAGAAAATGTTAAACCTATAACTAGTTATTAGAATGAAAAATAAAGCAGAATATTAAGGAAAACTCATAAATGCTCTCGACATAATGCAGCCGATCTGAAAACATAAGAAATGAAGAAAATGACATGCGGTATTTAGACACAAAACAAAATGCCTTCTTAGCCAATTAAATTGAAACAATGATAAGTAACCAAGAGTTGCTCATCCAACCTAAATCGAGCCACCAGATCATACCCGATACTCAATCTCACCCAACCATACTCGATTCAACCCATCCTATCCCAATCTAATTGACTCTAGCCCCATCCGAAGATGGCTGGCCCAACTTGAAGGGCAAAACACAATGTATGTATCATGAAAACCTAAAATTTACATGTGCACCAAAATTTAATCTAGTTTAAACGGAAAATAAGATTAAGCTAAACCTAATTATTAGGATCATATCCATAACAACCTTTCCCCCTCTTTTTTAGCCTAAGTGCACGTTATGAAGATTCCATCTTACATGGTTGTGCACCTAACTAAAAATACCATTCTTCATAGCGTCCACCATCCCCTTTAGGACCACTTAGTGTAAAATAGCACTCTCATAAATCCACACCCTCATATGTCCCTTATACCGCATCTCCCTTATGCCATATCTCCCTCAAACACCATCTCTTGATACTATCTCTTTTACATTAAGGGCATGTTTTGGTTAGGAGGAGTTGGGATCTAGAATGGGAATCGGAATGAATAACTCCCATTCTAGCTGTTTGGTTAGAGAAAGTCCTATTCACATTCTGATTTCAAGAGAAAATGAGAATATCCCAAATTTCCCAAAATCCAATCAAACTCTCTCTTAGTATTCAAATTCTATTCTAATTTCGATTCTAGTCTCGAGCCAAATGTATCTGGGTATATGACCATTCTAATTTCTATTCCACTCCATTCTACTTTCAATTCCGATTGTGGTTGCGAACCAAACCCCCCTAAATCCTAATCCTACAAAAAGATGAAGGCAAGATATCATGGATGATATTTTTTTTTCCCCTTTCTTCATATACATTTTATGAAATGCATGGGATGAAATTTGGTGCAATATTTTTCACCCTTAATCCCTTCCTAATAATTAAATGAGCCTTTAAAACCCTCCTTAAATCCAGCCCATGTCACAACTATGACATTTTCTTCCCCTCCATTAGATCCTCTTTTCTTTATCATACAAAATCTTAACCATCCTTTCACCCTCCACCTGATCAATCCAAAAAAAGAGGAATGAGACAATCCTATATTTCCATTTATCACCCCTCTATATCATTGGATTGAATTCTCTCACCTAATGTTATCTCTCCCTCTTTTTATCTCATCCATTCAAAGAAACACAATTTCCCCTAATCCTAGCCGCACATCTCCATGATCCTCTCTCTCTCTCTCTCTAGCTAATAAGAGCTCGTTAATAGATTATATATTATTGTGTTATAACAATCTGTTAGATACAAATAATAGCCATTACTATTTGACTCTAAATAAAATATTGTTTCCTTTCAAAATTACAAGTTTTATAATAACTAAAAGAGATTGTGCGGTTTCAAAAATAATATTTTTTTGTGCCATGAGTGATTGAAAAAGTTATAACAATAACTATTTTGATACTAAAAAATTTGAAAAGATGCTTTTTGAGAACATAATAACAATCGGAACAATACCATAATTGCACCCAACTTAAAATGTTGCTGTTTTATGGTTGCATTAAAAACTGAGAAAATGTCACCAGGTCACTTTATATTAACACTCCTTATACAACTTGCACTTTCTTTCAGAAGCTGAACCATGTGAATCTAACAAAGAAACAGATATATGGCCTTAACTACTTGAAATTTCTGCACAAAGAGGAACCAACCTATGAGGCAGCTTCAGAAACATGGCATCTTCTCTGTATCAAAAAATAGAGAAGTTCTGGAATGAATCAAGACTTGTATCAAATGACGCACCAAGATTAAGAGTGTCACCACTGTTGATCTGCCTAGAGCAAGTTGCTATGTATTCCAGTGTACCCAAGGACTCAGGCTGTGCAGTCATGGAAAAATAAACACAAATCATATTAGCTGACTTCAATTACTGAATCTGAAGTTGAACAATAAGCAGAGGAAACTATTTGAGAACATTATTGGTACCCAGTAGATGTCCACTCTCCCAAAATCACTGTTGCGTAAAGCTTCTATTTGAGGCTCTGAACTTTTTATTGATTCTTTATTAGCATTATCCTGGGCATTGGGCTGCAAGCCCGCCGCAGGTTCTGGAATTGCATCACTGTTTGTGTGGATCTGCCGATTGGTCGCAGGTTCTTGACAAACATGATCTGCTGATGCATGCCCCACCCGAGTGCCTAGCTGCAAAATTACAGTTAATGAACTAGTTTAATCTTTGCTTCACTATGAATAATAACAAAAATATTCTAGTTTGGGGAAGCAAGACAATTACCATATCATTAAGTCCCATTGAATTTGAACCGATACATGTAGGCATAAGAGCATCTTTGGATGAAGCTGGATCATTATTGTTAGGAGTGATCTTATGAAATGGAAACGCATGACGTGTTTCTTCAGCATCCCAAATGGATGAACGGGGCACCTGTGTGGACTGATTTGTGGTTTGATGACAGGCAACAAGGGAAGCAAGAGCAGCATCAAATGAATCACAGGTAATTGGATTCTGCTGAAGACTTGAGTTCTTCTGTGCAGGCAATGGATGGCAAAAGTTTGCATCTGAAGTTGGTGATGCTTCAGATAGCAGAGCTCCAACGCTTATGTTACATTGACAATCAGCCCATGAAAGCACGTCACTTTTACCAAGATTTTCCTTCTCCATAAAAACAAAAGAATAAGTTGAAGATACAGTCAGTAAAGATACAAAATAGCAAAAAAAAAAAATATTTGGTTAATAAATCAGAGGAGATTAGTTAAGTACCACCGCTTGAACTGATTTATCCAACACAAGGGCTGCAACAGGGACTTGGTTTAATGAGTTATCAGTATCCACTGGCTCATTTTCCATGCTTGATACAGGATACGGAGGCGCTTTCGCCTCAGTTATATTCATAGGCAAAATTTCTTTAGTCTGTAAATTGTCTTCAGAATGGAGAGGAGTCAGATGTATCCCACCAGTTGTTGGCTCGGAATTGGAAAACCAGCCATATCTTGAAAAAGAATATCCAAGTCATACCTTTTAGCTAAGTAGCTGATTGTAATCATGAATGAGAAGAGCAACACAACCAGCACAAATGTATGAGGTATACCTCAAACGGAAAATGGCAGGTTTACCAATGGAAGCATACACAGCAGCTGCAGTGGTATCAGAATCTTTTATTGTCCATCTTCGGTGACTGGCTAGAGTGTCTATCTGTGCGTTGTATGGAAAGAGCATTAGCTCTCCTGATGCAAATTTTGAACTGCCCCACTTGACATTAAGGTGCTTCACCACTGATGATATTTTCTTTCGAGTTGTTATAATAAGTTCCAGGTAAGGGTTATGTTGACCCTGTGATATTATCAAGAATGCAGGTCATGGTATATAATAAGCGTAGGTTTAGCCACAAGTTATTAGTCACAATTATCTTTTTACTCCTCGTAAAGCAGCGTGAAAATTGTCATTGATATACTATTCGGGTTTTGATCTCACCTGCTCCACCCCTTTTCTAGTAACTTCATCTATTGGAAAGAGCTGCATCTTAAGCTTCTCACTGCATTGTAGACATTGTTTTGATGCAAGCCTAGAACTTCCAGGTGTTGTTTCCTGGAGGCTAGTCTGCATAACCTTGGTTTGCAGAGGGGATGGTTGTTCTGGAGAATTTTTTTCCCCTGAAAACAAAAGTAATTTAGAATTTCAAAAAAATACAAAAGAAAACGAAAAAAAACCAAGGTTTACAAACCAGCTCAGCAAGACTCTTCTATTGATAGTGTTTAATTCTTAAGTCTACTTGGATGTCCGAGAAACAAAAGCATTACATGTATGCAATATATTGTTGGTTATATGCTTCCATGTTTAAGCTATGATATGAGCCCAGAGTTAATTAATATGCGATTGTTGAAGAATTCAAAATGGGAGTACTTCAACAAATACCAACGAAATGATGCAGGTTAGTTTTTCAAGCTTATATAAGATACAATACAATGCCATGAAATTACCCGTTGTTTTCTGCCGCTGCTTGGCAGTTTTTGTAGTAACGGATTTGGTGCAGCCAAGTCCGTTTTTCCTATGCGCCCCTATAGTTGTTTTAGGCTGTTTCCCACCAGTCATCATGGTAACTCAGTCACCCTAGGATCACACCCTTCACGTGAATCCCACCACTGGATCTTATAAATAAAATTTTTGCGAACAGCTATCAGCTTTGAATCTGCATTGACATAAGCTGTCACTAGTAAGTTCAGACAAAACTGCTGCATGGATAATTCAGTACTTTTTCTCTGGATTATAAAGTAAGGTTCCTTCTATTAAAATAGTTAGAAACATAGATTTCAGCACTTACATGAAATAGCAAAATATTTATTGTTCCTGAATCCAAAGATATACGATATTATAACCACAATGTTACCTGACAATGGTCGAAAGTTGCAAAGAATCAGTTCATCTATTTCAGTAAAACACTATCCAATAATCAGTAGGGTTGATGATTTATCTGAATACTCATGCTTAAGATTGGATCCATGCAGAATGTGACAATATTTATGTATCACAGTGCATGTGTCCAAACAATATCTATGTATGAACATTTGACATCTCCATGCCATAATTAGATACAATATCAGTCGCCACATGCATCCATACAAGATCAATGTTTTCTGGCCAAAGACGCTTGTTTCAAATCAGTAGACTCGAAGCTGTAGAAGTCCTGTCAATCGGCTGAGTGAGGACTGAACCCAGAAAAGATTAACAGACAAATGCGATAATTTTAGATATGCAATAAAATTAGTGGCAGAAGAGTTTGAATCTGGTGCTCAAACTGAACTATCTGCTTCAATTTTTTAAAAAATCTAATTTCTACTCATGGACGGTAGATTTTAGCAAAAATTAACTAATCCCAGCAGATAATTTCCATGATCAATTACTGATTTCAGCAAAATCAACTATCTAGCTTGAATTTGCATCTGCATCCAGAAGAACAATTAAATAGTTACTACAAAAACCACTACTCTGCTGTAACAATTTAAATCCACTGTCTTGACTTAAGTTCAGTCAACAATAGAGTTTTTTTTTGAACTAGAAAAATGAAACAGAAAGATATAAATAGATGGAATAGGATTGGTTCAACAAGTTAGAATTCAACCTCTAACCAAATTCTAATTCCAAAACTATTATGGAACTGCATGACAAGATGGATTTAATTTGTTCTAGCCATCATTTTATTCAACATCAATAAAATTATTTAAAAAAATTGAAGTTGTATCGAACTTAAATAGACAGGAGAATCCCCCCTTAGAAGATATCATCTCTAAGTATAAAGTTCTCCTGATGCTAACCAAGGATAGGGAGGCCAACATAGGTTATTGAGTTCAATGAGGACTTTTTAACTCACGAAACAATCACTACTAGGAAACCCGCTTGGTTCGTGGGAAGAATTTCTTACTAGATTGTTTTTCTAGGAAGTTGACACATGGATATATGATGCCTGGGAACGTGGTTTTTGCAAGTTTGGTTGACCATGAAAAAGTGGCACATTCCAAAATGGCTTATATTTGGTTGAGCATCTACTTTCCTTAGACAGTTGTATAAATACTAGTTATGCCCTTAATAAAGGAAAAGATCTTACTCATTCTATCTAAAAACTTATGGTCGTTTTTGGACAAAAAATTACACCAATTCCCAGCCCATGCGACTTTTCCATGTTCCATATGGGTTTTTCTTTTCCATATATGGGAATCTTATTTTCATTAGGAAGTTACTTTTCCATCTCTCTTCTTTGAAAACTCCAACCAAACATAAGGCATTTCTCCATTTTTCCATTGACCACACTCCTCCCCTCCTCTTCCCATGAACCAAACGAATCCTAAGATTACAAAATTTGGAGTTTACTGTAACCTCATATCATGAAAAACCTATACCATTACAAAATATAATTCTAATGATCAAGGACTTCCATATTCAACTTATAAATAGAATAACACCTTTTATAAGGGGAACATAAGAAGACTACTATATACTATCTGACTCCTAAGATGAGCCTCTTTGTCAAGCAATCTCTTTTAAGGTATCATCTTTCGCTTTAATTGCAAAGCCAAATTTTGACTCTAATATAGTGGTTCAAACAACTTAAAAGAAAATCCCCAGAATCAGAAATTATTTTATACCTAAACTATATCAAATAGCATAAGTTTGATGGGTTTGGGCCTGTCATTTTTGCCCTGATGGAAAAATAATAAGTTCACATGCCTGATCTCTATTTGTCATTATTATATGCATGGGTATAATTACAACTATGCAAAAATGATTAACAGAGCTAGGAAAACATGGAAGTGATCACTCACAATATTTATATTCTCTGCCTTACCATCTTCGTAATATGGAATTTGGCCCATTCATTTCCATGCTAGTAATGCCAAGATCATCGCTCTCTCCTATACATGCACAAGCAGACATATAGATATACCTGTCTCCTATCCAAGGTTTGAAAACTAACAGTACCATGGAATGTATCATGGTACATATTCTATTTTATCATCCAGTATTGACAAACCATGAGTAGATATGAGCATGTATACATGCTTGGTACACTCCCATACCATAGTATTTCAAACCATGCTCAAGAGTCATAAAACTAACCGAGCCAAAAACCTCACTAGACCTGACCCTAATTGGTTAGGTTTGGGTCAAAGGTTTTTTAGTTCAAGGCAAGCATAGCTCTCTTTTTTTTTGACCCAAACTTAAATGGGTTCAATAAGGGTCGCAGCTTTGACACACAACTCGTGAGGATAGACTTCTAAGTTTGTTTCTGATCAAGTCATACCCTTGGAATAAGGAATTTGAGAGTAGTTGGTCTATTTATAATATTATGTCTACTTCATCTTGGCACTAAGGCCGCTAAGAATTGCAACGATTGGATCAAACAAGTTGGGCTGGGTTTATTTTTGTTTGGGTCATGCTGGGTATAATAGGTTATGGGTCAAGTAAGTCAGGTCGACTCCTTGTGGTCAACTCACGGATGGTTATGGGTCAAAGGATCCTAACCCGATATTTGGTCTGATTGAGTATAGCTCAAGGTTTCATGAGTATATTCTCCTAAGTTGACCTAAACCAAGCCCAACTCAACCCATTGCCAACCATATAAATTATCTATTATTAATTACCTTTTCGCCCGAAGAGCTATCAACAGAGGCGCAACTTATACGAGCTATTGAGATGTTTCAGTTAAATGAAATGACCTATCATAAATGACATTACAAAAGTATTTGCTTGGTTTTAGTATTTTTAAGCTATTTGTATTTGGTTTTAGTATTTTTATTTGATGTCGATAATGGAAATATAAAAGAAAATTCTTATTTCGTTGTATTAAGATCCCATTGTATCTCATAGTATATGCACCACATGTTAACAGAGATAGAAGGAGAATGTGTGGGAGCAAGGTTCTCAGTTTCAGCCAAAACCAATTTATTTCAGCAAAAATAGATCCATTTTGGTAAAGACTGATCTGGGAGTAATCAAAATTGTTAATTTCTGCCAATTTGGATTTTAATTAAGACTGACTAAAACAACTTTTTCCTTTTTGAATTGGTTTAACAAGCAAATATTTTTATACTGTATAAAACTCAAATATTACTCGAAAGTTTACAAGTTCAGTTACCTTAACTAAGCTATATTATTAGTTTATTATGGTCAGTTAGATGCAAGGCATCGATACGTTTATGTGATGTGCCTTTACGTTACACACGAAGGCAACATTAAAAGATGCATGTGCTTTTTTGATTTGAAAATAAGCCGTTTTAGGAGGTAGGAATCTTTTATTAGTTCTGAGAATTTTAGGAACTAACTATTAGTGCCACCTCAATGTCCTTCACTTTTCTTCTTCTAATTATTGGAAAAATATTGAATAAGTATATGTAATTAATTTTTTACTCTTTTGTACTTGTTATGTCAGTTAACAAGTAGTATTGTTATTGATATTGAATACATTAGTACATTCCTTTGGCATGCTTAATGATTAAGCCTCATAAAGTTCTCGGCATAAAACTACATACGCTACATAAACTATAATTTTGTATAGCTCAAAACACAATAAGATTATGCAAAATTACTTGATTTCTTTTAGTTTTTTCTTCTTTCACATATTTTTGCATTTTTTTCTTCTTCAACCGAGGCTTCAAAATCCAGAAAAAAACTACCAAAACTACCAAAATTTCCAAAACTAAAACTATGCCGAGGGCACAAAAATCGAGTGTAAAAACCTTGAATCTGTTATTCGTGTCCTCTATGTAAAATAATTATTTTGTATGCCCTCAAAGAAAGAGAAATGATATGGTATATCTAGGTGGACCAAAACTTTCTATCCACCCACCTATTTCCTTGCTAGTTAATTATCCACTATCCCCTATCTATTGCACTCATAACCAATTGTTAGCATTCCTATTTTTATATAGCAACTGGATGAGGATCCAATGGGAAACGAGATAGGTTAACCAATAGTACTAATCCACCCTAGCTTACCATACCATTTATTCTCAAATCAAATCACCATGCCATTAATTTGATCTTGTGAAAGCGGTCGTAGATTTCCCCCCACACGCCCTTTAGGGAAAAGAACCCGTTTCAAGCCAAAACCAGAAAATGTTTATAATCCCTTAAAACCACTTTGATTCATCCAAGACTACACTGGCACTCTCACCTCAATAACTAATATTACGTGGACACATGATACAAGTGTCAAGTATCCATGTATGTCTAACTTTATATCTTATAAAAGCAGGGCATGGAGACATGCATGTATCTTATATATGTATAACTTCATTTTGATGTTTACATACAATGAATAATGAGATAGAACTATGCTCTTTAATTTAAAAATTTGATAAAATGGTTGCTAATAGTTATGTTAGACTTAATAACTTCCATATAGATGTTGCAAAGGTAGACCATAGACATGTATTGATGATGGCACCATAAGTAAGTGGAATTCATGAGCAAAGAGGGTCATGAAATATCCCAAGTGTCCAAGTGTCTACAAATCAAAAAAATCACAGTTTGGAGTGTCTAGATAACATTGTTGATACCTCCACCCTGACTTTGCTAACAACCGTTTCAATCCCTAGCTCCCTACAACCAACAATCCTGAGACACTATGGAACATTGGCCTTCCAAATCAATCTCTCTTCTTGATCTGGCAAAAAAAAAATCACTAAAGCCACACAAGGTAAAATAAATATTCATTTACTAATATTTTGTTTCAATATTGGTATGCCTTCTTTTTCCCTCAGTCATATTTATGTGTGTCTCTGTGTGTGTGTGTGTATTTCTTGTTACACTCCTTGCACTATCTTTGCTTTCCAAAAACTTTTATGTTTTTCTTCATTTATCGTGCTTAATGTGTAGTTCCCTTCTTATTATGAACATTAAAGGAAATTGGACATTAATCCCATGAAACTTTTATGTAGGTTAGAACACCTACTTCAAAGTCTCACCATGCACTCATGCCACTCCCAATTCAAAAAACTGAGAGTTGGATCAAATCTAAATAAGAAAAGTCAAACTTTAATTGGATAAGAAGTTCTTTAGGGGGGGAATCTAGTATTTCCACATGGAAGTATTCTACAATAAACCCAAGTACTTCCATTCATTTGCTTCCAAGTGCCCTCCAATCAATCGAATCAATAGAGATGATTTAG
This sequence comes from Phoenix dactylifera, assembly GCF_051530095.1. NCBI lineage: Eukaryota > Viridiplantae > Streptophyta > Magnoliopsida > Arecales > Arecaceae > Phoenix > Phoenix dactylifera. The sequence continues at coordinate 29,647,059 of NC_143201.1, read as the reverse complement.
CAACTAGGAAATCTCACCTAAAAGGGCAGCCACTCAGCTGGTCAGAAGCTTTTTGTTGCTCCTTTGTCCATCACACGGCATTGTGTGAGTCCAACAATAGCAACAGGAAAGCTCCACATTAGCTGAATGACTTTTTCAAATGAGCTATCTGGATTATGCAAGCATTGTTCTTGGATCAAATGAGAGGGAATAAGTTTCATGCATAAATTTGAAATGTTCATGGCTATTGTACTTGCTGTCCTGAAAGCTAATTGACCAGATTTCAGAGCACAAGCTAGATATGGAGGTAAAAGACTCATCGTGATAGAGGGTGAATAGATGCTAGAGTTAAGAATAGATGGTAGGTTATGATACCAATAGACTAATCGGGAACATGGTGGTTTAATTAGAGATACAGAATCAATTGCATGGTTTTTGCTTGAAAACCTAAACAGATGTCCATCAAATCTAGCAGAAATCCATTGGATCTAGGGTTTTTCACAACCATGAGATTCAATGAAAGGCCATAAGCAATGAGAATTCATGGCCTTTGTTGCTTGTTCATCATGGACGTGCAATCACCCCAACATCAGCTTCTTTTCACTTCCATCTTGATGTCGTCAAGAAGCGTGGATCAAACCAGTGCTTCAACAAATAATTATCTTTTGGACTCCTAATCTTGAGCCACGCAAAAGCCATCAACGATTTCAAAAGAAAAAGATTTAAACACAGCAGCATCACACAAACGAAATAATCTCCTGAAATTCGTCATGTTTTAACAATCAGAACGATCAAAAGATAGTAAAGATCCAACATTTCGAACTTAAAATAAAAAAAAAATACACCGGCAAACAAGTAATATATTAAAAGAAAGCACTGGCAATCACCGACGAGAACCCTAAGTCAAATCTCAGCACGAAAAAGATCAAAAGAAAAAAAAAGTGCAACTTCTGCTCTTATCCGCTGGATTTTGGGGCAAATAACCCTAAATTCAAGAAAAAGATCGATTCCTCACCTTGAAGTCCCAAGGGAGGAGCGATCGCTGCCACGACCTCCTCCGGGCGAATCTTAGGGTTTGGCTCGTGGAGCGAAAGAAGACGGTGAAACAAGAACAAGATCGGAGCTCATAATGAAGGATTCTTGCGAAGGAAAGAGGATATTTATTTTGGGACTCTGGAGCTTTATCTGTCTTTCCTCTCTGGGAGTCGAAGGGCGGAGAGTTACCGCCCTTTCCCCCGAAACCCGGCGTTTTAAAACGAACTACATACAGTGTACCTTCCGGATACGAGGTAACCCCTGTTTTAAACGGTCCAGATGGAGCTAAAGCAGCCAGTTGGAGCCATCAAATGATCAGAGTTGACGGCTGGGCGTTTCGTCCGCATCGGAACAGCGTGCTGCGGTACTCTTCCACCTAAGGCCTTGGTGGATCCGCTGCAGGATTACGTAACACGCTATATCCAAGTATGGATAGTCGTTATATCCTTCGTGCGAAAGAAGATTCACCTTTCTTTTGCACATCCACCGTTGGATCATCCGCTGATCGCTTTGAGAGCTGTGCAGGCAGATGCGTGATAGAATTTGAAGCGCATTGAGAGCCGTGCAGTGTGTAATCCTTCTATCTCTTTCGAAAGATACAACCCCTATACGGTACCTTCCTCTCCCCTTTGAGAAATTATACCCAGGTGCATCACGTCAGCGGTGCACCATGCTAGTGGGATTTCACCACGTGGCCAGGCACGCCATGTGGCGAGCATGGAGACTGGAGAGGGCGTGGGGTCGTGCCTTTGGTGATCGGCTCCACCGTCGCCCTCCTCCTCTTCCTGACAAGTCTCTCTTACCCCGATCTCGCTTGCCCTCCTCCCATCCTCCTTCCTCTCCTCCCCCTCCGCCTCCAACCCCTTTGTCGCCTTCTACACCCCTGTCTTCGTCGAGTCCGAGCTTCGGCCCGCCCCGCCTCACCTTCCTCGTCTCCGGCTCCGTCGGTGACCGCCACTCATGAAGCGCGCCCTCCTCACCGTCTGCCATCCTGCCAGCTACTGCGTCATCCATCTCGATCTCGAGGCCCCCCTCGTCGAGCGCCAGGACCTCCACGACTTCATCGCCCGCCACCCATCTTCTCCGCCGTCGGCAAGCTTAAGATGATCACAAAAGCTAATCTTGTCAACTACCACGGACGCTCTGTTGGAGTTTTAATTAAAAATAAATAAATTTTTTTATCCCCTAAATTTTACTTGTTTTAAAATTTTAATTTTAATTTAAAAAATTAAATTTTTTTAGTCTCCTGTCAAAAGCTACTGTCGAGAAGTTGCTATATTGTTATCCTATAATAGTATTATAAAAAAATAATTTACTAAAATAAATTTAGAAGATTAAAAGAGCATGCCTGCATCGAGGTATGTGATATATACTACGTACGAGTTTACAACGTTCTCATCCCCAAGGTACAACAATCTGATTCTCCATCCTCCTCTCACGAGCACGATCGTGAAAAATAGAAAGCAAAAAATTTAAAAAGTGGAAGAACTCTGTTTATGGAAGAAACTCTTGAAAAACAGAGTATTAGTAAAAAAAAAGAGAAAAAAAAATTTGAATTGGATAAAATTAATATTTCGAAAAGAGTCACAACTTTTCTGACGGCATCTTTTTTAAAATATTTAAAACAACTAAAATTTAGAAGATAAAAAAATTATTTTTTAATTATAACGAAGGTTTGCCGTACTGGTATCAGATACATACCGATGTCATATTAGCATAGTGTCAATACAATACGAAATTTTTTTGACGTACCGAGGATCGATACCGTTCGGTACCGAATCAGCATGTTACGGTATGTCCGATATCGTTCGGTACCGAAACAGTATGTTACGGTACGTCTGATACTGTTTGGTACCATTCGGTATGGCATACTATAATTAAAACTCCAACACCTATTATGGCCGCCAATACCCTTCATGCGGCGCCATCCTCGAAGAAGGCCGCGGGACGGTAATGAAGGAGACATGGGAGGGGTGGCTAGGACTTTCCGATCAGAAAGAGGGGAGCAGGCGAGACGCTTCACCCTCTCCTCCTTTAACTTATGCTAATATGGCATGCCTAGCCACGTGGCGAAGTTCCATTAGCATGGTGTACCGCTGATGTGGTGCACCTAGCGTAGGGTATAAGTTTTCCTCCCCTCCACGCTCATTCGGACCCAGGACAAGGCGGAAGTGGCACGTCACGTCTCAGCTAACAACGAGAAGCCTGGGCTGGCCGTCTTCGGGAAATAGAGTTAATACCGCACGGGTGAAAAGCTTTGGGCCACCAGTGGCGCACACGAAAAGTCATGTACTTTGCAGGCACGCAGCCCATAGATTTGACATTAACGTATAGCTTTGTCTACTACGAATACGGAAACACTGACCACATTTTACTCAAGAAATTTGCTTCTCAAAAACTTTTGCATATGCAATATTATGAATCCTACCAATGTTCTCATTAAATTAATTGGAGGTGCTATAGACTATAAAGAAGTTCAGAATACAGCCGTCAGCCGCTATAAAGCAAGGAATTTCAAAGCTTTCAATTTGATGACGCTCATAAAGGTTATAATTTTTACAAGGGCAACAACAATGAAGTCTTCTCCTTTCAATTTGACATTTACAGAACTTCCGAAATCGACTGTAATAGGCAAATTAATTCCAAAGCCATTTGATCCAACTGTGAGACCATTGTTCCCCTGTGCCATTTCCAAGAACAAAGAAATTCCAGAAACATTGAGCACGACCATTAACATAAGCCAAAAAAAAAAAAAAAAACAACCATGAGGGTGAGATCATGTTGCATGCCAGTACATCCTGAAGATAAATGGCAGAGAGCATGGACAGCAATAAAGAGAGAGAGAGGAAAATACAGTAATTTGAGCTTCGGTTATCTCTGCTCAAAGCCGACTTTGATGAATGTAGGAGGATGTAATAGATGGCAGGCAAGTTTAACTGAATAGGTCATATACGGCCAGCCAATCACCTAAAAGGTATTGCCGATGCTGAAGAAAAATAACATGCTTGCCCGATGGATAATGTAATAACTTCATCTGTACAGAAGATAGTAGTCTACTGAATAACACATTCACATGATCTCTCACCTCCAAGTCCAAATTCATCATCTGATGAGCCAGCATCACTGAAAAAATAAGCAACATTAGAAGCACAGTTAGTTCGCATATAATTGCATAACTACAGGAAGTTATGTAACGCAGTAGGTGGTTTGTGCATTAGAAACTGAAAAGATCTAACTTTTGATCATCATTTATGCAAGACAATAGGACATTGCAGACTTTGGACATCTATCTTTAGCTTAAGAAAGCAGAAGTCTGTGTTCGAGTGAAAGACTTCCAGACTTCAAAGGTCAAAGCAGACACAACAATCATCAACAAATCAAGTATCTCAATTATTTCAGATTTTGAGACAGTTTTAAAATAAGCAAGTACAGAGCTTTAAAGGTTGAAGGAAAAATAAAAGACACAGAATCTATTATCTACAGAAAATATCATAAAAAATAAAATCAATAATGCCTATCTCATAAGGGAAAGTTCCTGTTCCCTCTTTCAAGTAACCCACCACTGCCAGGCTTAAGTGCTAAGAACATCCATCTTAAGTTAGTAATTCAGGAAACCATTTAGCAAATAAGTGCACACAGTGTTACAATTCCTACTAAGAAGCAAGACACATTTTATAGATACTAAAAACTACTAAATAGGGCTCAACCCATAAAGAATAAATGCCGTGAAGGAACATGACAAAAAAACTACAACATGATGATATTATATTAGTGTCTACTAGTACACATGCATGTGAAGCCCATAAAAGAAAATTATGATGAGGGAGGAAAGAGAAGCAAAATAAGTGGAGTGGCTGGAGACATTGGTAAGAGTATGTGGGGGTGTGATATGGGAAGGAGAGGTTGAGAGTTTAGAGAGAATGGGGAGCCACTTTTCATGGATTTTCTTCCCTGGTTATGTTAGGAAAGAATTTTAGATCAATTGATTAATAGGCAGTTAGGCATATCCTAAAAAACCTCCAAATTAATTAGGATATGTAAAGAAGCTGGGTGTAGCCGGGACAGCTGGGGGCTAGAGAGAGGTGGGAAGGGAAGGTAGTTACACAGGATTTGATGTCAGAGGAAGAATGACCGGTGAAAATGATGCTTCCACTATACAAAATGGCAGCTTGTTCAAAATTGTTACTAAAACCTGCCACTATAAAAAATTCTGTTTAAGTAAGATTTAGTTAGAAAAAGCTAATGGCAAAGTTGGAAGAAATACTGAGAAACCACGCAAAGACCCAACTTTGCTCTTTTTAATGGAGTATATAGACAAAAGCATAGACTGTTCGACAATACCAACCAACTTCAATTGCAGGTTTTATTAGGAAATCATATTTCAGTTAAGCACTTAACACTTCAAAGGTCTTGTTATTTTCATTCAGCAATGAAGCAGTTGCTCCCATTGATTTTACATTATGCACATACAAGCTCTCTTTAAGTATAGACACATGCTAACATGTCAGTGTTTTAGAGAGTTGTCATGTTGGATTCTTCAAGTCATCTTGAGATGGCCCCATGTAACATTTCTGTTCAAATTTAGAAAATAAAAATTATATGTACAATAAATTGTTTTCAACTACCAAAAAGCTACTAAGCATGACGCATAAACAACAAACTTTATTAAGCATCGGGTATTGTCATGAATAAATTTGATTTTGTGATCAAGCATCTAGGTTGCATTTAAAAGGTATGCTTCATATTTGAGGTCACTTGATCAAATCACATTGAATTTGAGGTCAGAACCATGTAGGCTGTATCTTCAAACTTGTGATCAAACATTTATTTTTAATCGTAAGTAAATGCATGATGCACAAACAAATAGATGCTAAAGGCAGCAGATGAATCAAAAATCCAATCGTCCATGCACAAAAGTCGAAGCACAGAGTAAGCTTTTACCAGCAATTTTATGTACAAACAAGGCCAGCAACAGGGAACCTTTATTTTGCAAAGAAAATTAGGAGCAAAATTAGTTGTGGACATGTGTTTGGAGCTCATCATAACAATTATAGATAATAATCACTACAGTCGTATTCTGTTTCTTTCTGAATAATGAAAACAACATCTATGTTGTAAGAAATATGGAATAAATTAATTTATATTTTCCATCAAAACTACCTGGGTTCAAATTCTCTTATCTCAACAAGCTCCAGTCCAGATGCATCCATCCACTGCACTTTCCTCCTTTCACTGCAAGCACACACAGAAGTTGGCACCTCTTGCAAAGAGTCATGTGCATCATCAGCTTCACCAACTAACATAGAACAACTTGTTGATGGCTTCTTGAGGCTACTTCTAAGACATGTCTTCCTCTCACTCTCATCAATAGCATCACAAATGCTACAAAGCCTGCCAGTGTCCGAAGCAGAAGAGGAATCTGCCAGTGTTTCAGGCTGGTGAATGGGACCCACTTTAGGAGGGCATGGTCCATCCTTTCCTGCAGATGCGCGGCCAAAACAAATGAAGCGAGCGCATCTGCAGGAAACTCGGCTTTTTCTGGAAGCCAGCTGAAGATCAGGGTCAACTTCTTCTTCCACCAACTGGTACTGGTTCCAGGGTGAAACTCTCATGGGTTTTTCTTCGTTTCTTCGGCCCAGAAGCAAAAGAGCAAGTCCTTTGCTATACCCTGTAGCTGAAGATGAGAAAAATCCTCCTCCTTCCACAGCCAATAGCATTGCTACTGCTCATCTGGGTGACATAAGAAGATTTCTTAAAAAAAAATTGGTAGCTTTTTGTCTCCTCTTCTATCAAAAAAAGACATAAGAAATTTTCTTTAATAACCTAGTTAGGTTGAAGATGCAGCTTACTAAATTTTTAGATCAGGGCAATACCGGCACTCATTGCCCATAATGCAGGCAATCAAACGAAAGAATGGGCAAGAAATTTTAACAATTGTACACTTTTTTTTTAGTATTACATTTCTACATTCAAAATTTTAAGGTAAGAATGCATTTGTTAGTGGTGAGGTTCTTACAATAAACCTGGTTGAATTGATCATGAGCAAGAAGCTGTCTTAGAAAAGTTCCTTTAATGAGCATGAAGGTTGTTACACATCACCATATAGCATATCATCTGCCAATCAAAGCCATAATAGAGTTCCAAAATAAGATCTTAATTTTGCTAAAAATCACTTGTCGGAATTTGCATGCAAGGCAAACCAGTTAAATCGTGTGTGCTCTTGTTTGAGACTTAAATTAGAGTGGATCAAAAAGGATCACCATGAGCCTAGTTTGTAATATAGATTTTTGGGACTTAGAAACCATAAAACTTTATTATTCTAGATCACTTGATGGACTTGGTCACGACCAATGGTAACAAGTAAGGACTGTGACTCACAGTAAAGTTCCGGATGTAACAACGAGCATTCAACATCGTCATAGCATCGGAACACTTACATAGAAAATTAAAGTTCGCCCAGATAGCAGATTATGTAAAACATTTTTGAGCTAATTACGTGAAGTGAAAAGATGTTTAGATCGAAACAGAACAGCGAGCAAAGTTTACTGAATGAGAAGCTAGACCTCAAATCCATACATTCAATGGCAGCTCAAATAAATCAAACAAATAGGATACAGGAAATAAACGAAGAATCCATCGGATAACTACCAGAAGCAGTAGGGGTAAAAACCTCGAATTTCGACACAAATTGATAAAACTAACATTACAACCGCAATAGATCTAACCAAAAAAAAAAAAAGCCTTTTTCGTCTGTGGAAGAATTACTCAAAAAACGAGCTGCATTCTGCTAACTAGCGTGTTCTCAGACCAATCCTGGTCTCATTTCGGCCTTCCATCCGATCACCACAGACTACGGCCTTTGAGGAGCCTGTTTCTCATAAAATTACGAGAATAATGATAAAAAATTCGGAAAAAAAACATGAAATTCATTCATTAGGGTAACCTCGAAGAGATCTCCTGATCGGGAGAGGCGAGACTAGATGCGGCGAGCCTGTTGGGTTTCCCCAGAGGAGCTCCGGCGGGAGTTGTCGCCGCCCGGATCCAGAAACATGGCGACGAGCGAAAAGAGGAGACGCGACCCGACGAGATAAAGGAGATCAAAAGGTCCCCACAAACTACCATACGCGCCGGATCGGCGAGTTTTTGCTCTCCTTCGCGGTTGGTTGCGGCGCTCCTTTTCCTTTGGAATCCCACGGCTCGCGGGCTTCTTCGCATTTCGATCTTTGATCATCGCACTGGGCCGCATAAAATGAACGGTATGTGATGACGGTCTTCTAATATTTTATCCATCGAATACGTAGTATAAAACAACAGAAAGATCAATGCCTTCTTTCACAGCGTGATGGTGATAATAATGGAGAAAGCAATTGTTTTTGTCGGCTTTCATACGAATCCCTCCGTCTTTCGTAACAACAGAAAGCTAAAAGGACAAGCAAAGATGTAACGATGGGATGGGATTCTCCGATCTTGATCGTACGGCGGTACTTGGTGAACGACATATGCCGGTGGAAGTGGTTATCGGCGGTCGAGATTTTCTATTGGTTGCGTGTCGCGCAAGGGATGGGGCCATCCGATCCGCCGAGGGCCGAACCTTTCAGGTGGTCCAAGATCTGGTGGTCCATCCTGATCCCACCACCTCAGCAACAATGATAAGGGTTACTTTTTAATCATTTGAGGTTAAGGAACGCCTTTTCTTCAGCATGTTGTACATTATTTTATTCCAAGACCTGCGCCCAATGGCGTTTAAATTTATTGATTTAGGATTGGTTCATTTTCTTGACATTTTGTTTAAGTTGTTAGGTATTACTGAAGAGATGTATTTAGGAGACGCAATGGGGCCGGATTGAGTGAGATGCGGATTGGGTTAGATGCTGGTTGAGTCAAAATTCATCAATCAAAATCTAACCTATTTATTAAACATGTCAAAATTTTAAATAAGTGTCCAACCTTTTTTATTAAACATGTAAGCTGGTCCGACCTGTATAAGCTATTTATTAAACAGGTTAAATGGATTTAAACAAGTTAAGCAGGCCAGGTTTAATAGGTTGTAAATAAATTAAGCATGTTTCAAATAAGTTAAACAGGTTTTAAACAGATTAAATAAGTTGGGTCATAATCCGATCCAATTATTAAACGGGTCAAAAGTTAAACCTGAGCCCAACTTGTTTAATAAACATATTTAGATGGATTGACTCATTTACGATCTAAACTCATTTATGTCAGACCCAAACCTGTTTAAAGTGGGTCGTTCACAAATATAGTTGACGGATCGGATCATAAATTGCCACCTTTAGATATATCGCACTATAGTGCTCGCAGTTAGCATTAGGGACATAATAGCTGATAATTGAGGAATCATTTCTTGGTTAAAATAGGTGGTGAATGAATGGAAATGTTGGACATGCTATGTAAAACGGACACATAGGCTGCCCGGTCAGCTCATATTTTGGGTTCACTTGGACTTGTAATGGTCCAATTCAATAGGATTTAAAATTTGATTCTAAAATCTAGACCCAATGTAATGCACTTTTGGATTAAGATTTCTTCTTTTTTGTTTTTTAAGATGGTATTGGAGACTTAAAGTCAAATCTCGTCCTTATTGGAGACTTAAAAGCATAGATTGGTTGCTGTGGCTCGACGTACTCCTATTCACAAGTTGAGCGGGCCGCCCAGCCCGCTCGGGCCCAAAACGTTTTGGACAAGCTTGGGCCTGGATAAGCCCATGGGCCAGCCCAAAAATGAAATATGAGCCTGCCTATTAAATAGACCAGACTCGAGTTTGTGTCCGCCCAGCCCGACATCGATCTTATATAATATATATCTATCTATATGTAGGGTTTCACCTCCTCCAAATCCACCACCATGGCTGCCAGCAATGTCGTCCCCTCATGGAAGCCCTACTTGTCCTCCAGGTTGGACACCAAGAGAGGGATATGGAGGATTCGAGCACTAAGGCTAAGATGAAGGTCATGACGGCCAAGGCACCAGGGCAGTTGGCCAAAAACAACCAGGCCACTTGCCTTCCTCTGCTTCCCTATCCTCCTCGAGAAGGACTCCCCCACCATTGTACCACAGCCTCCCTGGAGACCGCTTGCATCACCAAGCACCTGTGACCTTTGCTACTCCGCGTTCAAGCTTATCTCGTCGACTGCAAAGGCGATCAGCAACCAGCTACTCCTAATTAGAAAGTAGGCCCGAAGGCTAAGCCGGATCGAGCCTGACTAAATAAAATGGTACCTTAGGCTGAGCCCAACCAGCCTGCCTACTAAGCAGGTCTAGCTGGGTCTCTCATATGTTCCATAGGCCTGCATACAACAATAATGCAGCAGTTGATCTGCGTTGACCAGCATATATGATCTCTGTTACTAAAACATACAGGCCCATCGCATGTATGGCACAGGGATGGTAACATTCCTTGCACAAGGGAAAACTATGTCTATGAATGAATCACCTTTGCAAATGTAAAAAATTAAAGTGAACCTATCAATTATGATTTCGTTTTTTTTTCACCTGAGATAGCATTAGAGACATGGTCAAATCTTGTCTTTACTGGAAGGAAAGCGTGGATTGTTTGTCGTGGCCGAGTATTACCGCTCGTCTCGCGGGTGCCATAGGCCTACATGGTGGAGTTGCACTGACCAACACCCGCGATCTAGGTTACTATATATAGGCCTTGATGCCATCGGAGGCAAAATGAATCGGCCTACTCCGGCATGGAGTCGCCCAACTTTGGCCAAGCAAACTTCAGAATCGAGTAGGCCGAAGGGACTCCCTCGACCGCGAGCAACGACCTCGACCAGAGCCAGGCTGACCTCGACCTCGCCAAGAGCCAGGTAGACCTCGGCCCCGCCTAGAAACAGGGCCGACCTCGGGTCCTGCCGAAGACCGAGCCGACCTTAGCTAGAGACGACCTCGACCAGAGTCGACCTCGGGTCCTACCGAAGACCGAACCGATTTCGGCCAGAGGTGTAACAACCCAGGATCTCACCCAAAATGGCTAGCCAGAAGGTATTATTTGGGTTCCTTGATCCTGTATAAGTACCCAAGATCTACCCAGCGAATAACCGATGTGGGACTAAACACACGCCCGCACGGGTCCTCACATACTCCCCCCGTTCAAGTCCTGACGTCCTCGTCAGGCTAAGGGTTCATATCTATTCAAATCTAATCACAAACACCACGATTGGCCCGTGGTCAGCCCCAATAGATCCGTGCTGCAGTGTCCCCTAGTCCACATAGGTTATGAGCCGGGTCCGCTCTGATACCATTTGTAACAACCCAGGATCTCACCCAAAATGGCTAGCCAGAAGGTATTATTTGGGTTCCTTGATCCTGTATAAGTACCCAAGATCTACCTAGCGAATAACCGATGTGAGACTAAACACACGCCCGCACGGGTCCTCACAAGAGGCCCGGCCGATCTTGGACCCCACTAACGGCCGAACTGACCTCGCCAAGCACATGTCAAGGGCCATACCCTGCTACACCTGTAAAGGGCCATACCCTGCTATACTGGCCAAGGGCCATAGCCTGCCACACCTAGCATGAGCCACACTCTGCCACACCTGGCCAAGACTATTCTCTTCCATGATGAGGATGATATATACGGCAGTCGCCTTTGTAAGGACCATAAATGGGCTAGACCAACGACACTGAAGGACTTTTTTTTTCTTCTTCGCTAAAACATAAGACTCTCCAAAAACTCCACTAATTTAGTCATTGAAGGGTCTTTCGCCAAAATCCTGGCAAAGGCTTTGTGCAGGTCCCTAAGAGTGTAGGAGGTGGCTCCCCTTTTTTGTCCCGGACGGCGCCTTCTCGTCCTCCTCCGGCGTGGTCACCCTCAGGCCAGGTTTCAACCACAACAGGCCTATTGCATGTATGTGAGCAGGGGTGGGTAACATTCCTTGCATAACAGAAAACCGTGTCCAAATTTGTTAGGTTCAAAATATCTGGAAGTGGATTATTCTTGTTATATAGCACATTATCTATAGATTTGTATTATAAAATAAAAATAATAAAAGTGTCATTTAATAATCTAGCTTATGTACAGAGTTATCTATAATTTAATTTTTTTTCCAATCATTCGAGAGATAGCTTCTGCATAGTGACACGTCCATATCCAGTCGATGTTAATAAATCTGGTTAGAAGATGAAATAAAGTTGGATTTGATTCGAGTTAGGAGTGGCAATCGGATCGGGTCGGGTCAGACATGAATCGAATTGGATGTAGGTTGAGTCAAATATTCATTAACCCATATATGGCATATCTATTATAATTCAAAATTTTAAATTTGAATCCAACATGTTTATTAAACAGATAACTCGGTCTGATCCACATAATTCATTTATTAAACAAGTTAAAAAGAATTGGACGGATTAAATGGATTTAAACAGATTAAGCGGATCGGGTTAAACAGGTTGAAAACAGATTAAATAAGTTAAACGAGGCAGGTCATAATCCGACCCACGTTTAGAGCTAAATCCAACTTATTTAATAAATAAGTTTAGATGGATTAATCTATTTATGATCTAATTACGTCAAATCCAAATCCACCTAAAGCGGAACGTTTGCAGACTGAAAGATAGGTCATAAATTATCATTCATAACTCCAATTGAAATCAGTTCTAGATGGAGAATAAAAAAAGATGGGTATCAGCCTTTTTTTTCCCTCTTAAGAAAGATAATCCGTATATGGCTATGGGTGGATTGCATGGTCTCTATTTGGCATGGGATCAGTGAAGGAGATCTAGTGACAAAGTGGCCCTTTTTTTTCCCCCTCTTAAAAAAGATATTCTGTATATGGCTGTGGGTGGATTGCAAGGTCCCTATCTGCATGGCAGCATGGGATCAGTGAAGGCATCAAGATGAGTGACAAAGTGGTCTCCATCGGAGGAAGTAAACGAGCCCCATGAATCCGACGCCCCATCGACCGCCGACCGGCGTCATATCAAGTCCAACTGGCCGATAGCATTAGTCTCCGCTAGATATGGTCACCGTATCCTCCCCGTGGGAATATGGTCCGGAACTCTGGATCCACTCATGATATGGTACATAGTTTTCGGCCCTAAATCTGATTTCCTCCCGGTTTCTCACCCATCGATTAGCGAGTTACGAAGTTGCGCATGGATCCAAGCAAGCACTACACGGCCCCACCGGGAGCAGCACGCGACCACTTTGCCCGAATCAGCTTGTGCCGCCTGGGGCACTTGATCCGTGCCCTGGGCAATATGGGCCACAATTTTGGGCCTTCATGATGGTCGGCCAAAACATGCGTAGGGTTCTGGCCTCTGTCTAAGTCCAACCCTAAATTTAGCCATAGTTAATTTAATTTGGACAAGGGTGGCAATCAAGTTAGGTCAAATCAGATATAGATTGGTTCAGATATAAAATAGATAAAAACAATCTGTTAACTCGAACTCGAACCTGATCAATACATGATATAATCGGATCTACATAGGGTTGAAACAAGTTAAATGGTTAATCGTGGCCATCCCTAAATTTGGGTTAGTTTATGATGTCTATTTTGTTGAAGTATGAAATGGTGATGATTAAGGATCATGGCTTAGTTTAAGATGAAAGGCCTTACTATATTTCCCTTTTTCTTTTGGTAGAGGAAGTTATGGATGATAGTACAAATTCAAGACGCTACGCTATCTAATTTGCTAAGCAATGGAGAAAATAAGCAATTTGACAATAAAAGACCATTACATACATTGTAAGTAAAATAAGGTCATAGTATTATCATAGCAAGTTGTTTTATCGGTTTAGAAGATTTGTTGGTGCAATTGCCTTTTTGCAATGCGCACAAGCAATGTAACCTTTCTAAGCAAGAGAAATGAGCATCTTTAATATACTTCTATAGATGGTACTGTATATTCGAAAAAGACATCAATTCAAACAATAATACAACCATTATGCTAAATTTTATGAGATTATCTAAACTTTCTAATAATAATCAAGAAAATTCCTTATTGAACTCTTGGTCATAGTAGCTGAATTATGTAACGATTCAGAACCTCACTCAAAAATACTAGCCAGAATATACTTTTTTTGTTCATTGGCTCTGTACAAGTATCCAAAATCTACCTAGTGCATAGCCAACATGAAACTAAACACACGCTCAAGATCTTACTCAAGAAGATTAGTTGGAAAATATTATTTGAGTTTTTTGGTCCTGTATAAGTATTTAAAATTTTATCTAATATATGAGACTAAAGATACACCTGCATGGATCCTCATAAAGTGATAAAGCTCTACTTATTGCTTAATTGTAATTTGTTAGGCACCGGCCGAGTGCATAAAAAGCTATAAGTTGAAAAGAACTCTTGCATCAAAACTTGTCCACCAATGACTCGGTCCATCAAGCAAAGCCGGGCCGCACAACCAACCATAGTCGGCAAAGAAATCTCCACCATCCAATAAGTCATGCACCGATCGAACGGATGAGATTCTCTCTCTGAAGCTGGTGGGACCAGATCAAGTAACGCGCGCCTAGCCCCAGACAGCTGCGTCTGATTTCGACTCGGACAAACCTTGATGCGAGGGATATAATTTATAGGAAATCGCCGACCCCCTCCACTCTTCGTTCTTGTTCTTGTATCATCATCATCGTCTCTTCTTCTCCCTCACCTCGTTTCCGTAATCTAATCTCCAGGGATTCGTTTCGTGGATCCATCAATCTTCTGAATCGAAGGCGTCCATCATCATGGCGAAGAAGAGGAAGTCGGACGCGACGCGGCTGGACGAGGTGGATCGGAGCTTGTACTTGACCTTCTGCAGCGCGGCGAACTCGTTGTCTCAGATTTACACGCAGGCGATGGCGCAGCAGAAGCTCTCCTTCCAGGCTGGAGAGCGCCACGCCCTGGTTTGTACACCCTCTTCTCCCTCCCACTTTTGTTGCTTTCTCTCATCTTCTTCTGGTCTTCGTCGATTGGATGTGTTTGCCCTCCATCGCTGGTGTGGCTTTTTTGTGTCGGGTTCCGTTGATAATAATTTGAAAGTTTTTGACTTTAATTTTTTTTATAAAAAAATATGTTCTATTTGATGGATTGAATGGGTTTTGGTCGACGGAATAATTTATTTATTGGGCCTTCCGCTTGTGATTATTAATATATTTTAGATTCCAACAATTTTTGCGTCAGTTAATTGTTAGGTTTCGTAAGGAAAATTTGTTCGTGCGTCGTTCGATTTTGCTTTAATCCTGGGGAAATCTTTTCGTGCATGAGCTTCTCTTTGCTCAATGGATCTCAAGCGGCGCTTTTTCCCCTAGATAATTTTGTATTCTGTTGGCGAAATTGGGGTTTTGTTTGCTTTACTATGTTTATATTCATCTCTGTCTTCTTCTTCTTCTTCTTCTTCTTCACTTCTTCTTTTGATGTTATCTTTCACAGGTACTGCACCTATCTTTTCTCTCTCTCTCTCTCTCTCTTTTTTTTTTTACGGATCACTTGAATTATGTTCCTTGCATATCAAATGTTGCATCCGCAATTGAAGGGGTGATGGATGATCACTGTTTTTCACTTTTTAATATGAATTTATAAGTACGCTCTTACTAGAATCTGTCATTTGCCTAATCACAGATGTGGAAAATTAAAGTGAGGTTGCGGATCCTTTCTTGGTTCAAAGCTTTGATCCACTCCAGTAGCGAATGTACTTGGATAATCGTAACACTGGACAACCCAGAGCAATGGTGTTTAATTCCATCAGAAACTTTCGCTCGAAAAAGGAAAAAGTTTTTAGATGGGTCTGAATTAAGAGGCTTACGGGTGGGATCGCCTAGGGGACTGAGAATGGTTCATGAACTAGATGTCATGTAATTTTTGATGGTGTTTTGTGCTGATACAAAGTAAAGGATGCTTGGATTGGTTGTTGAAGGAGAGAAAGGAACATTTTATGCTAAGAGTATGGTAATTTCATGCACTTTAAAGTTCTAATGCCGATGACAATTGCTTGAAGTTTGTCGCATGAGGCCCTTCCATATCCAGATTGTACTTGTTCTTCTCAGGAACCTGACAACCTTAGAATATGCAAATGCAAAATAATCTCTAGAAGGTGCTGAATTTTTCTACCTGATAATTCCCTTGGAACCCAATTGTTAATGACAAAATTGTGTTAGTCATACCTAGTCAACTTCGGTGAATAAATTCTAGATGCAAGGAAGGTAGACTTACCTACAATATAAACCCAAAATCAGCCTAAACAATTGCCTTCCATTTGCAGTAGTTGGCAGCCAACCCATGATGCTTGATTAAGTAGCATTGAGAATACAGTGCTTCCTTCATTACATGTAATTCCCATATTCAAAGGACGTGGAGCAGAATTCTTGCACCATTGCTGGTTTCACGAGTATTGATGACTTTTTGTTGTCTATATTGGCATCATTTCTTAATTTCTTAATATTTTTCTCGTTTATGGTCCCACGGATATCTCCCTGCTTTCTAGTTTCCATGTGTATGAGGCTAGTCAGGGAGCAGTTACCATCCCACAGAAGAGCTTGGTGAGGGTATCAAAACTGAAATTTGGAAGTATGATGAAATGGATTGAAAATGAATGTTGGCTTCCGGGAAGGAGAGTATTATTTTCTCCAGAATCAAATGAAGAATGAAATGTTTTGCCTTAAATTTATGGAAATTGAAGTTTATTTATGTGCATCCAAAGCTGTGCTATCTTTTCCTGGTACAATAATCAAGAATAACTTTCATTTGCCTATACTTTTCATTTTTTTGAAAAATCTTTCTCACTATTCAGAACAGTAGAGCTTTCGATCGAGATATTCTCACCTCCCCCGTCCGGATGACTTATTTACAGAATCGAAGGAAACTGGAAGAACGAGATAGTTCAGCTAAAGACAGATCATTTTCATCTATACGGATTTTCTGTTTTATCAAATAACTTAAAAGCAAGAAGAACTCGCGAGTTCAGATTAACTTCATCCCTGACAAGCTCTTATCAAAGTTTCACCTTTAGCTAGTAGTTATGTGGTTTATTCCTTTTCTAATTTGGGGATGCCACTTGCAATGTTTTCTCTGCTTTTCTCCCCTGGGTTTCCTGCTCTCTTCTAGATTGTTATATGAGCTGTGCTATATAAGCTTCTTACTGTTACTAGATTTATGTTTTATACAGGAAAAACTCTACCAGTGGATTTTGAGACAGCATGAGGAAGGGGCAATAGTGACTGCAGCAGAAGTCGTTGCTTATTTGCAGGTTTTGCTAATTTCGTATACTTTCAATTGATAATTTTGTGGTTTATTGCTGTCTGTTTCGACATCTATTTTATTATGTTCTGTGCTTCTGATAATAGGTATTATTTTGCCCTGTTCAGTAATTACAACTCAAGCAAGAAAAATTTTTCTCTCTCTCTCTCTCTCTCGTCCCTCTCCTTCTTTTTTCACATTTTTGTTCCTAGCTTTAACTGTGGCATACATTGTGTACTCAACTCATTCATTGTACTAGTGCCTTGGGTGAGCAATTACCAGGAGCTTTTTCAATCATGGATCTAATTGTTGATTTATAAATTGCAATAGTAATTTCCTGGTTTAATTTGTAGGATTTTGCTTTATGTGGGTTAGTTGTTTCTATTATCATAATTTGTTAAGTACTCAAGCATGACCATCTTCTGATGTTCAAGTTCTTTGTTTGTAAAACTGTAAGTTTGTGGAAATTGACAAGAGAAGTCATCTAATCAAGTCCTTAAAAGGTATAAGGTTGTTTCCCTTTCAATGCCCCTTAATGCTATACAAGGATCAGAAAGCTGGAGAGTTAGATCTTCAGATAGAATTACCCTGTCCATGCTCTGGAATAGTTTGAGAAGACTTATGAAAACTAGGAGGCTGAAGATGCATGGATTCTGTTTGAGAGTCGAGCTTTGATTCAACGTGAGGTGGTGAATTCGTAGGGTTCCATGGGATGCCCTGTTATCTCTAGCATGACAAAGTATCCAAGGAGTCTTACGTGCTTGCACATATGATGTTTGATGAGTTCTTCACTTTTCTTAGTTATGCGTAGAACTATAATGGAATCATGAACGTTGAACATAATCCATATCCTACATTTCTTAGTTATTTACAGTAAGTGATATAGGTTGCATCTTTCTAGTGCATAGCAATCCATCATTTTCATTTAGATCGTTATACTGGTTTGTGCTCACTTTTGCATCTGATTGTTGGAAGCACACAGTTGTGCACACTTAAATGGGCAAAATGTAGGTTGCTTAGTTCCTGAAAGTCTTGTTGGGTTCTAGTGGTTCATTTTTTCAGTGGGAAGGGGGATCCCAATTGAAAAGTTGCTTGAAACCTTGTGCATCTTTACTTGTATGTGGATTTTGACTTCCTTTTAAAACATATGGAACCTCAAGATATTTAGCTGTACCTGCACAAATTTTTGAAATTTTGTTTAATGTGCTGGAAAAATAGAAGCAAGAAGTTGGAGTTTTTTGATGTTCAGATTCCTCATTACCTCCTTGTTGTGGTGACTTGGATGGATGTAAAAGGGATGTCCTTGGATTGGGTCTAGGCAAGAGCATATACAAAATTTATAATAAGCTCAACCGAGTGATCCGGATCGAAACAATTTAAGACGGGGCTACTGAATCTGTCTGTTGACATCCCTTTAGACAGCCATTTACTCTGTGGGATCAACTAATGAAATATTGTACTATTTCTGTTTAAGATGTTTGATTGTTAATTTATAATAGCAAGAGGTAGATTATCATCTTAAATTTCATGGTTTTCTTTATTATAATACACAGGCTTGCCTTATGGAGCATTGATCTTGATAGATAAAGGAACAAATGATCATATCTAAGTGAATACATAAACTCTATTGGTTGTTCGCATGGTAACGCTTTACTCATTTTAGTAGCAGTTTTAAAATTTTAAGGGCTCCATGAATCCATTATATTCCTTCAGTCAACCTGGGCTTTAGAAGTGGACATACATTGCCCTGTTTTATGTGCGGCACCAAGTGAAAACACAAATAAATACTATAGAGAGCCTAGGAAGATGCGGCATGATAGATATAGTGAGCCTTATATAGTGATGAAAAAAACCAATTTATCTTCTTTCCTTACAGTCATTTGGTTTGCACAAGCTGTTTCAAATGTTTGTAGTGCTAACAACCATTTCAGCCAAAATACTTGTTTAGTTGTTGACGTAATTCTTCCCATTATCCAAAAATTATCTTTTTTTCCCCTTATTTTTTACTGTAAAAAATCTTTCGAATTCCGGGAAATAATTCATGTTATATCATGAATATCTGATGAGGTAATCTGGATCATTTCTGAATTTTGATGAGTTTTCTTTTTTGACCTTTTGATTTTAAGAAATATTTTTCCATCAGAAAAAAGATTTTGAGAAATATTTTACCTAATTTATATTCAGTCTTTTTCATTGTCTCCTTTTGTTACTTTCTTGATGTTTTTGCATTGGCAATTGGTTAGGAATTTTAGCTACAATATTATATTATGATATCGATAATATGTTATGATGAAGCAAATACATTTTTAAGGCAGGTGTTCTTGTTTCTTATTGACAGTGACAGATGAATATTTAGGGGTAAATGTGACCTCTCTCCCTCGTTGACATGTCATATTGTTGTGTTATTGTGTCATTGTATTGTAGTTTGTTTTATGGTATGTTACTAGAGCACTAGCTGGTGAACTGGTACTGGGAGATGGTTTGATGATTACATTTGGAATTTGTGCTCGTATTGTTTGGGGGGGTTTTTCCCCATCCCAAGTGATATTCCTTGGTTGCTTAAAAGTTTCTGATGGCAACAGGTTGTTTTTTAATATTTCTAAATAGGACATATTAAATTATGGCGTTAACTTCATATTTTCTGGCATGTACATCATATCAGACTTGTTAAATAACTTGTTATGGTCTTGCAGAATGAGATTGATTATGGGGGAGAGGATGCGTCAATGTCTCCAAGACTGCAATTTCCTAGCCATCCTCAAACCACAATGCACTTTACGAACACAAACATCCAGGCCTCCTCTGGTGTGTCTGGACCAGCAACAGTTGTAATTGCCCCTCGGACTGGACACTCTGATCAAACGAAGAACTCGATTTTCTCAAATGCTCTCTCCAGTCCTGTTCGTCACAGCCTTCAGCCTTATAACCTAGCACAGGATGGAGGATATTATCCAAATTGTGCCTTGCTAAATGGCAGTGGAACTCGGAACCATGAAGTTGTCTTTCCCAATCAAATCCGTGGCTCTAACTCCCTCAATTCCAATGACACATCTATGGATATGCATTCAGATAGTCCATCACACGAGTCCTATTGATACTTTTCAGAAAAGCTGCATCGCTTCTTTGTTGTTAGCCCCGGTAACCCTACCTGCGGTTACTTTTCTGCAACTCCTTCCTCAAAAAACTTGGTAAACGTAAATCATGAAGGTGCTCCAATTGTGAGGTCTGCATGCTGGAGTGTTTGTGGAGGCATCCAAAAAGTACATTTATCTCATGGAGCTCCATGCACCCTGAGAGTCAAAGCCATTGTTAATTATAAGCTTCTTAGTTTCAGCTGCTGTCAGCCTAATTCTATGTAAAAAATGGCCCCGATTTGTGTGTGTGTGTGTGTGTGTGTGTGTGTGTTTTAAAGCTGTTTGCTATTTTTTCGTGTTTATGGATCATATGAATTTGGCGAACTTGGTAGGTAGTATATTTGGTCTGTGTGATGATCCTGCGAATCAAGTAGATATCCAGCAAACACGGCTCGGTTGAAGCAGCATTTTATGTCCATGGATGCGTGTTTGAAACAAGAAGCTTGGTCCTTGGTTTGTCGCTCAATCTGTTCAGTGCAGCTTGCTGCAATGAAGAATCTCTCTGCATCTTATTCAACAGAAGATGGTTTAATGGTTGATTTGCATCTCTAGTTTGGTTTTTCCTGTTGTGGACGCTGAAGATTTCATTTGCTTCCTGTTGTTTTCTTTCCTGTTTTATTCACTCTCTTGGTATTTGCTTAGGCGAAAACATTTTCCGTAACCTGGCTATCTTTTATACTTCTCTTTTCTATTGCTAGATTTATAAGAATCTGGGATGCCTTATACTGCCCGCAAAGTTTACTCCTAATCAAGGAGCCCCTTCATTATGCTTTAAAAACCTTGGTTTCCAGCCTCCCAGTTATTTGCCACATTTTCTTGAGACGCAGATCCAATTGCTATTCAGATTAATCTACAAAGATGCACCGGGCACGCCACCTTATTTTATCCAGAACTGGGTGGAGTTCCGGGATTGGAAACGAAAGTTGCACGTTTTCTTCTGCAAGTGGGCAACGTCGACGTTCCTTCCGCAGGTGGGTTTAAGTTTTGTTGATCTGGCACTGTCTCTGTTCCATTCCTTTCCAATAGCACGAGGACGGACTTCGGCTTCGAATATCTTTCTTAATGGAGTGAAGCATTTATTGACGTAGATTAATGGACTTCGTTTCCGTAGAATGTTCTTTAAAAATCGTGAAAAATATACGAAAATGCCATGATAGGAGAATCGCAGGAATCAACTTTATACAATGAAAAAGGCCGTAAACGGATCTTTCTTTCTAGGTCCAAGGAACCGAGATGTGACATCCCTGGGCTTTGCAAGATCGGCCCTCCGCGCAAGAAGCCTTCTGAGCCCGCCTGGCTCTATTATGGGATTTTTTTTTTTTTTTGCATGAATATTTTTTTTTAAATTTAAATTTATGTGAATGCCTTTTTAAAATCTTTATTTATTTTCGTACTTTTATAAAATATTATTTTTCACAATATTCCTAATATAATGATTTTTCTAACACCGCTAATAAAAACTATATTTATTTTAATTATTAAATTTTAAAATTACTTTTTTTTCTACCGAAATTATTTTATAAATATTTTTTTACATTTATTCAATAAAAATATTTTAATTATTTTAATTTAAAACTGATTAATTTTTTAACAGCAGATGGCATGAGTAAGTATGTGTGTGTGTGTCTATATATATATATATATATATATATATATATATATAAATAATAAAATAAATATTTGACGGGGTATACATATAAATATTAATTCAATAAAATATTTATACAAAATTTGATATTTAAAAGGTATTTATATAAAAAAATTCTTCTATTGTGAGTGGTGGTCTCTGCCCTCACCGGCGGGACCCGTTACGCTCAATCGATCCGAAATATTGAATCTAGTATTATTCTAGTTCGCTTCACAACTGGAGTCGCTCGATCCGTTTGATCAAATCTGGACGACTATAATGGACTTTCTTATGTCCGTTCTGAAAAAGTATAATACCAATCGTCGGTTTCAGGACAGCCAGACGTCTGTGGCCAGATGGTGGGGTCCACACCCTGGCTTCTTTTGTTTTTTTTTTTTTTTTGGTAAAACACCCTGGCTTCTTCGCCTCTGGCTCTCTCCTCTAGCTTTCAGGTGGTAGCGGCCCCTTTAAAAGGCAAAAATCGCCATACATACGCACAAACTCCTTGCAAACTATTTTACCTCTGAAACGGGGCGCTGGGTTTCTCCTCTTTCCCCATGGCTCATGGTGCCTAGGTTTCTCATCTCTCTCCATGGCTGTGGGCTTCTCTCCTCTCTCTCTCTCCCTCTCTCCCTATCACGCCAAAACGGAGTGATCCGTCGCTTTCTCATCTCGTTCCCCATGGCTCACGGTCCTTGGGTATCTCCTTTCTTTCACTAGGGCTTTTGATTTCTTTACTCTGTCCCACCAGGATTGAGAGCAACGAGGCGCTTGGGTTTCTCCTCTCTGTCCCCAGGTCTTTGGGTTTTTCTCCGTGCTCGGTCCAGCAACTCCAATCCTAACCCGAACCCCAACTCCAACGCCTCTCTCTCTCTCTCTCTCTCTCTCTCTCTCTCTCTCGATCGCTTGATGTTCTCTCTGCTGCCCTATTTCCCAAATACCCTTATCCCTTCTCTTGCTATCTCTCGTCAGCAAGCACCATATATAGGAGGTCTCTCTCCTCCGCTCACGCCTCAATTTTAAAGTTGATGATTTGTCGTTGAAGATTTATACAAATTGGATTTTCTGTAACGTTGCTTTTGAAGTTGGGTAAAACTATTGTTGGTGTTCAAAGCGCGCATGAGGTGCTTGTTTATTTCCCTTGGAAAAAAAAAGGTACTACTAATGGCCAGTTTTTTTTGGTGAATAAATATTATAGAAAAGTTTATATTTTTTTAAAATAAATAAGTTATTGTTTTATAGATAGTATTTATTCATAAACTTCTATTTGAATGATTGGATTGAAAATTTTATAAGATTCATAAATTAAACCAGTACAATCTTTAAAATTATTGGATTACAGAACGGACTAGACATATATGCAAAGATACGCACGAAGAGCTTTGAAGTGGACCGGCTCGAAGAAAGAAAAAAAGATTTGCTCTTATAAGATTTTCAGCCCTATTATTAAAATAGATCCTAAATGAGAAAAAAGTCTTACCGACCTATGACATGGATAAGTTATTTTTCCATTAGCGAAAAAAATTATTTTTATGTTATTTCTAAAATACTCCCAATCTCATAATAATATAATAATACAATAATATAAAAAATAGTATATATAATATAATATTATTATATTATAAAAATAATATATAAATATATATCAATTATTTTATATAATATACTCTTATATGAATTACTATATATAAATAATATGATATGATATAATAAAATTATCATGTCATTATTATAATAACAATGTTACTATAATAATATATTACATTCTAATATAATAAAATAAATATTATTATAGTATCATGCTATTTTACATTAATATATTATATTATATTATATTATATCATAAGATATATAATATACTATACTATAATATAATATCTATATATTATTTTATTATTATATATAATAAATACTAATATTATAAAAAGTATTATAGAAAATATTAATAGATGTTAATAATTTATCTCGAAAGTAACAATGAAAAAAAAATATGAATAATAAATTCTGAAACTATGTCTTAATATATATATATATATATATATATATATATATATATATATATATATATATATATATATATATATATATATATATATATATATATATATATATATACTGATTTTCGCTAAGTTTTTAACCCCCCCAAAGGAGGGTTCTGATGGTAAAATCGCATCGCGCTTTGATTTTTTTCCGTGTCCCTCTCCTCCCACCTTATTACATGCTGACATGGCACACTAATCTATCATTGTCATGTCAGCACGTGAACAGCACATAACCAGATACTCCACTAAGAGGGCGTTGACGTTTCGTGATTGGGTAATGGATGTGCGGGGCCTAGCCACTAATGTTGGATATGCCACCACGTCACCTCAGGTTTTTTTTTTTCTTTTTCAATTAAAATTTTTCTTACCTCCAACCTTTGGACGGCCATTTTTACCGTCCGTTCATTTAACCACCTTATGATGACCACTCTGACTTTTCACATTAGACACTTTTGATCATTAATTTAATTTTTTTAATACAAATACTTTTTTAAATATTAAATTTTATATAAATATTTTTTAAATGAATATTTACATGTATATATTCTAAAAAAATTATTTTACTATATTATTTTTATTTTTATTTTTGTATATGTACTTACATCATCTAACACTAACACCGTAAAAAAATAAATAATTTCAAATTAAAATGATTAGAATATTTTTAATAGATAGTTCTGTAAAACAAAAATATTTATAAAGCATTCATGATGAGACAAAAAAAAGTAATTTAAAATTTTTTTATTTTTAATTAAAATAAATATAATTTTTATTAATGGTATTAGAAGAATTGTTATATTTGCACATAGTATTTTAGGATAGCAATGGTAGTAAATAAAAATTTTAAAAAAATATTTATATAAATTTAAATTTTAAATAAGTATTCATGTAAAAAAAAATCCGGTGAACGGCTGAGATCGAACAAATTCCTAACTTCTAGACGTTTCTGCGGAAATCTACGTCATCTAAATCGGGTACGTTAAACTCTCCGACAAATACCAGCCGCTGGCAAGTAATTTACATGAATTGATGTCAGTTGCGTTATTTCATGTTGAGCCAAGGGGATTTATGAGGTCTGATAGAAGACGGCAGTTGCCCCACGCGCGGGATCGGATCTGAAGGACGACGCCCGATAAAAACCCTTCCTCTGCTCCCCCCCAGCCTTCGTTTCTGGGCTCCTCCCTCCGTGTCACTCTGGACCTCCATTCCTCCATTAATGGCGGAACCCGAACTCTAGAAACCGTAAACTCAGCTACTATAAGAAGAAAGCTCCGACTCTCCATGGATTCCCTCCTGCTTTCAGTCCTCGTCGTTGTCCTCCTATTTCGTCCAGGAGCCGCGTCTCCTTCGGAGGACTTGGAGCTCCTCATCTCTTTCAAGAGCTCGCTCCCCGAACCCCAGGCTCTCCCGAGCTGGATGCCCACCCGGAACCCTTGCTTCTCCTTCGCCGGCGTCTCCTGCAAGAGCTCCCGCGTCGCCGCCGTCGCCCTCGAGCGTCTCACCCTCAGCACCGACCTCCGCTCCGTCGTCTCCACCCTCTTCGCCCTCGAATACCTCGAGTCCCTCTCCCTCGCCTCCGCAAACCTCACCGGAACCCTCGCCTCGGCCGGCGGCTCCCGCTGCAGCGGCCGCCTGACCGTGCTCGATCTCGCCGGAAACCGCTTGGTCGGGTCCGTCGCCGACGTGTCCGCCCTCGCCTCCTCGTGCTCGGGTTTGAGATACTTAAATCTCTCCAGCAACGCCGTCGGGCCCTCCGCCGCCGGGAATGCCCCCTCCGGCTTCGGATTCCACCTCCAGACTCTCGACCTCTCCTTCAACAAGATCTCCGCCGAGACCGACCTCCGGTGGCTCCTTTCCGGCTCCCACATCCAGCACTTGGATCTGGCCGGAAACCAGCTCTCCGGTGTGATTCCGACCATCCCCGACTGCTCCGCCCTTTACCACCTCGACCTCTCGTCCAACCATCTCTCTGGCGAGGTCGGCGCGGGAATCTTTAGCGAATGCCGGAATCTAGTCTTCTTGAATCTCTCCTCCAACCACTTGTCCGGTTCTTTCCCCGGCGATCTCTCTTCTTGTTCCTCTTTAGAGTCCATCAGCCTCTCCGGCAACAGCTTCTCCGGCGAGCTCCCCCTAGAAGCCCTCACCTCCATGCCCAGTCTCAGGAGAGTGGAGCTCGCCTTCAACAACCTCACCGGAAGTCTCTCTGATTCACTCTCAAATCTCGTAAAACTAGAGTTGCTCGATCTCAGCTCGAACGGCCTATCAGGGCCTATTCCTTCCGGCCTCTGCCAAACCCGTGGTCCCAGGTTAAAGGAGCTCTATTTACAGAACAATGCTTTCAGCGGCTCCATTCCGGCGAGCCTCGGCAACTGCTCGATGCTCGTCTCCCTAGATCTCAGCTTCAATTACCTAACTGGAACCATTCCGTCCTCCATTGGGTCGCTCTCCAAGCTCCGTGATCTGATCATGTGGCAGAACCTGCTCCAAGGCGACATTCCGGGTGAGCTGGGCTGCATCCAGACCATGGAGAATCTCATTCTCGACAACAATGGGCTCACCGGTCTGATCCCCGATGGCCTTGGAAACTGCTCCAGTTTGAACTGGATCTCCCTCTCGAGCAACCACCTCAGTGGCGAGATCCCCTCGTGGATCGGCCGGCTGAACAAACTTGCCATCCTTAAGCTCAGCAGCAACTCGTTCTCCGGCGCCATCCCGCCCGAGCTCGGGGACTGCAAGAGCCTGATATGGCTCGACCTCAACAGCAATAGATTGAACGGGACAATTCCGGGAAGCCTCGCCAAGCAATCCGGCAAGGTAGCCGCCGGTCTGGTCACCGGGAAGAGGTACGTGTACCTGCGGAATGACGGGAGCAAGGAGTGCCGAGGGGCTGGGAACCTCCTCGAGTTCGCCGGCGTCCGGCCAGAACAGCTCGGCCGGCTACCTAGCTCGCGGTCCTGCAACTTCACCAGGGTCTACATGGGGAGCACCCAGTACACCTTCAACAACAACGGCTCCATGATCTTCCTCGACCTCTCCTACAACGAGTTCGAGGGCCAGATTCCAAAGGAACTCGGGAGCATGTTCTACCTCATGATCTTGAATCTAGGCCACAACATGCTCTCTGGTCTCATCCCGCCGGACTTGGGGGGCTTGCGGTCTGTGGGGGTCCTCGATCTCTCCCACAACGCTCTTGAAGGTCCAATTCCAGCGAGCTTCTCTGGGCTCTCGATGCTTTCAGAGATTGATCTCTCCAATAATAAGCTCAATGGCACCATCCCTCAAGGGGGTCAGTTGGCGACATTTCCCCGATATCGGTATGAGAACAACTCAGCCCTCTGTGGTTATCCTCTCCCATCTTGCGAGGAGAATCTTGTATTGAACTCGAGCAGTCAGCATTCAGAGTCCCACCGACGACGGCAAGCCTCTGTTGCAGGGAGCGTGGTGATGGGATCGCTCTTTTCTCTCTTCTGCATCTTCGGCGTCGTCATAATCGCAGTTGAGAGCAGGAAGAGGAAGAAGTGGAAGAAGGATAATAGCAGCAGCAGCCGAGATCTATCAGGAACCTGGGATTCCAGCTGGAAGCTCACAGGAACGAAGGAAGCCTTAAGCATCAGCCTTGCTACATTTGAGAAGCCCCTCAAGAACCTCACTTTTGCCGATCTCCTCAAAGCCACCAATGGCTTCCACAATGATAGATTAATTGGTTCCGGCGGATTTGGTGATGTTTACAAAGCCCAGCTCAGAGATGGCAGCGTAGTAGCCATAAAGAAACTGATTCACATCAGCGGGCAAGGTGAGAGGGAATTCATGGCCGAGATGGAAACAATTGGAAAGGTCAAGCACCGGAACCTCGTTCCCTTGTTGGGCTACTGCAAGGTCAAGGAAGAACGCCTTCTAGTCTATGAATACATGAAGCATGGAAGCCTAGAAGATGTGCTGCATGACCGGAAGAAGAACGGGATCAAGCTCAACTGGGCAGCCAGGAGAAAGATTGCCATTGGAGCAGCCAGAGGCCTAGCATTCCTCCACCACAGCTGCATTCCCCACATCATTCACAGAGATATGAAATCGAGCAATGTCCTTCTCGATGAGAACTTGGAAGCCAGGGTCTCGGATTTCGGAATGGCAAGGCTAATGAGCGCAATGGACACACATTTAAGTGTTTCCACACTAGCCGGAACGCCTGGCTATGTTCCGCCGGAGTATTACCAGAGCTTCCGCTGTACCACCAAAGGGGATGTCTACAGCTATGGCGTGGTCCTGCTCGAGCTCCTAACCGGCAAGCGGCCCACGGACTCGGCGGACTTCGGGGACAATAACTTGGTCGGATGGGTCATGCAGCACTCAAAGCTTAGGATCACTGATGTGTTCGATCCCGAGCTTCTGAAGGGAGATCCCACACTGGAGCTGGAGCTGCTGGAGCATCTAAAAATTGCTTATGCTTGCCTGAATGACAGGCCGATGAAGCGTCCCACGATGCTAAATGTGATGGCGATGTTCAAGGAGATTCAGGCAGGGTCTGCCGTCGACTCCACTGCCTCTGCGTCGGTGGCTGGGAGTTACTGGATGGTCGATATAAGCTTGAAGGAAGGCAAAGAAGAGAGAGATTGAAAGATGGGAGCAAATTGGTGATTCCCGAAGTCTTCAGAGAGGAAGGTGATGGACATTCATTTGAGAAGTTCTCTCGAGCCTGCTATCTCCTTCACCACTTACCATGTCAGTGGTATGAGAAATTTTTCCTGTAGGTTCACCAGTTAATGTATCATATATGAATCTCCATCATAGCTTTATAGGTTATGTACATTGTTCAAGATTTCTTACGTGCTGTACAGATTAGTGGTTTTTGTTCATCTCTGTTTATTTTGGTTCAATCTAGTGAATTGTTCTCTGTCGTGCTTCATCTTGGATACCCTCTTTCAACTTTTCAATCTCTGCGTTCTCTTACATGTAGTAGGTGCCATTATTCTTCAAGTTTCTTGCTCTTGAATTGCACTTCTCATTAGTTTTCTGTTTGTATTAGACACTAAGGGTAAGCATGGATCAATTCATCGGCATTCTAATTTGAACAGGATTCTTATAAGATCGGTTCAACACTCAAATTTTCCCTTAACAAATCTACTTTCATGCTTGCATCAAATGTAGTCTCTTGGACACGATTATCTGGTCTTCTGCCACTTACCAGAATTTTATAACTTGAATGCTTAAACTGGTGTCGAAGTCTAGAGAAAACAGGGCAAATTAAAAATTTCGTCTCATATAATATTTTATGGCGCCGGTCTCATATGATTTTTGTTCCTAAAATCTGCATCGAAATTTCTTGAGAATAACTTCTGTTTATTTTCTCTAACATTCTTTAAATTTTTCAGCAAGGTGACCTCTGCACATGCCCCCGGTTCAAAGTAGCAAGTTTATGACAGTTTATCTACATCCATTTATTGCTCATCTAATTCTTTAGTATGGCAATTAAAAAGATAACCAATTGATTGCCTGTCTTTCTTCCCTTTTATTTTTTTGGTACAACTTGTTCATCTTTCCTCAGCAGTCACAGATTCTCCATGCTCCTGTTATTTTTCCAAGTTTTCAGTTGCTGCAGCTCATGCATTGTTAAGATTGGTAAACTCTCTCACCTCATTATCCCAAGCATATGTTTAAGATGGTAGCTCCAAGACATCTACAAATTTATCTGATGGATTGGGGAACTTTGTGCACGTCCTTTACTTCGGACTAGAAGTTGCTCCGGTAATCATCTCTTTCGACCAGTGGCTGAACCCCACCAATGAAGGCAGACTTCATTTCAGAACGCATAATCCTTGTACGTACCCTGTTGGACCAAAATGATTCAATTGTGAGTATTGCAAGGAAAGTGGGTCCAATTCAGGTGCATTCGTTGAATTGTCGTACAATAATTGACAATATGATATCATTTCCCTCAAAGAGATCATTTCGTCGATGTTTCATGTCCAAAAGTAATGGCATAATGTGGACGTGGGAGGAACCTGAGAGGCTTATTGGCAGTCTTGCCCATTCTTGTCAGCTACGGAGAAAAGGACGTAAAGGGAGCTGGAACAATTCTATTACACGTAGCCCAATGGATGGCTTGCAATAGGGCGTTGTGTGAATTTAGTCTATGTTTTCCCAGAGTACGGCTTCACTAAAGTAACCATCACAAATTTAAACAATGAATGCTTCTTGGGACCATGGGAAATAGACTCACACCGCCTTTCTCATGTTGTATCAAGACACCATAATGATGCAAATCTTCTCCACCGGAATGGGTGTCTTATTCTAATGCACTATTGTCTCCTATGTTATTGATCTATAATTGAAACATTGAACAGTCATTGCTTCACGAGTGTAGTGGAGGATGGTGGATTAATATGCAAAAATTTGTGAAGGCATGAATAGGCTAGAAGCCAAGGGAGAAGAGAAGCAGATAAGGTCCTGGATGGGCGAACAAATTGCACTAATGGTTCATGATGATGACTACACTAATAACATCAAATTTTTCTTGTTTTATTATTCAATTATAACCTCAAAGGGTCCACTACAAGAGCATGCAGGACTATCATGGTGGCACAGCTTGACCATGCCTGAGGGTTTGAAACTGATATCGACCCTTCAGCCATCAAAGCTATACTTCAACATCCAAATTGTGTTGGATCATAATTCTCGACAAACAACATCAAACCATGGCGAATGATGTTAGTGCTTGCTTGCTCAATAATAGCTGCTTCACGATACCCGAATCAAGATTCATGAATGCCCTATGGAGATTTAATCTAAGAGTAGGGATGCCTTATACCATGTTCTATTCTAGCGACAACCTCACCATCAATTGGATGATAAAGGCACTGATTTCGCTTGATGATGTTACAATGGGAGGAAGAAACATCAATGACCATATCGACAAGCTAGCTATGGCTGTCAAATAGTCGTAATTCTTGTAAGATGTTAGGTAATCAATACAAATATGATGGAATAGCGAGCTAGTGTATGCAATTTGTAGCAACCCAAGATCTCACCCAAAAAGGCTAGTCGGAAGGTATTACTTGAGTTCCTTGATCCTGTATAAGTACTTAAGATCTATCCTGACGAATAATCGATATAAAATTAAACACACACCTGCACGGATCCTCACATACTCCCCCTGTTTAAGCTTTAGTTTTCTTGCCAAACTGATCCAAATCCATTCATATCCAATAACAAATATCACGATCGAGTAACAACCCAGGGCATCACCCAAAATGGCTAGCTGAAATATATTATTTGAGTTCTTTGTTCTTATATAAGTATCCAAAATCTATCCAATGAATAATCGATGTGGATCAAACACACGTCCGCACGGATCATCACATACTCTCCCTATTTAAGCCTTGGCGTCCTCGCTAAGCTAAGTATCCAAATTCACTCAAATCTAATCATAAACACTACGATCAGCTCATGGTCAGCTCAAATATATCCATGCTACAGTATCTCCTTATCTACATATGTCATGAGTTGGGTCTGCTCTAATACCATTTGTAACAACTTAGAACCTTACCCAAATAACCAATGTACGTAGGACTAATACTTACACGGGTCATCACACAATCTAAGTGCAGAAAAAGAACCAAGCCACAAGGCCAAGTTGTTAGAAAGCATACATCATCCCTAGCTTTCGGTGGTGGTAGCAGAGGAGACACATGGGCCTCTTGATTGCTAGGGTTTGTCCCCTGGGTGACCCTGCGAGGTCTTGATTAGTTGGATGACTGTCAGCTTCACTCAGTCTTGGACCAACAGCTCCCTGTGCCCACACAAGTAATATGAGACTATAAAGAACCTACTTCCATTTTATTTATACATCCAAGAACAGCCACAGGTTGTTGTTTTGTTACTCCAATCTTTTTCATGTACCATGTTGAATTTGGTGAGATATTGTTTACTGACTTGAGAATGCATGTTAGCTTCGCTTACTGAGTTAATTACTGACAAGATATGCATGGGAGGCTTTAGAGTTTAGACCACAGTTTTGTCTTCATTAACATGTAAATGGCAGCCTGCTTCCATACCTCAAGTTTCTTTCTCTTGTCAGCTGTTACGAGTTGGATCGTATGGTGAGAGTGCTTTATATAATGCAGCAAATTTCATGGTTTAAAATAATGGCTATGGTAATTTTGGAAGGCCTCCATTTTTCTATCATACACCATATATATAATGGTACAAGTTCTTGTCTTTGTAGGAATTCAAGATAGCTGACAATGCTCTCTGTAAGTAACGAGCATGCAGTGACACTGTAGATGAAATGTGATAACCTGATTGCTTTCTAGCAATTTGGTTTGGAGAGAGAATCTTATTCAAAAATTAAAGAAAAAAAAGGTAACCTAATAGCATCATGTTGCTATCTTCATCTTGATCAAAAAAAAAAAATGTGCATCTGTCACATGTGGCATTGATGTGATAAAAAGTTGTACGAATTAATGGGTGTATGGTAATGGACTGAGTTTGTGCAACTTTGGAAGTGATAAAAAGTTGTACATTAACTCAGAACATGTTGTGCCTTCTCTCTATTGTTCCAACAAGCTTCCTCTAAAATACTAGTGTGGTGGCATATCAAAAGAATGCCTGCCATTAATGCAGCTGAGGGATGCATAAAGTGTCACGCCCCGGATCCGAATCCGTGACACGGCCGTGCTATTGCCGACTACTACCCGCAATAGCACGCAGCCTCGTACATGGTAAACAGGTAGTCAAAAGCAGTGTAACTTGTATATATCAAAAGAAAGTATTACAACCCACTGGTTCATATAAAGTACAGAGCTTCTACATAGTTTGTATATACACAAAAGTTTATTTATATCATCCCAAAAATAAAGAAGCCCTGTGGCAAAAGAAAAATGCTTCTGGCAGCTGTCACTGGTGGTGATCTAAAAAAAAAAACGTAAAAGAACAGGCATGAGCTACACGGCTCAGTAAGTAATCCTGCATAATCTTGTCGAATCGACTAAAAATATTAATCATGCTTATCAGGATTTGAGAAACTGACATGTATGCTACTAAATCAATCATAAAATATCCATGCTGAGTAAATAAAACAGTATCCTACAATATCAAGAAATCATGTAATATGCACATGTAGGAAAAATCGTGCCACCGGCATTGCCGTGGTCATGCTCTTAAATGCTACTGCGAAGTCTTTCTTGGCCACTGGCGGGACCGGCTCAGTTATTAGGCGGCCACTGGCGGGGCTGGCTCAGTCATTCTCGGCCACTAGCAAGGCCGGCTCAGTTACATTAGGTCAGTAGCTCTTAAGAGTTCATAAATAATGCTCCGTATAGGTAGTACCTCATAGATGCTACGGTGAATTCATTAATGGTCACTGGCGGGGCCTGCTCAGTTATTAGTCGGCCACTGGCGGGGCTGGCTCAGTCATTATCGGCCACTGGCAAGGCCGGCTCAGTTGCATTCGGCCCGTAGCATCAAAACCCTTAGGTACCCCTTGCACGATGTGCAAACAACTAGAGGCAATTCATCATCATGCTTTATGCTCATGCTAATAAAAGTTATGACATACAATTCCGTTCACCTTACATGCATTATGAAATCTACATAAGCATGATTTATGCATAATCACCAATTATATGGCTAACACATGCCACTCGTACACATAATTCATAATCCATATCTTAGGATATAATGTAATACACTTATTTCGTAGGCACAATGGAAATCATAAAGCACATATAATCATAACTTGTATAACGGGTTAAATTTCATGCATGATCCATAAAAGATTAGGACAGGTTACTTACACACACGATTAACAACAAGATTAAAACAAGTTACTTACCGTAATTTGCCTTTCTCCTAGGTCTCCTGCGTCCTGGTGACGAGTCCTAAGTCACCTACAATCATGTCATAATAACAATATATTATTTCTTTTTCTACCTGAAATTTAGCCCAAGCCTAATTCCCTTGTATTGGGGTCTTGGCTGGGCTCATAAGTCTTAATTGGCCTTCCGATTGGCCACTAAGCTTAATTCCCAGCTTAATTGGGTTTAATTTCGGGTTAAATTTATAGTCTGGCTTGTCCAGACTTAGCCCAATTTGATTGGGCTCGGGTTTAGTCGAATTTGGCTAAACCCTTTCCCTTTTTCTTTTTCTTTTTCTTTTTCTTTTTCTTTCTTTTTTTTTTTTTTCTTTTTCTTTGGGCTTAACGGGTTGCGGGTTCGGATTCGGATCCGACCCGCGAACCCGTTAACAGATCTTTCTCCCCCCTTCCAGAGGCTTCCGCCTCTTAATCTCCCGCTCTCCTCTCTCTCCTCTCGGGTCTCCCTCTCCCTCGTTCTCTCCTTCACTCTCACCGGAGGCCCTGGTTGCTCCGGCCGGCCCTTCGGTCTTCCTCTTCGCCTCTGGCCAAAGCAACTCTCACTCTCCCTGACTCTCTCTCTCTCTCTCTCTTTTTTTTTTTTTCTTCTTTATTTTCGCCGAAACCTTAACTTCCGGCTCACCTTCTTCTCCTCCGGCCAAATCTGTGGCCTTCCCCCTCTCGGTCACTCCCTTTCTTTCCCTCT
Source organism: Phoenix dactylifera (assembly GCF_051530095.1). Taxonomy (NCBI): domain Eukaryota; kingdom Viridiplantae; phylum Streptophyta; class Magnoliopsida; order Arecales; family Arecaceae; genus Phoenix; species Phoenix dactylifera. The sequence goes on along the minus strand of NC_143201.1, from coordinate 29,612,498 downwards.
CTCTCTCTCCCTCTTCTCTCCTTCGTCTCTACCGACCCATGTCTCCGGCCGGTCCTCCGGCTCCCCTCCTCATCCGGCCAAATCTACGGCCTCCTCCTCCTTCCGACCTTTACCGAACCCTCCCCGGCCTCCTTCTTCCCTCGCCGCCTTCCATTTCTTCCCCTCCTCTCGCAGGCGGCCGGGGAGGCGAGGCTCCCGATCTACCAGCCCGGAGTGGTGCTTCCCCTTCGGGGCGGCGACGGTGGGAGGCCGGCCCTTTCCCTCTTCTTCGAAGTGGTGCCGGAGGAGAGGAAAAGAGCCGGGAGGTGGGGTCGAGGCCGATCTCCTCCGGGAGAACTTCTCTGGCTCCGACCACGGCGAGGTAAGGCCGTGGTCCGCGGTAAGTACCCCCTCTTTTTTTTTTTTTTTTTTTTTTTTTTGTTCTTCTTCCTCTTCCGTTTTCTTCTTCTTTTCTTTCTTTTTTTCTCTACTCCTTGGTTCTTCCTTCCGGCTCCACCACCCCTTGCCGGAGAAGAGGTGGTGGTCCGGCCGGGGTTGGTGGCCTTGTGGCCACCTCTGTTGCCGGCTCGGCCAGATCCGGCGGCCCGGGGCTGCCCCCCGAACCCCAGGGTACCCGCGGCCGAGGCCGCGGTGTCCGGTTCGTCCGCAGGCTGAGCCCGGTTGGGTTCGGCCCGGGTGGTCATCGAGTACGCGGCCTGTGAGTCCAGTCCGACCTAGGGCTTGTGGGTTTTTTCTCCCTCTCCTGTGTCGGCCTCCTCCCCTCTGTTTCACTGTTGACACAGAGGGGGAGAGCACCCCACAGAGGGGTTTCTTTACTTCTATTAAACCATAACCCTAAAACTCCTTACCTTGGCCGGTTGCAGTCGGCAGTGCTTCCTCCCTAATAGTCCTTCCTTTCCCAGAGCTTCAGAGCTCCTTGGCCTTAGGCTCCAGGGCTTCGGCTCTCTCTCTCGTTCTCTCGTTCGGTGTTTAGGGGGGTCTGTGATTTGGGGTTGCCGGCAGAGGATTAAATATTTGATTAGAGGATGAAACCCTCGTCTGAGACGTCCCATCCTCTCCTTTCCTCCATATTTCGGGACTGGCCGCCGCCCCCCCTGTCTCCGGCGCGCCGGCATCGGCTGCCAGCAAGGGGGCGCGGTAACCCCCCCTGTCGGTCTTATCCCTTCGTTTTTTTTTTTTTTTTTTTTTAAACCTTATACAGCACTGCCCACAGTGAAATTTGGGCCCAAACCCTTAACTGGGCCCATTTCTTATTGGGCCTAGTAGGTTGTGGGCCCGGACATTACATCCTACCCTCCTTAAAATAAATTTCGTCCGCGAAATTATACATACCTCTATCTTCGAAGAGCTGGGGGTAACTTTGGCGCATCTCCTCTTCAAGTTCCCAGGTGGCTTCCCGTTCAGTGTGGTTGGCCCACTGAACTTTGACATAAGGGATGGTACGCCTCCGAAGAATTTGCTCCTTCTTATCGACGATGCGCAGAGGAGCTTCCTCATAGGTCAGGTCTTCATTTATCTGCAGGGGTTCATACTGTAATACATGACTGGGATCTGGGATGTACCTGCGTAGGAGGGAGACATGAAAGACGTCGTGTACTCCTGATAACTCTGGAGGTAGGGCCAGCTTGTAGGCGACCTTGCCCACTTTAGCGAGAACCTCGAATGGGCCGATGTAGCGGGGACTCAGTTTACCGTGCCGCCCAAATCGAGTAACACCCCTTGACGGAGAAATTTTTAGGAAGACGAAGTTTCCCTCCAAAAATTCCAATTCTCTCCTGCCTTTGTCAGCCCATCGTTTCTGTCTGTCCTGAGCGGCTTGTAGTCTCCGCATTATTAGCAGTACCTTATCTCTAGCACTCTGGACCAATTCAGGACCGAGTAGTTTTCGTTCTCCGACCTCATCCCAATGCAGAGGAGATCGGCACTTCCTTCCATATAGAGCTTCATATGGTGCCATTTGGATGCTGGAATGGTAACTGTTGTTGTAGGCAAACTCTACCAGAGGTACGTGGTCGTCCCAGCCTCCACCTAGGTCCATGGTACAAGCTCTTAACATGTCTTCCAGGGTCTGTATTGTTCGCTCTGACTGACCATCGGTCTGGGGGTGGTATGCGGTACTGAGCCTCAATTCGGTACCCATGGCCTTCTGAAAGCTTCCCCAGAATCTGGATACAAATCGAGGGTCACGATCAGAGACGATGCTCACTGGCACTCCATGTAGGCGCACAATTTCATTAATGTACACTTAGGCCAGCCTGTCCAATGAGGTTCCAACCCTAAAGGGTAGGAAGTGAGCTGACTTTGTGAGGCGGTCGACAATCACCCACACTGCGTCATTCCTTTTTACTGTTCTTGGAAGCCCTGTAACAAAGTCCATAGTGATATGCTCCCATTTCCATTCTGGAATCTCCAATGGCTCTAGTAACCCTGCCGGCCTCTGGTGTTCTGCTTTTATCAGCTGACAGGTCATGCATCGGGCAACATACTCAGCTATTTCTCTTTTCATACCCTTCCACCAGTAATGCTCTCGGAGGTCCCTGTACATCTTGGTACTGCCGGGGTGAACGGAGAAGCGGGATTGGTGGGCTTCTCCTAGAATTTCTTTCTTTAATTCCACATCAGCTGGGACATACAATCGATGACCGAACCTCAGGGTACCATCTGAGTGAATCTGGAGCTCGGGTCGTAACCCTTTTTCTACTTCATCCTTGAGTTGACCTGTGCGTGCGTCAGACTGCTGAGCGATCTTTATTCTGTCGATCAGTGTCGGTTGTATTCTTAGAGTGGCCAGCAGACTTTTTGTAGGTTGTACAATCACTTCAACCTGCAGCTTATCAAGATCCTTCTGCACCTGTGGCTGGGTGGTGAGTAGTGCAGATGAACTTACTGCTGACTTTCTGCTTAGAGCGTCAGCCACCACATTAGCTTTGCCTGGATGATACTTGATATCCAAATCATAGTCTTTCAGGAGTTCCAACCATCTTCTTTGTCGCATATTCAATTCTTTCTGAGTGAATATGTACTTTAAACTCTTATGGTCAGTGTACACTTCACAATGCTCTCCATAAAGGTAGTGCCTCCAGATTTTCAGGGCAAAGACCACTGCAGCTAACTCCAGGTCGTGGGTTGGATAATTCTGCTCATAGGGCTTTAGCTGTCTAGAGGCATAGGCTACTACCTTGCCATTTTGCATTAATACACAGCCTAGCCCGGTTTTGGAAGCATCACTATAAATAGTAAATTCTCCATTTGTGGATGGCAGAGTTAAAATTGGAGCAGACACTAACCTCTGTTTTAACTCCTGGAAGCTCTTCTCACAACTGCTGTCCCAGATAAACTTGGCCCGTTTTTTGGTTAATCGGGTCAAGGGAGTGGCTATTTTGGAAAACCCTTCCACAAACCGTCGGTAATACCCGGCCAGTCCCAAAAAGCTTCTAATTTCTTTGACATTGGTGGGATGAGGCCAATCTACCACCGCTTCTATTTTCTTAGGGTCAACTGACACCCCATCCCCGGAGATCACGTGACCGAGGAATGCCACGCTGCTCAACCAGAACTCGCATTTGCTCAGCTTGGCATATAGCTTTTTCTTCTGAAGGGTCTGTAGTACCATTCTTAAATGAACTTCGTGCTCTTCCCTGCTCCTTGAGTAAATCAGTATATCATCAATAAAGACTATCACAAACTGATCTAAATTCTGCTTGAAGACTCTGTTCATTAAGTCCATAAAAGCAGCTGGAGCATTGGACAGTCCGAATGGCATAACCAAAAATTCGTAATGCCCATACCTGGTTCGGAATGCAGTCTTTGGCACGTCATCCGGCTTGATTTTTAACTGATGGTAACCGGACCGCAAATCTATCTTGGAGAAGACTTGGGCACCTTGCAGCTGGTCAAACAGGTCGTCGATCCGGGGCAGAGGATATTTGTTCTTTATTGTTATCTTGTTCAGTTCCCGGTAATCGATGCACAGCCGCATGCTCCCATCCTTCTTTTTTACAAACAGTACTGGAGCTCCCCATGGAGACACACTGGGTTGAATGAACTTTTTATCCAAAAGCTCTTGTAATTGTGTCTTTAATTCTCTGAGCTCAGCAGGGGCCATTCGATAAGGAGCCTTGGAGATAGGTCCTGCTCCAGGGGTGAGGTCTATAGTAAATTCGACCTCTCGATCAGGGGGTAGTCCCGGTAACTCTTCAGGAAAAACATCCGGATATTCTTTGACTACCGGAATATCTTCTAGTTTGATTTCCTTTTGGGTATCCGTGACACATGCCAGGTAAGCCGTGCACCCCTTTCTGAGTGCTTTAATGGCTCGCAAGGAAGAAATGAAATGCAGTGTCGGCTTACATTGAGGGGGCGTATCGTCATTCTGAAAGAAGAATTCTGGTTCTCCTGGCATTCGGAATACCACTTTCTTATGGTAACAATCAATGTGGGCATGATACTGGGACATCCAGTCCATTCCCAAGATGATGTCAAAATCATGCATGTCCAGCTGTAGAAGATTTGCTTCTAATTCTTTTCCTCCCAAATGAATTATGCAGTTCTTGTATTTAGTGTTAACTATCACTGTCTCTTGAAGGGGTGTGGCAACATGCAATGGTTCTATTTTCTCTGATGTGCAGTGCAACTGTTTGGAAAAACTAACTGACACGAAGGAATGTGTGGAACCAGAATCAAATAGAATAGAGGCATCAATCAAATTAACTGGCAGTGTACCTGTCACCACTTGGTCGCTCGCACTAGCGTCCTGGCGAGTCAGTGCGAATACTCGGGGGGTGTTCGTTGGCTTCTGGTCCTCAGTTGCAGGAGGTCTGGGTGCCCTCTTTGGACAATCACGTGCCATATGTCCGAGCTGCCCGCATGTAAAACATGCCCCAATTTTCTTCAGACAGGGCCCACTGTGATGCTTGCCGCAGCTAGGGCAACCTCGGTTCTGCCTCTTTTTAATCATAGACCCCTTGATGCCCTTGGGCCTACTGCTCTGTCCTCCTGCTGACCTGGCCTTCGTCAGATCACCTCTTTCTAAGTCAGGCCTCATCAAGTCGGCCTCAACCTTCAAGGCCCGGTCCAGCACGTCTCTGTAGCAGGTGAATAGGTGAGAAGATATCCGAGATCTGATCCTATACCTCAGCCCTCGCTCAAACCGGCTTGCCTTACTCCTTTCATTTTCCATGAACTGGGGGCAGAACCGGCCCAGTTCGTTGAATTTGCTGGCATACTGCAGGACAGACATATGCTCGGACTGCGTCAGTGTCAAAAACTCATCTTGTTTCATCTGGTTCACCGAGTCCGGGAAATACTCTGCATAGAACAGCCTCGTGAAGTCCCTCCAAGTAATCCTGCTGGCGGGGTATGCGGTCTCCATGGTCGTCCACCAAAACTCGGCGCTCCCCTTTAGCTGGGGGATGGCTAATCGGACCTTCGTTTCTTCGGGGAACTGGAGTGCTTGGAACATCTTCTCCATATCCCGAATCCATGTCTCGGCCGCTATCGGGTCCGGTCCGCCATCAAATACTGGTGGGTTCAGTCGTCGGAACCTCTCATAATAAGAGCTGGTTGGTTGTAGGGTAGCTAGCTGTATCTGCTGCTGCTGCTGGAGGAGCTGCACTATCAGCTGGTACATTCCAGCTAGATCCGCGCTACCTGCCCCAGAGCGTGGTGTATCCGGGGACTCGGAGCGGTAGCTAGGATCTGGGGACGGTGGCCTCCTATCATCCTCCATATCTTATAGTGTTTACTGCAACCAAAATTCAAAGTAAGGTCAATATACCCTAATAAGTCTCAACACCCTTAACTACCCGTTAACCCCAAATTTTATTGTTATATTCTTGTTAGTCCTAAAGCTCTGATACCACGAAATGTCACGCCCCGGATCCGAATCCGTGACACGGCCGTGCTATTGCCGACTACTACCCGCAATAGCACGCAGCCTCGTACATGGTAAACAGGTAGTCAAAAGCAGTGTAACTTGTATATATCAAAAGAAAGTATTACAACCCACTGGTTCATATAAAGTACAGAGCTTCTACATAGTTTGTATATACACAAAAGTTTATTTATATCATCCCAAAAATAAAGAAGCCCTGTGGCAAAAGAAAAATGCTTCTGGCAGCTGTCACTGGTGGTGATCAAAAAAAAAAAACGTAAAAGAACAGGCATGAGCTACACGGCTCAGTAAGTAATCCTGCATAATCTTGTCGAATCGACTAAAAATATTAATCATGCTTATCAGGATTTGAGAAACTGACATGTATGCTACTAAATCAATCATAAAATATCCATGCTGAGTAAATAAAACAGTATCCTACAATATCAAGAAATCATGTAATATGCACATGTAGGAAAAATCGTGCCACCGGCATTGCCGTGGTCATGCTCTTAAATGCTACTGCGAAGTCTTTCTTGGCCACTGGCGGGACCGGCTCAGTTATTAGGCGGCCACTGGCGGGGCTGGCTCAGTCATTCTCGGCCACTGGCAAGGCCGGCTCAGTTACATTAGGTCAGTAGCTCTTAAGAGTTCATAAATAATGCTCCGTATAGGTAGTACCTCATAGATGCTACGGTGAATTCATTAATGGTCACTGGCGGGGCCTGCTCAGTTATTAGTCGGCCACTGGCGGGGCTGGCTCAGTCATTATCGGCCACTGGCAAGGCCGGCTCAGTTGCATTCGGCCCGTAGCATCAAAACCCTTAGGTACCCCTTGCACGATGTGCAAACAACTAGAGGCAATTCATCATCATGCTTTATGCTCATGCTAATAAAAGTTATGACATACAATTCCGTTCACCTTACATGCATTATGAAATCTACATAAGCATGATTTATGCATAATCACCAATTATATGGCTAACACATGCCACTCGTACACATAATTCATAATCCATATCTTAGGATATAATGTAATACACTTATTTCGTAGGCACAATGGAAATCATAAAGCACATATAATCATAATTTGTATAACGGGTTAAATTTCATGCATGATCCATAAAAGATTAGGACAGGTTACTTACACACACGATTAACAACAAGATTAAAACAAGTTACTTACCGTAATTTGCCTTTCTCCTAGGTCTCCTGCGTCCTGGTGACGAGTCCTAAGTCACCTACAATCATGTCATAATAACAATATATTATTTCTTTTTCTACCTGAAATTTAGCCCAAGCCTAATTCCCTTGTATTGGGGTCTTGGCTGGGCTCATAAGTCTTAATTGGCCTTCCGATTGGCCACTAAGCTTAATTCCCAGCTTAATTGGGTTTAATTTCGGGTTAAATTTATAGTCTGGCTTGTCCAGACTTAGCCCAATTTGATTGGGCTCGGGTTTAGTCGAATTTGGCTAAACCCTTTCCCTTTTTCTTTTTCTTTTTCTTTTTCTTTTTCTTTCTTTTTTTTTTTCTTTCTTCTTTTTTTTTTTCTTTTTCTTTGGGCTTAACGGGTTGCGGGTTCGGATTCGGATCCGACCCGCGAACCCGTTAACAGATCTTTCTCCCCCCTTCCAGAGGCTTCCGCCTCTTAATCTCCCGCTCTCCTCTCTCTCCTCTCGGGTCTCCCTCTCCCTCGTTCTCTCCTTCACTCTCACCGGAGGCCCTGGTTGCTCCGGCCGGCCCTTCGGTCTTCCTCTTCGCCTCTGGCCAAAGCAACTCTCACTCTCCCTGACTCTCTCTCTCTCTCTCTTTTTTTTTTTTTTTTTCTTCTTTATTTTCGCCGAAACCTTAACTTCCGGCTCACCTTCTTCTCCTCCGGCCAAATCTGTGGCCTTCCCCCTCTCGGTCACTCCCTTTCTTTCCCTCTCTCTCTCTCCCTCTTCTCTCCTTCGTCTCTACCGACCCATGTCTCCGGCCGGTCCTCCGGCTCCCCTCCTCATCCGGCCAGATCTACGGCCTCCTCCTCCTTCCGACCTTTACCGAACCCTCCCCGGCCTCCTTCTTCCCTCGCCGCCTTCCATTTCTTCCCCTCCTCTCGCAGGCGGCCGGGGAGGCGAGGCTCCCGATCTACCAGCCCGGAGTGGTGCTTCCCCTTCGGGGCGGCGACGGTGGGAGGCCGGCCCTTTCCCTCTTCTTCGAAGTGGTGCCGGAGGAGAGGAAAAGAGCCGGGAGGTGGGGTCGAGGCCGATCTCCTCCGGGAGAACTTCTCTGGCTCCGACCACGGCGAGGTAAGGCCGTGGTCCGCGGTAAGTACCCCCTCTTTTTTTTTTTTTTTTTTTTTTTTGTTCTTCTTCCTCTTCCGTTTTCTTCTTCTTTTCTTTCTTTTTTTCTCTACTCCTTGGTTCTTCCTTCCGGCTCCACCACCCCTTGCCGGAGAAGAGGTGGTGGTCCGGCCGGGGTTGGTGGCCTTGTGGCCACCTCTGTTGCCGGCTCGGCCAGATCCAGCGGCCCGGGGCTGCCCCCCGAACCCCAGGGTACCCGCGGCCGAGGCCGCGGTGTCCGGTTCGTCCGCAGGCCGAGCCCGGTTGGGTTCGGCCCGGGTGGTCATCGAGTACGCGGCCTGTGAGTCCTGTCCGACCTAGGGCTTGTGGATTTTTTCTCCCTCTCCTGTGTCGGCCTCCTCCCCTCTGTTTCACTGTTGACACAGAGGGGGAGAGCACCCCACAGAGGGGTTTCTTTACTTCTATTAAACCATAACCCTAAAACTCCTTACCTTGGCCGGTTGCAGTCGGCAGTGCTTCCTCCCTAATAGTCCTTCCTTTCCCAGAGCTTCAGAGCTCCTTGGCCTTAGGCTCCAGGGCTTCGGCTCTCTCTCTCGTTCTCTCGTTCGGTGTTTAGGGGGGTCTGTGATTTGGGGTTGCCGGCAGAGGCTTAAATATTTGATTAGAGGATGAAACCCTCGTCTGAGACGTCCCATCCTCTCCTTTCCTCCATATTTCGGGACTGGCCGCCGCCCCCCCTGTCTCCGGCGCGCCGGCATCGGCTGCCAGCAGGGGGGCGCGGTAACCCCCCCTGTCGGTCTTATCCCTTCGTTTCTTTCTTTTTTTTTTTTTTTTTTTTTTTTTAAACCTTATACAGCACTGCCCACAGTGAAATTTGGGCCCAAACCCTTAACTGGGCCCATTTCTTATTGGGCCTAGTAGGTTGTGAGCCCGGACATTACATAAAGAGCAACATCAATTGAATGATATTTTTGAATTTCATATTGGAGATACATTAATCTAAACCTTCATGTTTCGATGATGCTCGTAGATCGATGTTTAAATATTTTAATCATCTCTTGTGACATTGTCTTGCAGAAAACATTGTGAACAATGACAATTTTGGCGATGAATGTGCCAAAGTTGAATGGAAGAGGAAAAATAAAAAAAAGAAAAAGAGAAGGACTAACATCTACCCATCCAACTGACTTATATACATCTATAGGCTTTTGTAACATGAGAAAAAGCACATGTAGTGCCCCCTGTGAGCTTTCATCAGCACTCTACCATGTTTCATTGGGACAGTTGTTGATTTATCATGTGCCTTAGACAAGGAACGTAGAAATTATGAACATGTCCCCTAATGCCACTAACTTAGGAGCTCCCATTGGAACCTAATTCATGTTATTGTCCAAAAACCTATTAACAGGTTTGCCATGGAAAATTCCGAAGTATGGGAGAGATGGGAATGCATGATGTAAATGTTTTACGTAACATGGATTGAAAGATAAAAGAAACGAGTATGGGAGAGATGGCATTCTGATTTTAGGGGACAAAGCACCGGGGTCCAAGCTTTAGGGTCTTGTGCAAAGAAATGGCTTGCGTGCTTTGGTTCGTGAATGCATGCCCTTTGTTTAGTCAAAAAGAGAAGTGAGTCAGAAAGCTTGCATCTGCATGAAAGGTTGCTAAGGTTCCAGGAGTTCCGCCTCGTGTTTTATGCGAGTATAAACATGCAAGACATTGACAAAGTGATGTCGGCAAGGATTCAGATGCCCTCCACATCGACCAAAAGGCCATATCGTTGCTCGAGAGGACACTAACGAAAAGGTATAACGGGGTCGGCTGCATGGTTGCTTGAGAGATGGTATGCCAACATATATAAATATACCACGAGCTGCAGTTCTTAGAAAAGGGACGGCAAGGTCTCATTTGGCTCCTGTCCGTACTAAGGATGGTTATTAATACTCAAGATTGCATCAAGGTTAAGTGTCGCCTATGCTTTTAGAAATCGTTTGGTTCGCCGAAAGAGAAGAAAATGCCCCTCATATTTTATTGAGCTTTTAGAGAAAAAAAATAGAAAAGTAGCTTTCTAATGTAAATAAAATTCTTATATTTCACATGAAAAACAAGCTTGTATAAAATATAAAAAAATCTAATTCCTATTGTTTTATTTTTTTTTTTCAAAATTACTCTTAAGCTTTTAAATAAAATAAGCATTTTTTTCTTATTAATGATATAGTATGTATTTTACATAATTTTTTTAAAAATAGGTGTTCAATCAAATATTAGTCATTTTAATATATATATATATATATATATATATATATATATTAAAGCAACTGTGTAAAAATTATTTTTAGATATGGTATATTGAACCCTCAGCTTTCTTTAATGAGATTTTCTTTTTCTACGTACCGAGTCATTAATGTCAATTGAACCGCAACCAGCGGCACCCACATGCAGCTACGTATTTAATTCAATACCGTACGTATAACCTTTGTGATTGCACGTGCAACGACTACATCCCTTCCTCAAGAAAACCCCATTCTTTTAGTTAATTGATTAAATAGGTGAAAGGTGTCACCATGTGACCTTGAAGCTCATAAGTAATTATAAGCATCGTATTTGTGAGGGTACCCGATGGTCCCTTAACTCATTCTTGGATTCCTTGGTCGGCAAGCTTCAAGTATTGGCACCTGTAATTGGGATAATTTCTTGCATGCTCGAGGACTGAATTGATAAAAATTATTATCATCATTTATGCCACCAGCTGTAGAGCTGATCTAATTTAATTATTAAAAATGACGGCAAATGTGACCGCAAGGCCATGGCCAAGACCGGATACTACAACAAAAAAGATTTTTGCCGACTTTATATTGCCGACGCTTTTAAAAAGCATTGGAAAAAAATGTTCCGCCGACACTTTGTGTAGCGTTGGTGCCAGCGATCTATTATCGACGCTTATACGTGTCGGAAAATTTAATCACCGATACTTATAAGCGTCGGCATAAGAAAAAATATTTAAAAGCGTCAGAAAAGAACGGTTCCACCGACGCTTTGTGTAGTGTTGGCGTCAGCGACCTATTACCGATGCTTATATGCGTCAAAAGATTTAATCACCGATACTTATAAGCGTCGGCGTAAAGGAAAATAAGACAGCACAAGGATATATTTGTGTAATTGTATTCATGAGAGGGGGAGAAGCTTTATATATATATATATATATATATATATATATATATATATATATATATATATATATATATATATATATATATATATATATATATATATATATATATATATATATATATATATATATATATGAATATGAATGAGTCAAAAGGTCACACTTACCGTATCGAATGTGATGCGTCCTGACACAAGGAAGTCGCTTTGATGATGATGCCAAGCTGATCGTTCGACGTTCGTATCAAGAAGCAAAGTCGTTCTTTAGACAGGGCGATGCAGTCGAGTCTTTTAGAAGGGCAGAACGCTACTTCAAAATTTTGGGTAACAATATATATAAGCCTGCGGCTGGGAAAGTACACTTTGATGGAGTCTCTTGAGACCTTAATGCATGCATGATAGACGAGATTTTCTTTACTAGAAAACAATGGTGATATAAGGTCCGAAGTTTTAGAGCACAGGCTTTCTATAATGCAAGGGTTTTACCTTTACCCAACAAAAGGTTTTTAGGTTTTTTCAGCCTTCGTCCTTGTATAAAATAAGGATGCATCAATGGAAGGCACTAATGTGTGCAAATGATAAGGAAAGCGTAATATTTGGATGGGCTCTCTCCTCTCTCTCTTCTGAAGTTTCCATTGATATAATCTTTTTCATGTTTTGGCAGTTTTGAGGTTTTTTTCTGAAATATTACTGTTGGCTTTTATTTGGATTTTTTTTTTCTTTATTGTTCCAGATGTAAATTCTTGCCCACAGTCTTTCTTGTACGTACGAAACCTTTTTCTCCCTTATGAATAAAATTGTAGGGAACTAATGCGGCTGAAGCTTTTGAGTCTCCTGTTCTTCTCAAAAAAAAAAGAAAATAAAATAAAAAGAAAACATAATAAATAAGAATTTCTGTGAAGTGGGAAAATATCATAGAGGACGGAAATTAGGATGATCATAAATGAACATTTTGTATACGAGGTGATCCATGAACCAAATAACTCGTTCTCTAGCACGAAAAGTTTGCCCTTCAACGCTGAAATGTAAAGTTGAAAGAAATTTGACGACTTTTAATTGATTTAGTTTTGATAAAAAAAGAAAAAAAATAAAGCACAATATATTTCTTTGCAAGTGAACAATAACACTTTTATTTATCTACTGCTTCGGAAGAGCACTTATTTTCCGCCAAGCATGCAGCTCTCTTTCTAGTCGGATCTGCTCCCACGGGCAATTTTTTTTCTTCTTCTTCTTCTTTTTTGATGATATTCCTTGCGGGGGGAGCTGTGGATGATAGCAAACGGAAGCTGGGAAAGAAGAGACTGGAGGAACGCAAACGGAAGCTGTGACGTTTGCAATAATGTTCTACCTTTTTGTTTAAAGAAAAAAAGGTTTGCAATGCATGTATAATAGTAGCCATGGTTGCTTGCTTGTGGTTCGTTGCCCCAGGTTTTGGATTCACAGTTCTCTTTCTTGATGAACTAGTTTAGGATCCGAAAGGAGGATAATATTTTATGAATTTATATAAAATATTATTAAAATGACTTATAGACTGAGGGTAAGATTATTGATAAAATGGTTTAAATTTGTCGAGGAACTTGAGATAGATATTACGGACACATTTTACAGGAGAGTGAAGAAGAGACAAGAAGATTTAGCTCATGAAAGGATTATGTTAATCAATCTTAATACATGATTCTAATTTGCTCTTTTTTTTTACTTATTTAATTGAACCATATTGCCGGCCAACTTATTTCCAACCAACTTGGATACTTGTCTGAGTTTAGAAAATTAGTTAACTATGGCATTTGCATGATAGGATGCCGCGAAAAAGCAACATCCTGAATCATCGTATGCTTCATGCCACCAATCTACTCCAGCCATTTCCACCTTTGTGGGTGTTGCGACAAGCAGAGAGAATAACGAACAAAGAAGAAAAAAGAAAAAAAAATAAGAGCACAAAATATTTATATGGTTCGGTCTATTGACATACATCTACGAGCAGAAACAATGCAAAGATTTCACTAAAAAAAAATCAAAATCGGAGATTATGGAGTGGGAGATTTCCTCACAAACTCTAGCCCTCAATACACCCAGTCTCTAAGACACTTAATTGTTCTCTTCCCTTAGAGTTGCAAGAGATATATTTAATAGAGTAAATCAACTTAGACTCAAATTGGTATTCTTATAACAAAAATTATATGGGACATGCATTAGAGAAGAAAATATGGGGCGGATTTCCTATTTTGCCGTATTTCTCCTAATACCCATCTTAAAGTAAAAATCCAAAAGTTGGAAACTTCTTCCACTAATAGCGCTGTTAGTCGCGTGATTTTTTTAAAAAATAAAAGAATGAAAGAAAATTGCATGCACCAAAAAAAGAAAGAAAAAACATTGCGCGTGATATCTCTTTCTTGCTCGTTTCTAAACTATGTTTTTTTATCAGTATATACTATATGACTAGGTGATACACACCAAGCAAATTAGTCATCAAGCAAGCTAATACACATCTTTAGATAAATTGATACATAGTTTCCAGAATTTGGTGTTTACTAGTATATAGTCAGATGATATACATTAGCAAGTTAGTGATCTAATAATTCAATGCACACCTTCAAGCAAATTGATACATAGTTTTCCAAAACATCATGTTTACTAATATACACTACATGACCAGGTGATACACACTCGTCGACTTTTTGATAAATACTACAAGCTTCTTTGAAAACACGGTGATCAAATTCATACCTTCAAGTCAATTGATACTAAATTTTCAAAATATGCTTTTTATCTATATACATTATATGGCCAGGTCATACACATCTGGCAAAATTAAGTCATCTAGCAAGCTAATAACACCTCTTGGTGAATCTATATATAATTTTTAGAACATGATGTTCATTAGCATCAGTACACAATGCATAGTTTCCTAGCTTTTGCCTGACATAATAATTTTTATACATATCATTCCTTAGATTTCATGAACTTTTAAGTTCAAAGATCCTTAAAAAAAGAGAAAAATTTGGAGGAGCTTTAAGGAATGCGAAAAGAAGGAAGACCTTATAGATAGGAGAGACACTCGATGAAGAAGAAGATGGATAGAGAGGCTTGATAAAGAAGAAAAAGGATACCATGATTTCTTTTCTTTCTTTGGTGTTTTTTTTTAATCACCGAATTGATAGCTCCCTTCGTAAGAGAAGCCTTCGACTTTTGAGTTTTTGCTTTTAAGATGGGGCATTAGGGACATGCGTATTTTTGATTTTCTGATGGATTTACATGGTTTCATTAATGAAAATTGTTTGATGTAGTGAGTAATAGGCTCTGGTTGTTCGCCGTTCGACGAATTCTTGTTTAGGCAGTTCATATCATCCATACTTTTGATCTCATATTTCAATTCTTCCATGGGGAGACCACACGGAGCAAGGAGCTTGGCATGGTGACACTCCAAAAGTAAATGGTTGGATTCAAACTCCTCAGCTTTGTGAGAATGTTACTGAAACCTAAATTGGGTCGGGTGGCAGGCATCCTACGTGGCTGGACAATCCGTGGACACCATCTGGGAGAAGTTATTTTCAGCGGCAGCTCTGTTTTAGGATATTTTATATTCGGATTCTTCCGGCTGTTTTTATTCCAGAGCGATGTTACCCACCCGCTGTATCAACCAAAAAAGAAAAACCTGGATTGGATGTTAAAAATCTTTGAACAGAAGCCTGTGAGGAGAGGGACCCTCATTCTCCAGCCCAGAGAATCAATTCAGCATATCGTATGCGGGAGTGTCACCTTCAAACCCAAGAACCATCACTGCTAAAAAGAATCTAGGATCAATCTTCCAGTCTTTCTACTTTCTTTTTGCTTAGGCTCATTTATCACACAAGCACTTCGGATCATAGACCAACCCTGAAATTGAGAACTTTGAATCCCGATCATGTATGACACAGTCACTCGGAGTGGTGCTGCAAAGTTCCAATTAGTGCTCAAGGGAATGTCAACCGATCGATCTGGCAATACTGTATCAGAAGCAATTTTCTGATACAGTTTGCAGTATCTGTTTTTCTCCTTAACCAGGCATTAAACGTCGTGCAAATAGAATTAGTGCTCCATCAAATTACAAAACCAAATTGTGATCATCCCATGTAGACTAGCGTTAATCTCCACCAAGTCTTAAAAAAGCAGTGCAATATGACTGAAAAGTACATTTCTATTATAAAATAAAAACTGATGTTCATTCTTCATTGTTCAGCAACTTTTCATGTAATGACAATGACGAAAACATGTTGCTTCATATCTACAAATGATAAAAAAAACTGACATTTCTGCGTACCTACATTCTCCAAACCAACAAGTTAAAAATGCCGATAATGGTCAACAATTTGCAAGTTTCATCATCCAATATGAGATATGATGGTAGAATGCGAACTCAGCTGCGAAATGCCTCAGCAATCTATTGTTTTCAGACCTGCAGCACTACGTAATAGTGAGTGCCACAGATCTACATAGAGAACTCAACAGGTAAGAGGACAGCCTAATTCCTTGGCAGCAGCATCAAGGAAAGCAAGCGTCATCCCAGTTGCACGCCTGCTGTGAGCTTCCCATTTTATGCACTTCTCAATGTCTGAATGCCAGTTGATGATGCCCGCACTCAAGCTTCGATAAGAGGGATCACAGAGGCCCTGCCCATCCCCATGCATAAAGCTAGTAGACTTGGTTGTGTTGCCGTGCATTATAACTCGAAGAATTGATGAGCTGAGAGCACGCACATGCGCACTCGAATGAGAAAGGCAACGGATTGTGGCTGATAGACGAAACTGCATACATCGAATGAGGATCAATCATATTGCTTAATAGTGCATACCTACAAATGCGGGTTAATCGGAATGAGTGAGATAATTACCTTCAGCAGATTTGAGAGGCCATCTGCAACTGCCAAGCCTGATATTCCCCAGTCGACAACAAGTTGAACTGCTCTAGCTGTTACTTCCAAAAGCTGCTCATGTTTGCATAGATGAGAAACATAATCTCACACATAAGAATCATGAGTAAGAAAGTGACATAACCCATGTCTATGATGAAATTCAAGAATGCGGACATACAGAAACACATACTTGAGGCATTAGAAATCAGTCAAATAGATACTTAATAAAAAAAGGTTTTAATGGGAAAATCAAAAAGCTAAAGAGAGACTCAATATATCAATGATTTTACTGATAGTGTCTCTGATGAACAATATCATGGACCAGTAGAAAATTGACACCTGAAAGGCAGGACTTGACATTTCTAACACAACATAATCACAACCATCCATTGTTGTCCCAACATGTTTAGTATAAAGAATTTGTTTTTTTTATCTTTTCGTTAAAAAATTAGTTTGTTCAGACATTACCTCTAACTGGGGCAAAGTGGATGCTTCACCATCAACAAGCATTCCATCTGTGGCGCGAAGAAGAAGATCTGAAGCACTTGCCATAATTACTAGGGCTTCTGGGCTATCATGATTTCTCAGAAGTTCAACAATCAACTTTACAATTCTCTGGTTGATTCTCCACATTCTCTGACCTTGTTCGTCATCCCTTGCAATCCAGGGCTGCAAATCCTTTTCTGCCTGTCAAAAACACACGAGTCCACAAAAGTGACTGAGAAAATGGGGGCTGAAAATAGGGCTATACAATCTAGCAAATCCACTGGCTAAGAATCTAAAGTTAAACGAGTTGCGGACCTGTAGAACAATAGCAGTTGATGCTTTTGTTGGCGATGCTGAAACAACATTGCAAAGGGCATCTACTACCTATAGATAATGGAAAAGATGGTCAGTCTGACTCATCTTATGAATGGTCCAAGCAAATACAGTAGTTCATAAGCAGATAGAGGGAGATTTAGTTGGATAATTCCTGTAATGTATGTGACAATAGAAATTCATTTTTGTAATTTCTTTAGTGACTTGGATTTGGAACTCAGTTCTTTATTTTTTTGTCTCTATGAGTCTAATGAAGCTAGTAATACTACTTTAACCTGAGAAAATCTAGTTGGATTGGTTGCAAGCAGCTTTTTTTTTTTTAAAGAGAAACATCCAAAAACACACAATTACATGGCATGATGCAAGCACATTAGTGTACGATATACGACAACTACAATGAAACTGTATATGAATTGCCCTAAGAAATCCCTCGGACAAATGATAGTGTATGATATAACAGTTTGCTACAATAGACGCAAAATCCACGCATTATACATGACTTAGAGGGGAAGAAAATAGATGAAGTGATGGATGGAAATTGAAAAGTGACATCTAATTCCTGTGCACCTTTACTGCTAACAAATAACCAGATTCCTAGTTTTATTATTATTATTATTATTATTATTATTATTATTACAATATAATGGATCATGAAAAGTGAGAGTATTGCTTGAGTTAGACAAGATATTAAGACCAGATGAGCTCCACATGCAAAGCATCACTACAATATAGCCCACATACATAATGAAACTCTCAGAATTAAAGACAAACACTTGCACTATCTTGATGGATTTCCCAAACTGATTGGGGACCATAATGCTGAAATCTCAAAGCCAGACATGAATTCTATGACAATATATGCATTATTAAGCACTGAAAGATGCAATGCATAAAGCAGTTAAAGACACAAAGTGTTGGATTAGTTGGAAAAATGATGAGAGCATGAAAAGTTAAAACAGAAGTTACTATAGAACTCAGACAACTAAATGATTTTGATTATAGGATAGAAGCCTTTTAGATCCAGAGCATTAGACAGTGAAGGATCAGCACTATAGGAGGACTGAAAAGATTAGTGCAGCATATTAAGACAAATAAAGCATACGACGATTGCTATATTTTCCACTTTCTGTGTAGTCTTCTGATCCTACCATCTTAATCATCATTATATCAAACGATTATGGTTTCTTAAATAGAAAAGAATATACCTGTCTCCAACCTTGATGAGCAGATGTACTTTCTGCAGTCATTTGTGTTTCTGGTGCTGCAATTAACTTTTGCCATAGCAATGAAACAACAGAGAAACATGATTCCTGTTTCTCTGCAAAAACAGATCTTAGCAGAGTTTGTGCACTGTGGTTGTATCCGCCATTTCGATCCATTGTAAGAAAGTTCGCCAAATCTGATGCATCCACTGGCAGACTTGCTGTATTTTTCCCTGATGTGTTTACAGTAACATCGTTTAATCTAATGTCATTTTGACATGTTAGGAATGTTCCTGAAGGACTATCCTTAGACTCTGATGATGTAGGATCCTCTAATTCAGAGATGCTACTACTTGCAGAACTTGATTGTCCTCTACCACTGAACTGCACTGGATCATCCTTCCGTACTGGTGCACGCACCAAGTGTGCCTCAATGGGTTCTGCCTTGTCAACTATGGAGGCAACAATTTTTCCATGTATGTCAATAAGATGATAAAGTGAAGATGCCCTTGCAGAAATCTGAGTGTCCCACTTGCATCGCATCAGAACAGCAAGAGCATTCGTGCAGGCTTTGGATCGTCCAAATATCTCAGAAACATGAGCAGCAACCATAGCTGCAGCCACTATCTCATTGGAACTGTAACTCCATGATGTACCAACAGATGATGGTTTCAATGAGAAAAGGGCTTCCAAAATACTGAGGATTCTATGAGTGTGTTGAACCGCGGAAAAAATACTATTCTGTAACTCGTTAATCACACCATTTTTTAGTGTTTTGGCCTTTTTTGGAGAATTTTTAGAATCTGAATATACACCATTTTTTGAAACCAAAGGGAACAGCTGAAGTTCACAAGCCAAAGCACATACAGCAGCCATAACGTAAGAATCAAATGTTGCAACAGGACCTTGTTTTTTCTTGTTTCTGTTTCTTGTAGATGCTTTTCCATTAATTGTCTGTGGCTCCTCAAAGTTCTCATCAGGGAAAAGTCTGCCACAACTTGTTGGTCTTTTACTTCCATTGGGCAAAGCTTCATGGCTGACACAAACTGTAAGCACAACAAAAAGTAGCCGGGAGGCAAGGTCCACAGATGCACAAGATTCCAGAAATAGTGAATGAATCATTGTATGAAGCTCAGCAACGGCCAGATTCTTAGTTGTAGACCACATACTACCATGAGCTCTTGGCTTTCTTTGTTGATCACCAGAGGTTTCTGGTGGAAAGGTTCTTTGCAGTATAGCTTCTACAGTAGCCACAAAGATCCTCATGAGGCATGCTTCAGATGGGCTTCCACGTGGCAGATACTCCAAGACTTTTTGAAGTGGCAAGTACAAATTCCAAGACAAGGTAGGAGGTTGCAATGGGGTTGCAACTACTATTTCAGGCAGATCAACAGCTGAGGAACTCAGAGGAAGCAGGCCATATGCAGCTTCCCATATGGTACATATTCTCCATTCGACATCAGGACCATGGGCACATAACATAGAAGCAATTCCTTGTGCAGTTGCCTCAACAGTGGCTTCAGAAGCAGGAACTTCTAGCTGATCCAATTTCAATCAGCAGGCATGGATGTTAGTCACAAAGCAAGCAATATAAGCTAGCTAATGGAGTCATATGTATTCTTAAAGCAGAGTTTGGGCACATAGGATAAATAAATCGTGGTGGTCAATAATTCAAAAATATGAAATTGTTAATAGTACAAATCCTCGACTCTAATGAAAAGTTCAAAATTACCTGTTTTTTGTAGGATGATATGTAGCCGCCTAGGGGTTCATGCTGGACTTCAACTCCTTCAGCATGTCTCGGTGGAGGAAAAAGCAATGCAGGCTGTGAGAGTATGCGGAAAAGTAAAGCAGCTGCAGCATCTGCAGCAATACCAGCTCTCATGGACATTGCAGTGCCAATTGCACGCAAGAAATGCAAATGCAACCAATTTCTTGGAAGCTACAATGTGAAAAACAAGAAAGTCAGCAACTATATACCGTGCATTAAGAAATGCTTCATTGCTTAATCAGCTACACTGATGCCACTTTTTCTTGTGGTACAGAAAACCACAAGCAAGATAAAATGACAGAAAAAATTGTATATTAACTATATTTATATAAAAAAACAGAACTTAGGAATATTCTATATCAAAACTCATGTAGCCACTGCACAACATACTTTCCAATTAGCACAAAATTAGAACAAGTGTATAGAGATGGTAACAATCTTCTCCCTGTTTCAGGCAGGAAGGGAGAGGGAGGGTGGGAGGTAGAGGGAGAGAGAGAGAATGAGAAGTTTCCCGCCAGTCACATATAAAGAAGATATGCAAGTACTTATGATTTCCATTTGCAAAACATAGTTGTTAACCTATTACACATAATAGATGTACAATGTGTAGTTGGTCATTCTTTATATAAGGGCAACAATCTAAAGTGTATTATTATATCATGAATGTTCTGAACAGGGTTGTTAGCTTTTGTCGCTTTAATTATTACAATCCAAAAACGGTGAATTTTCATGTTGCTATCCAAAAATTGGCAAGTTCAGGACAAATGGAAAATCAAACTATGTCATCAAATACAAGTAAATTCTTCAGCTTATATGGAAACGGCTTTAGATCCCAAACAGCAAGATAGACCCATAAGCAACACTTAAGAAGATATGCCCAAACAAGGCAAATAGTCGCAGTACTCCAGCAATAGTCATTAGAGTGAATCATGATATGACCAAAATGTGCAACAAGGTCAAAGAAAGGCAGTCAGAAATGCTATAGGTGAAGATTGCCACTTCCCTCCAACAAATTTATACCCAGATCAGAGACATTAACATAGCCCAAGAAGGTCACAGAGAGGTAGTCAACCGTTAATGGAAATGCAATAGGTGAAGAACAATTATTCTCTCACAAATTTGTATCTAGATCAAATACGTAGACCGATACATTGGGTCCAAGAAGATGGGTGCACAAAGTAATAAACTTACATCCAGATGCTTGCACTAATGAGCTAAATGTCAAAGGCAGATAGTCACTGGCATTGAGAGAAGCAGTAGCCACAAGATTGAAGAACGATAAGAACGATAAGAACAAAATGTACAAGAAAGTCGAAGAAATGTAGCCAACCACTGGCAGAAATTATAAAGTTGAATATTTAGGCTTTCCCCAAACAAATTTTGTTCCTTTCAAATCAGCTTTGCCACATGATTTCCTAAGGAAAAAACATTGATAACAGAGACATATCACAAATAGAGACAGAATTCTCAAAGGGTTAAAAAGATGAGAAAATTATTAAAAAAACGAGAGCAGTATGATGAAAACAGCCCAAAGAAAGATGATGTAATAGTATTTTCCATTTAACATTAAAAGGAAGGGGAACAGCATTAAAATGCATTTAGGGCAGCAAGTTATCAAAAACATGTTTTCAGGTTAATAGGAGGTGAGAGTCCAAGCAGTCCAAAAACAATGAAGACAAGAAATCTGGCTGGAAAAAAGGGCCATTGAACCTCCTTCAAAAGTGGACAGACAATGAGGTGACAGGGAGATGACGGAGTGCAAGACTATCTTCAGAAGGGGGAAAAACAAAGGAAGCCTAGAAAATGTCAAACAAGCTGGAGAAGTGCCCATGGTCATTGTTCACCAGTTGGTGAAAATAATAGTCAATCCAGCACGTACCAAGAAAGAAAGGAGAATGGGACCACAGATTCAAGCTCCTCAGGTGGAAAAGAACCTTCAGTTTGGCTCAATTCTGGCAGACAATGGCCATTGGCCCATGACTCAAACCAGATTTTGGCAATGTCCTAGTTCACTGAAGCCGGCAAAGGTACCATACTACCATTGCATTTGTCCTAGTGCAATGGTCAAATTTAATAGTAGAGATTATGCAAAGAGGCTGAGTCCTGCCCAAACTTCTCTCGATTCTCATGTACTAGTCCTGAGCATATATTTGAGCTCTTGTACAATGAAACTTGAGGTATCATTGTATATACAGCAAAAAAACACATATAAGGGAAGGCTTTAACTGTACAGTTACAACGAACTAATTTCTCCAATTAGTATATCAGAAACAATACAAGAATGTATAATTCATACACTTGTACACAATATCTCTAAAAAAATCTGATTACATATTATATGCTTTTACATACTTAAGGGAAGAAGCAACAGATCTAAGGAGACCACAATCACTAGTTACTAGTATACATCTTCCCATATGCATTCATGCCAAAATGATTTAACACCAGAACAATTTTGATGGTTTAAACTTTAAGCTTTACTCATCTAACTACAGTACAAATTGAAAGGAATTTTTTAGTTGCTTAAATTACGTGGTGCATCTGGTCACATGGTGAATCTCTAGAAGTAAAGACATGTCCAGTCTTGTTCATTGTATCATGTTTCACTTGAAAGAAACACTAGCTTAAACAGTAATATTTACAACTAATTAAGCATGTACAACACATATTTACAGTGGAGTAAAACCAGCAAATTCACCATTAAATTTTGCATATAAGTGACAAAAAGGAATATCTATGTGAAGCACAGAATTACTATATAAATACACCATAGAACAGCATCATTTCACATGGGGATGGCTTATTTTTCATAGTTCTAGACGTACCCTCATGCCAGTTGCATAGTCCTCAGCTGCTCTAAGGAGTTCAACAAGTTGTACCGCAGCATCAAGTGCATCTGGAGCCCATGAGGGTGGTGCCTCAAGGAGTCCAAGAAGCAGCCTCTGTGTAGCACTTGGAGTAGCAATTGCATAGTACCTGACTCAAAAAATTTCAGCTATATAAAAAAGTTTCAAACATTATAACATGAAAATTAATTAAAGGTTCAAATATCCACCTGTGAAATAAACGAGCATACGGCTCAAGAGCAGGCAGCCCTGCAACTAGATGCTCATCTAAGGCAGTTGTAGGAGGAGGGAGCAAAAGTGCAGGAACAGCAGCTGCTGTTAAATTAGCAGTTTCATAGCGAGCTACTTCCTCATCACAAACACTCAATATGACTCCAGCTCCATTAGCAACAGCCCATCGAGGAGTGGATGGCATGAGTTGAGGATGTTTTCCAGATCCATGACTACAAGCTAGCATAGCCAAAAACATAGAAGTGATTATTAGTTCTAAACCACATGCTCAAGTTCAGCACAAGGTAGAAAATGGAAAGATAAATCTCTCGACTTGTCTTGCAGGCAGAATATAGTACAATTTCTATAACAGAGCAGTAAGAACAACCAAAAGATTCAACTAATAATATGCAAAATCTATAAAATATATTCTGATTATCGTAGAATAACAATTATAAATGCAATGAATGCGGATAACTACATAGAACAAAAAAAGTCCCCAGTATATGCAGAAATTGAAGCAGAAAAATAAAGTACGCAAGAAGATGGAAATCTCATGTATCCATTGAATAAACAAGATTACCAAAACTTATATTGAAATATTAATATGATAAAAGCAAAAATCAACTCAACTGATCAGCTTCAGCATAAAAGCAACGATACCAAAAGGACAAGCACATAAAGAGGGCTTACGTATCAAGCTAGCAAAACAAAAAAAGAAAGGGGCGCTCTAAAGGTGCACTTGGATTTGTTAAAAAGGACATTGCAGAATATAAAGAGTATAGCACATTTTCGTTGCATTAATTCTGTCATTCATGTTTTATGTTTACACGGAGAGTGACAAGATTGACTGAAAGCAGTTATCTTAAGAAAACTACGGAAGCAGTGATTCAACTTTCAAATCAATGCTTATACATACATATTTTTGTTGAGAAGGATGCTGATGTACACGGACTCTTTGTGTGCATGAATATGAGATTATCATGTGCGATAAAAATCTAATGTAAGTTAGCATGTTGCACAGAGGAATATAATACATCAAGAAATGATCTGGTACCCTTCAATGCATGACTATAGAAAGCAATTTCAGTCTTGACTATAAGCTTCACTCATGGTATGCGGTACCATCACTAATGATCTTAAATTGAATTAGACTCCAAAAGAGTGCCACTTAAAATATACAAAACAAATCAAAGATATTTACATAAAATCTTC
This sequence comes from Phoenix dactylifera, assembly GCF_051530095.1. NCBI lineage: Eukaryota > Viridiplantae > Streptophyta > Magnoliopsida > Arecales > Arecaceae > Phoenix > Phoenix dactylifera. Next base: position 29,588,221 of record NC_143201.1, on the reverse strand, counting down.
ACTAACCAGTTGTCGGAGGCTTCAGTTCTCCACCAGCTGCATATTTGCCCATCACCCCACCACACCTAATTTCCCAGGCATCATTCAATGGTCAGGATAAGCACATCATCCCAAATTTATAATTAATGCAGTGCCAATATTCTGATAGGAGACCATGGCCAATGCCTCATAATTGTCAAATAAAAGAATATCTATTGGTTGGTTGGCTGCGGTATAATTAAACTCAAAACTTTTATTGAGGCATGATGTTTGCCTTTCCTCTCTTAATATCCAACAAGAACAAAATAAAAATTGGATTAAAATAGTAGTTTTGGCTAAACATACTATTTTCATATTAATAAAGCTGTCAACATTTAAGATAATATCATGTTGTGTGCCTCCTGTCTCTTGCAGATGATATATAGGCAATTGATGAGATGGCCATGGAACAGATTATTGTTTTGAATAGAAAATAGACTTCAATTGTTAAGGCCTAAATATTGTGAAATCTAAAACAATAGTGGGAACAAAATGAGAATAAGGCTGTGATCAAAATTAATAGACATGAGATATCACCAACATGACAATTTTTGGATACACGAAATGTATTACATAGTAGAATTAGGTTATAAACAGAAACATGTATATTTTACATTAAGGTGAAATACCTAGAGGCATGTGGGAATTTAAGCGATCTGTGCCTTTTTTTGGTGCACAATCACTGAATATCTTTGATTTAAAGGAAAATAATTTAATAGCAACACTTCCGATAGGAATATCGTAAATATATTATAAAATTAGAAAGGATATGATTAGCACTAAATACGAAGAAGGTGAACCTTTGGTGCAACAGTAAGTTTACCCCATTGTGATCTGAACGTCACATGTTCGAAACACGAAATCAACCTCTCCGCACATGGGGGTAAGGCTGTATACATCTAACCCTTCCCGGACCCTACAATGGGGAGAGCCTTGTGCACTGGGCCAACCCTTTTTATGGTTAGTAACTTAGTATTAAACTATTAAGTATAAAATTGGAAGTCCGATCCCTTGACAAAAGTTATTGATTGGAGATTAGTCTGAGACAGTATGAAGTATGGTACGGTATGGTACGGCATACCATGCTACAACACCATGATAACTAACGATTTAATGGCTTGCATTGACAAAAGGATGCATTTCAGCCCAAATAATTAGAATAAGGCTTTCTGATTTTCATTGTAGTAATGTATTAGTCCAAACTCCTTAAAGATAGACTAAATTTATAGGACTTTAACACTATTTCAGCTTATTCCTCAATTGCATCACCTTATGCAAATTACGCCCAACTTACAAGATCTCAATAGAACAAAGAGAGGAGTGAACATGATAGACTGAATTTAATAAATCTACATATGAACAGGGAAAATTTATTATTCTAATACTAACATCTTTCACAGCTTTATAATGAAGAAGGGATTACATATTGAAGTTCTAAACATGATTATACTCATATATATATATATATAAAGTGAGAACATCTTATATCAGCATGGTCCAATAAACACGATTACCCTAATCTTTTCAAGAGTCCCACAGCAGCTCCTGATTCAGGTAGCTAAACTTCCATCATTATCATCGACATTTATATTCTCCAACATAATGGAAGCTTCTATGTGGAGACAAGAAAATGAATATAAATAACTGGGGAGAAAAATTTTACTTATAAGTGTGTGATATCTATCTAAGTTTTGTATAAAAATACCTCGAACTTTTTTGATCTTTGAATCCCAGGAACTATGAAAAGGTTGGTATTTCCCTTTTCTTATTGGGGTTATAGGAATGCACTTTCAAATGGAATGAGGCAGATGCTTTAACTAGGCTAAAGACCACAAAACGGAATCAAAAGACAATAGAAAACCAGTTCTGTGATTTGTTATAAAGCAAGGAAGGGAAAACAAGGAATTGCCAGGCTTTCCTGGATATCTGAAGCACAGACTCTCTATAGCAAATTTTGCAAGTTATGAAATAAACATTCTTAAACAAAATGGTACTATGAAAGACAGTTCTTTGTATAATAGAATCCGCAAATACCTTGATATTTCTGTGAAATGTAATTTTCCTGACTTATTTAACTATACATGATTGAACAGGACTAAAGATAAATTAAAAAAGGGAATTACTCACCATCGAAAATAGTCACTTCGGATGCCCAAAGGTGCAGCAAGCAACATATCTGTAATCCAAGGAGACAATGGCCGCAATGGTTTCCGATCATGCTCCTGCAGAAGTGGATTGGCGGCTTCTCCCTCATTGGAGTCACTTGTAGTGGCATGATTGCCGCTGCTGCTTCTGTCCACTTCACTACTATGATGCTCAAACTTGTAAATTGGTCGATTATAATGAGTGAGCACCCGCAGAATTTCCCCACATGCTAAAGCCCATTGTTCATTATACTCTTTCTGCAATTAGAAGTAACAAATATTGATCATAACATACATAGAACAAAACAAACACTTGAATGTGTTAACTGGGACTTACAGGTTATGATTTTAGAATCAAATCGTACCACATGGAGTTATAAAATTGAGTCTACATCAAAATATAACAGGCTGTTGAAATAGAAACCTACACAAAAACTAATCAAGGATTTCTTACCTCATTATTTTGGCTGACTAGATATATGAAAGAACTAAATGGAGGGTCATTCTTATCATAAACCAATGTCCCATCAATTATACGTGAAAGAATAGGATGGACAATAGCATGGCCATGCTCCGGATGATGAAGAACGAATATTGCTGGAATATAAAGTAAACCCTGAAGGTCAGCACAATGTTTCAACACCACAGGAATAAAAGCAAAATGATCACTTTAAGTTATAACAACTGATTGATTGAAGTACAATTCCATTACCCAATACTTCATCCAAAAGGCGCTTCTCTTTAGATGGATAGTAATTCTGGATTAGCTGCACAGATAAAATAAATAAGCAGGTGAAGATATGCAACATTCTACTCATGTACATTTATGTTTTGTCAGCATAAAGTTCATATAGATGAAATGCTCGTGGTTCATATGATTACTGTTTAAGTTCATCTCATGCCAAATTCTCCTAACATGTTTAGCCAGTTGGCAACCACCTATACAAAATCAAAAGGCCATACCTGAGCTACATCTTCTGGGAATTGCTCCGAGGTGAACTGACCAAAATATTCAACATAGGCCGTAATTTGTGCCTTACAAAATGGTACAAAGCATATTAGTTTTTGGAGAAAAAAAAAGAACGACAAAAATTTAGGAGCTGGATTGACATGACTAGTAATATATGCAACCATAGCAATAAAAGAGTAGCTATTTGTTCTAGAAGTAAGTGATATCTTATGTTGCTCCAATTAACGCCAAGTCATAAATATGGAGTACAACTTCATATTTTAGAAGAATTAAAGAATTTCAAACAAAAGATGATGTTTAAGTCCAAAATGGAGATAAATAACAACCAGGAGAAGCTTTGCATGTTTGAGTTTGTGTCAATTAGGTAATGGACAATGTGCATGTCAATTTAGATGCTTATAATACAACTTTCGAAGTTTTTTGCTAGAGTATTGTTTTCCTACGGAAGGCGCGCTAGAGTGAAAAGCATATCTAAATTTTCCATCTATTTTTTTCATCAAAAGGAAAAGAGCCTCCGATAATTAAGTAAAAAAGGGGGGGCCATTCAATGCACGAGACTAGTGCCACTGCAGGATCTAAGGAGAGTCAAATGTATGCAGCGCTATCACCTCGTGCAGAGAGGTTGTTTTCATGTTTTGAACCTCTGACAATCAAGTGACAATGAAGCAACCTTACCCTTTCACCGAGGCCCGCCCTCCCTCCTATAATTAAGTAATGATAACAAAAATTAACTTCTCAACATTCTAAAGCATTAGAAAATAACCATGATAACTGCGGAATACATAAGCAAATTAGGCACCTTACTTCCAGAATAATAGAAAAAAGAGAGCTATACTTCCTAGCACCAAGAAAAAAATTTGTTGCATAAAGCACCAGATTTATTTTACTTTATTTGCATCTGGATTAACACAGGTGTTAATACATCAAGATCCCATTATCATTATAGTGCTTGATTTGTAGGGAAAAGGCTTGAAGGCTACAATTTTGATTTCCAACATGCATAACCTATTGGTCATTTGAAGGAATGATTTACAATCATAACAACCGATGAGACATAAAAAAAGAGGATGTGTAAGACAAGGTAAAAAGAAGACAAAGGAAGAGAGCAGAGCAACAAAATAAAGCATTTAAAAAGGAACAAAGAGGGGAAAGATCAGATGTAAGATTATTCAACACTTTCTCATATTTATCAGTAACATGAACCTAGGGAAGTGGCAAACTCCCAAGTCCCAACACTCCCATCTTTTGGTTCCAAGCTACATGGTTACACAATATCAATGTTTGTCATGTGCCATGCACGTGCTTTAATCAAGTATAGTGACCTGTGATAGTGATTTGACGCACAGAAGCATCTGGAATATTAAAATTTACATATAATTAAAATATTAATTAAAAATGCACACAAACATACATTACAAGAAGGCCTCAGAGCCCAGCACACGCATTAGAACAAGGCCTCAAAGTCCAGCATGCTTGCTGGACTCCAGGACTTTCCCATTATATATATAGAGAGATGCTAGCTAAGGATTCAAAATAGTTTAGGATGTGACTCAGTAACCTATTAAGCGAACACATTTAGTTTTAGAAATGAAACACTGCATAAAAGCAACTGAAATCAACCTATCAATGCTCCTCTAATTCTAGCAGAAAGTTGCTTCCACGTGCCAGCATCATACACAGAATTCAGAAGTGAATTCATTCAAGAACATTCCTAAAGATGACTCCCAGGCTATATTTTGACTTGACAAAGGAGCCAGCCAGTCTGCTTTTGAAAACATCTCAGAGAAAGGGATGATGAACCTGCATGTTCCTGGTTTATTCGCAACATACTGGCTTACTGCTTACATCAAGAATAAGCAAAAAACTTTTTTTTTGAAGAATTTGCAATATTAATTTTTTACACATGCAATATTAGAATTTCTGTAGATCTATAGCCAATTGACTGGTTTTACCACCTTTCGCATGCCAAAACCGTCTAGGTAAACACATTCTGTAGTACTGTTTTCAATTTGTTTTTGTTCAGCATCTCATAGCCTGAAAACAGGGTTTTTTTCCCACGGCAAAAACCAAATGCCAATGTATCCAGTGTAAAACAAGGGCATTAGTTGAATTAAGTGGAACCTTCAAGGTTATACTAAAAATCTTGTACTAAAGATAGTGGTGTCATAACATGGCTCAAGCCAACAAGAGTTCACAAATAGTTAACTTAATATTTACAGATAAACATAAATATCAAGCCTTAACCCATTACTTTTGGGGTATCTTATCTTCTTTCTCTCTTTTTTTTGTCTTTGGTTCCTATCTGATGGGAACGTTTCCCCTCACCTCCATGGCATCCTCCATGCCAACACTAGACACATCAAAACATTCTTCAACTAAGCCTTTGGTTTTCTGGGAGGGATCTCAGTTAAACTAATCAGTTAACCATACAAAAAAAATCCAACTTGTGATAATACCTTAGTACTTTTGCAGAACCCCTAGCGTATAATCCTAGAAGAGCTCTTTCAAAAGTTAAAATCTCCAAATCGTGGCATACTTTAATATAAATAAGAAAATCTGAAACTTTTGCCAACAAAATAAAAATTTCAAGATAATTTCCTCTTGTCAAAAATGGAAAGGTTCACCAGAACAGACATTGATTTATGCCAAACCCATAGTAAATATATACACATGAAAACAGAGTTTAAAAGAAAAATCCAGCAGGGCTTCAAATATCAATACGTGAATTTATTTTGAAAAGAAGAAGAAGAAGAAGAAGAAATTACAAAAAATCAAATAAAAATCAAGTGAATTGATAAAAATATCTTCCATACCTGCCTCTGCTGCTCATCATGCGGCGGCGGCCATAACAGAGACGAGAACTGGAGCCCATCGATCCATTTTCCATAAGAAATAGACATTCTAATTCCTTACAGAGAAGACTTGACTCCCTTCTCGCAGCGTTCGCACAGACCTGCCAAGAACCAGAGCACGTGTAAGTAAAACAGCATCCAGAAGATCGATCATATTCTCCATACAAACCAACGAAACCTAATCCATCATCAGTTTTTCATCATAAACCGACCTCAATCCCTCGAATCAAGAATCCTTGGCCAGCTCAACTTTCTTTAAATCTGCCAAAAAAAGAAATCTTCTTCAGTTCACCGATCAACCCCGCTCCCGGAGTTCTATCTCCGACACAAGATTATGAAGCCTCTGAACTGACCTCAGAGACATCAATCAACCTCCAACTTCTCTGCGTAAGAAAAGAGAAACAGGAAGGGGAAAAAAGAAAAGAAAAGAAAAATCCTTCACTTCCCTGGGAATAAAAGGTTCGAACCAAAAAAAATTCAAGAATGCAATATAAAGAAACACGTCGACTCGTCCATGAAAGGAAATCCAAAAATGCCACAAGAACTGGAAAATCTGGCAGAAATCAGACACAAAAAATAAGGGAATACAAGGAGAGCAAATTGGGGCGAGGGGGAGGAGACAACAAGAACGGTACCTGGATCGATCGATTCTTGAAGGAGACGAACCTAGGGTTCAAGAGCTCTTGTAGGCTTCTTGGGATGAGGAGGAGGGGGACTTGGGTGCAGGGAGGGAGAGAAAAATAGATTTTTTTAGGAGGTTGTGGCTTTATTTTTGGGTGGAGGGAGCGCAAGATACTTCGCCGATCTTGGGTCCTGCGCTGGAGGCTGATATCCCTGCTTACGTGGCACTTGATATTTTCGCGGATCCGAAGGCCTCTCATGCCATGGATGATGGCTCATGCCACTGATCGATGCATGCATATATATCGAATGCTACGCAACCGACACCCATTGCGCGCAAAAAGATGAATCCTAAATGACGAAAATGCCCTCGAATGGATGGAGCCATGGAGGGGACTCCCGCACTAGCCGTGGACGCCACGTGGGAGGGAGGGAAGGGCTGGGCCCGGCCATTGCGGTCCCTGTCAATTAAATTATATATATCATTGGGCCTTGGTCATCGCCAGTATGGGTATTATATAAAGGCTAGACGACCAAGGTTTTGTGCCCTGTGGATTTTCCAACTGGTGCGAGGCAAGACAAGGTTATGTTCAACCATCATCCTCTGGGATGCGGCCAGCACACCACAAAATATTGTACATTCTTAGATGACCACCATCAAAAAATAGGTGCTTATTAAATAACACATATCATATGGTACATCTTTGTAGATTGTCTCATTTGAAAGCCATTCGTCTTCTGACAGGTACGTAAAAATATTATGCGGATACATTGAGATCTTTGTAGATGTTAGACTATTTTATTAAAAAAATGCTCCAATATGTGTTTTATTGATGCATGATTCGATCGTGTTGCATTGAAACCCTAGAATGTTGAAGTCACCTTGGCATCTTAAGATTGCTTATGTCTTACTTTTTCGATCTACTCAGGAATACGAAAACAAGTTGTGCAAACAATTGCACCTGGTTCGTGGCTAGGATACTACCATCCTGCATATTTCCTCTCTCCTCAATTTAGTGTGCAATAGGATATTAGGCATATTATCAACTCTCATGATAGTTGGCTTTGGTCAGGCCCCAAGTCAAAGAGAGTTTTTGATATGGAAAAGCGAAGGAACATGGTTGCATAAATAAGGGAGTGAGAGTTTGCTAGTTATCGTACTTTTTATATGAGGATTCTATATATATATATATATATATATATATATATATATATATATATAGTCATGAAATTTGAAATCTTCTTCCGATCATATTGTAACGGAGTAGAGCCGCATAATAATTGTTGAAGGATATAATGTGACCAACCAAGATTTTGTTGTAATCGCCTTAGGTTATAGTGTAACCATCCCTAGAGCTGTTGTGATAGACTTTAACTTTCGGTGTAGTAAAAGAAGTGTATTTCTGCAGGAGGCAATAAAACTGATGTTCGAGGTGGGAGAGCTCAAGTTAGTTTAGGCTGACTGCACGATTAATCGGTTAGCTAGCTAGTCTGTCACACTGACCCAAATCATTTTAAGTTCTTAATTGGTTTAGTAGAGAAAAAATTATTGACCAGGGGACGGGCTAAATACTATTTCATGATTATCAAGAGAATAATTTTTATTCCATCCCTGAACAACACTCCTACGGCTAAATGAGGTCTGGCGCTTGTTAGACTGCCGATTTGAATGATCCATATTGACGGAGGGCAAAATGGATCGTTTTGCTCATAACATGGGGCCATCCAATTCCAGCCAAATAAACATCAGCACCGAGCAGGCCAAACCTCGGTCCTACTAAGCATCAGTCCGACCCTAGACCCTACGAAAGGCTGAGCAGACCTTGGCCGGACCTCTCCACTTGGGACGCCCTGCAGAGTCGACCAAGAGCCGAAGAGGCTCTGCCGACCGCAAGTATCTACGATGACGCCTCTCGAGCTGGGCTCGGAGCACCCTGCAGGATCGACCAAGAGCCGAAGAGGTCCTGTTGACCGTAGGTATCCATAATGACGCCCTGGCCCAAGCTCGGAGCCTCCTACGGAGCTGACTTCAGAGCCCAGAAGGCCGAGCTGACCTCAGAGTCCGCCGAGCCGACCTCACCAAATATATGTCGTGGCCCTCCAAGTCAGCCCGATCTCAGAACTTATCAAGCTGACTTCACCAAGTAAAGGCTGCAGCCTCCAAGCAAGTCGGACCTCGCCCACGGCCACATCCATGTGTGCACCTACGCGTGCCCCTATATCCACATACGTGGCCGTACATTACAACCTCACCGCGTCATGCTTTGCTTGTTGGCCACTCCACGACATATCAACCAGGAACCATACCCTGCTACTTCTATCGATGCCATGCCGTTCATAAAAACGGCCTACACCGTATGTCTCAAGCAAGTTCTGGCTACACGCCACCCGGGCACCTCCGTGGGGACTATAAATAGCCTCATCATGTAATGCCTAGGAACTTTTGGGGGCCGGACCACCTGTAATCTATTCTAATTTCATCATCGGAGGGTCCTCATCGGAACCCCACTGGTGAGGCTTTGTGCAGATCCATCGGCGCGCAGGGAGCAACTTTCTTCTCCATTCCATCCGACAGCTCCTCCTGACTTCTTCGGCATGGTCACCTTCGGACCGAATTTGAACCATAACAGATATATGTACACACCGAATCCTTCTCGTGGTGCAAATACCAATCCATGTAATTCGAGTCTGGCCTTTTTAGTCAACAAGAAAACGGAAACTATCCTCCTCTTAAATCCTGGCTTCCAATCGAACTGCCGCCATACAACGTGTTTTCTTGGACACCACATGTCCTTGCTTTCGTAGAGTAAAAGCCAGAAGGTTCGGGAAACGGTCAGGCTGACCGAAAGGACACGTGGCGGGAACGGTTGGAACCGCAGGTCCGCAGGGTCCGCACCGCCTCGGCGTCAGATATTTCTCTTTCAGGCCGACATGGACCGCGGGCAGCTATTTTTAACTTAAAAAATAGAAAAACCAAAAATTGGAACTTGAGGGGCGGGCCAATCGGGAGCGAGCTACGGATACGCTCGTCCCTCCCTCACTCGCCCCGGACGTACGTGGCTCGACGCGGTGCGAGGAATATATCTCGCTGCCGCGGTCGCCGGGCTGCGTGGGCCCACGCAACCCTCATCATGGATGCATGATGCATTGTGCGGATATCATGGAAATAGGGATCAGTCAGCATCAGCGCCGAGCGGGCTAGTGGGATGAGTACAGTGACGAGGTTGTCCTGATATTCTCGTTTCAATTGCAAGATTACCCTTGCGTGCCACAGAAATGACGGGCAGGTCCCGTTGCGAAATACCAGATAATTTTTCCAGTCGGATACGGAATCCCTTGTGGTACAACTCATGCACCGTAAAGTACTATACATCCCCTGGATGACCGCCGTCAAAACATAGATGGCTATCAAATATAAGCACATACGCAATGATGAGGGGCAAAATAGATCGTCCTGCCCATAACAAAAAGGTCGTCCAATTTCGGCCCAATAGATACCAATGCCAATCAGACGAAATCTCGGTCCGACCTAGAATTAGCCCGACCTTGGATTCCGCCGAAAGCTCCTTCGACTTCAGGAATATTCGCAAACCTACCCCGACCAAGCTCAGGGCGCCTTCCACATTCGCCGACTCGCGCCGACCAAGCTCGAGGCGCCTTCTTTATTCGCCGACGCATCCCGACTGAGCTTAGGGCGCCCTATCCAATAAAGCGTCCCAACTCTTGAGCTCAGGGCACTCTACCGAGCATACCTCATAACCCGAAACACTAAGCTAGCCTTAGCACCCGTCAAGCCGGCCTCGCCAAATGCATGATGCAACCCCTCGACGAGCTCGGCCTTGCCAATGGCCGCACCCACATGTGTGTCCACGCCCTCCTACGTGGCCATACATTGCGACGCCACCACGCCATGCTTTGCTTGCTGTTCCACGACAGTTAAGGACAGCGCCATGCTATCCTAGCTATACCCTGCTACGACTGTCAACGCCTTACCGTTCCCAAGAACGGACTCCACTGCGTGCCACCAGCAAGCTCTAGCTGTGTACCATCTGGTTTAAAGCTATCCCCTCTCATGACGAGAACGGGCCATACCACCGCCATCTGGGCATCTCTACAAGGACTATAAATAGCCCCATCAAGTAACGTCTAAGGGACTTTTGGCTGAACTAACTGAGTTCCACTCTAACTTGATTGTCGAAGGACCTTATCGAAAGTACCGGTGAGGCTTTGTGCAGGTACACTATCGCGCAGGAGATGGCTCTCTTCCTCTTCCTCCATACTTCGACAGCTCCCTCGACTCTTCCGGCGTGGTCACCCTTGGGCCAAATTTGAACCACAACACAATATATATCGCTCTTATATACCATCTATTTTCTGACAGCGACCTTCTGCGACTGCACAGCATTGTACAGCGCTGCTTGTGCATAATAGAGATTTTATGCTCATAATCTAGCTAAAACGTGGTTAAAAAGTTTGGATTATACGCACACCAATCTCTCTCATGCTTATCTAGGGCATGGCACCAGGTAAGGTTCCGGCTGCTTGTTTAATCTTCCGATCGTTGATTATATTGTTGACAATGTCTCACAAGAATCCACATTCAATACATATTTTTGATGTCGGGTAAGTCCCAAGCTGGACTTCTGCTTGTGGCCCGTAAATTTGAATAACTTTATGGTGTATATATATGTATATATATATATAGGTTGGTATCAATTATATTGGTGAACCATTTAATAGTAAATACGTATTTATCAAATAAGTGTAAAAATATGAATGGATACTCGGTCACGTGCCTTGCACGTGGCTGGTGACTTGTGGGCCTCACAAGCGTGCAACATTCATAGCATTCTGACTTTTCTAACCGGTTAAATTAAATAATGGAAGGGACGCTCTCTTCCAATTCTCCCTGTCGCACTCTTATTGGACAGCCGTCCATGGAACCATGACCACCTGATTAAGATTGGACGGTTCCTGTAGGCTCCAAAACCAAATTGAGATGCCGGTTCGGGGATAAAAGATAACACGTCGGATATGGATCAGATAATCTATTATCCGTACCTGTTTTGGATTTGTCTAGAGTTGGAATAGGATAGATAGAGTTAAACGAGATGGATTAGATTGATCAAAAAGTTACAACAAAAAAAAAGTTCATACAAATTAATTTATTTTTTTTGTCTCGAAAAAAAATTTGTAAAAAAAATATATACATCAGATTTGGAGCAAGATTTACTATTAAATTTATAACAATTCAGGACCTCACCCAAAATGGCTAATATTCTTTGGATTTCTTGATCAAGTCCTGACGTTTTCGTTGGTCAAACCTAATAGATCCGTGCTACAATGTCTTCTAATCCACATAGGTTATGTGGCCGGATTTACTCTGATACCATTTGTAACAATCCAGAACCTCACTTAAAATAACTAGCCGGAAGATATTATTTGGATTATTTGATCTTGGATAAATATCTAAGATCTACACAGTGAATAACGGATATAAAACTAAATACATGTCTATATGAATTCTCATAAATTTGTACACGCCTTAAATTTGCTACGAGCCGATAAAATTTGTTATATTTGAATCGGTTTTGGTCAAAGCATTTGATAGGATGATGCAAATTGCCACCTTCTGAGGCGAGTGGACCTGAGGTAAGCAACGCCTATATGTTTGTAGTGGTTTAAAAAAAATAAGGGTCATTGGGAAAGTCAAAAGGTTGGAAGCGAATGTCGGCAAAGCATTACTGGCGAAATTAGATAAAATAAACAGAGACGGTGGGCGGCGACTTCTGATCTTGTTTATTTATATGGCTTTAATGTTCGTGGCATCCGCACTGAATGACTTAAAGTTACAAGTACTTTTTTTTCAAAAAAAAAATCATTAGAACGTTAGAATGATGAGGGGGCAAGCAGTGTCTCCACTTTCAAACCGAAAGGCAGAGGAAAGAGAACAGCGTTTGCGAGAATGCAAGCTTCTCATTTTCTATCCAGGTTACAGAACCAATTCCTTATGGTCAACACAGAAGGGCTTGAGGCTCGTTTGGTTCGTAAAAATATTTTTTAAAAAATATAATTTTTAGAAAGTAAATTTTTCAAAAGAGCATGTTTAAAAGAATATTTTTGGCATATTTGATTGACAATGAAAAAAATACGAATTTTCCGAGTGCTTATATTTGGTTGACCATCCACTTTTCTGAAAAAATTATATGTAATTCCTATCATATTGTTAATAAAAATTAGGTTTTTAATGTTTTTTTAATTCTGAAGAAATTTTTTGAGAAAAAAATGAAGTGATTTTCGGTTAAAAAAATAATTTTGCATATTTTTTATGGAAAAAACTTTCTCATGAAACGTGAGAATCATATTTTTATAGAAATATAATTTTTCCATCTCTTTTCTTTGAAAATTCCAACCAAATAAGAAGCATTTCATTACTTTTTCGTTAACCTTTTTTTTTTTCTACGAACCAAATGAGCTCTAAAAGAGAATTTGTTTTACTCCTTGTAAAACCAATGCTCCGTAGCCTTCCATATGCTGCCAAGATTTTCAAAGAGTTCCAATCATCTGCGTTGAAACTTTTGCATCTCATGGTACAATCATAAATAGCCACCATATAATTTATCTTGGAGATGGGCGGCACTCATTTCTTCTTGGAATATGAAAAGATATCATTAGCATGATGCAAAATACATCACCTCTGCAATAGATAATGTGATGGCTACCAATGATAGTACCATACTTTGCTGTGCAAAAGTCGCATCATAAAGAATTCTTTTTCACTCTCAAATCATCTATTGGATGATGTCTCAGTGCAAACATGGATCCTTTTTCAACCTCCCTCCCTAAGAGGAATCTCATTTTTTAAGTAAAAAAAACGACTCCTGATGATTAATGTTTTGAAATTAAAAGAAATTAGGAGAAGTGCATCTTCAAAAGCCGAGGGTTACATATCTCCATGTCTATAAATAATCAAAGATTACAATCATCCATAAATCCCAGTAATTAGCATGCGTGTTACAATATGCCTCCAGCATTAGAAACCTCTACGCCAATAACTACATATATATTTCCTCACAATACTGCAATCGCTACGTGTGCACCTTCATGCAGTTCTTCACACTCGGTTAAATGCTATTGCCTGGTACTTGAATGGTTCTTGAAATCTTATTATTCATAACTTTTTTCCATCAAGATGCTAGATGAACATAAAGCAAGGTACATACCAATAGCAAAGGAGCAGCATAAAGGATAACAGAGGGATCCGTGCTCGTATATGAGATGATATGCTCCAAATTTTAGAATGTAAAGTTTGGTTGATTAGGGAAATTTTAGGATGTGAAGTTTGTTCGATTAGGGAATAGTGATTACCGGCAAACATAGAACTACAAACAAATATGTGGGGAGTAGAAATTTGAAAGTTCTTTTTGGTTAAGAATGGGAGCATTCAAGAAACAACGTTATCAACTCCAGATTGGTTGCAGCTAGGGATAATCGGCTCTACGACACTTTTGCTCATGAAACTGAGCTCAGACTTGCATGGGAGAGGATTACCCACACGCAGCTCGCTTTGGGGGCGAATCGGATTCACCTAGAAGGGAACTCAATGTCAATAATTGGGTGGATCCAGTGCCATGCTAGGGCAGGCGATGAGCACTTGTTGCTGCAGGACATCCGCAACCGGTTGAGGAACTCTGTGGCCTCCTAGATCACTTATATTTACCGAGAGATAAATAGGGTTGTTGACTGAGTTGCCTCGTATGTCGCACAACATTCTGGTGGCTGGATATGCGAAGTCCTCTCGAAAGAACGTGGTCTTCAATTACGTAAATATCCTTTCATAGTTTGAATTTTATATTAAGTTTTTCTATTAAAAGATAAAAGCAATATCGACAATAATTTTTGGAGACAAAAACTTTACAATATAATCATTTATTTTTAGTTAAATAAATTCATGTGGAAGATATATGTTAAGAGAAAGCCATCCAAATTGTCTTTCCTTAATTTTAAAATGCTGACTAGCTCATTCCAAGCTGATCTCTCAATATGTTTAGACAAAATCCTAAAATCGCATGAGGGAAGATATGAATGATATGTTTAGACTTTAGACTAGACTTTAAGAAATATCAAAAAAATTTATAATGGTCGAAGCCTCGAAGGTGAGACACCCCATCCACAAGAAAGTGGAGCTCGTCCCAAATGCTTAAACCCTCAAGCATGGTCAACAGAGATCGGAAAGCGTAGGTTCATGATACGTCATTCATGTGCCACATAGCAAAACTGGTCAACGCGCAGATTTTGAAAGGACAACAATCGCTATCACACTTCAATTTCAACTCGAGCACTTTTTCTCCCTTTTCTCCCATAAATGGCGATCATGTACACTAGTGCTCTCTAAGTTTCTATCTCTTTAGCTTTCCAACTTCTAAAGGCTCGTTTGGTTCGCAAAAAAAAAGAAAAAAAAGTATGGTCAATGAAAAAATAATGAGATACCTCTTGTTTGATTGGAATTTTTAAAAGAGAGAGATATGAAAGTTATATTTCCATAAAAATATGATTCTCATATTTCATGGAAAAGTCTTTCCCATAAGAAACATGAGAAAGCTATTTTTCTATGAGACGGAAATCACTTTATTTTTATTTTTTTCCCAAAAGACCCTTTAGCATTAAAAAAGTATTAAAGAGGCATTAAAAACCTAATTTTAATTAAGGGCATAATACGAATTATACATAACTTTTCCAGAAAAGTGGATGGTCAACCAAATATAAATATTTTGGAAATTTGTTACTTTTCCATGGTCAACCAAACATGCCAAAAGTACTTTCCTAGGCATCCTCTTCTTAGGAATTTGTTTTCCAGAAATCATATTCCTAGGAAGGGAAAAGCTTTCCGCGAACCAAACGAGCCCTAAGATAACAGTTTGAGTGCCCAAACAAATTTAGCTCCGATACGGGTGCACATCATATGAAAAATAATCAAATATTGAGCATAGCATAAATCCCATACCTTTTTTTTTTAAGCAAGCAAGCATATAGTGACATTTAATTTGTCAATAAAAGAGGAAGATTTGATGCTGGCTGCTCGCTTCCGGTTGATTTTTTTAAAAGAAGGTAGTTAAAGCCACATGGCATTCAAACCAAACAAGCAGAATTCACGCAAATATCTATGGGACATTTTGAGACACGTCGGCAAATTTCACTTCTAGAGACAACCTTTTCTTTTAGGTATCGTAGGCAGTACCACATTGATGACCATAGTTGAAAGAAAGATCTTTAAGGATTTGTTTGGATGCTCCTAAAAAATTGAGCTAAAAATTTTATAGGATCCATGAATTGAGCCAGCCATTTATGTCTAGTTCATAAGTTGTACAATGGTGGTCTGGGTCCACCAAATTCAAACATGATAAATACCGAGCTAGATATTTTGTTGGAGTCGAAGACTAGAAGAGAGATGGGATTGGGTTGGCGACTTGGGGCAGGTTAAGGGTCTACTCAGGTCCAGCTTGACCAGAATCTCAACTGACAGCTGACTTTGAAAACCGTTCCAACTTCAAGATTTTCCACTTGAAACAATTGAGTTGGACCGGGTTGGAGTTCATTGGTGATAGATGGATTGATCACAAGTCCGCCCTATTGATTGGAAATAGAGCTAGGTCTAGATTTATTTGAGTTGGGTACAATCACCCGAGCCTTCAAATTAAGTTCAGATCAACTTGGCTTTTCCTAACCCAAATTAAGTACATTTTTGGCCAAGCAAAGTTTCAGAAGGGTTAGATTCAGTGGAGCTTAGTTTAGCTCAGCCCAAGTTGAAGCTCTACAGTGACAGACCAGATTGGCCCAACACGAAAACGCAAAACTACAATAAAACGGAGTTGATTCGGCTTGGTAAAATTGGACCTAACTAGAGCCAATCCAGTTAAACCACATTAATTGAATCCATAACAATAACTAGCCAGAATTAGAGGAAATCTTTCAATACCAAACTTGATTCAAATGAAACCTCATTTGGATGGACTAAATCAAACTAAACCTAAAACACATTCATGTCCAATTGTGAAGGGAGCAACCAAGAAAATGGAAAGGATTTGCTTCATATGTAATCATTGCTCTTCATTGATAGGTTTCCACATGTTACCAAATAAACGCAACTTAATCGTCTGTAATCCACTCCATGTTTTAGTATATATAAAGAGAAATATGGTAATATTCTCTTTATTTATTGATGCCGGCCATTAGAGAATGATGTGGGTGGCCATTGAGGGAGCATTTCTATTTTTTCTTTCAGCTTGTGATGGAAAGGAGATCAAATCTGTAACGATGTGCGGGCGTGCAACATTATCTGAAATGGAAAGGATAGATGGGAGAGAGAGAGAGAGAGAGAGAGAGAGAATGTGGTAACTATGATGTTACGCCGAGAATTATGAACTAAAAGACAAATAAAAGTAAAGAAAGATAACTGAAAACTAAAATAGCAATGCTAATCATTGATATGGTGAAGATTCCTTCTCAAAGTTACGACTTAATATTTATAAGTGGTTCCTATTTACTACCACGGTAGATGTTACCATTTAGCTCTGACACTTATCTTTGCTAATTTGCAAAAAAGGAGCTATTATTGTTGTGCATGGCAGTTATCTTCCTTCCACTACTCCTACAATCTTGATAGTGCTACCACTTCTTCATATTTCGACCTGCATGTTTGATAGTTGATCTGATATTAGCACCGATCGTTGTACGCTGAGGTACCCAAATAGTTCAAACGACACGGTAGGATAAATATACCACACCTGGAATGCCCAATATGAGATAGGTTCAAATATAGCACGCGAGATATGTTGATGGTCCATGCATGGCAGTTGCCGTGTCTAAAGGGTGGTCTCTTTGCGAATTTCCTCTTTTAGTGTATTATATTTTTTTCTCTTTAAAACCTCTTTTTTTTTTCTGAAAAAAAGGGAAAGAGGGGAGGAAGAGACAAGCCCACCCCCGCGTAGCAGCCCCACTGGGCCTCCACCCCACCAGGAGAATATTCGATGCGGGTAGAAATGACCGTGTGTTGGGCACCCCGGCCGGTTTTACTCATACCCTCCCCACTCGTGGGCCGGTTCGGTTACCCGACCCAACCCTCCGTATGAGTACGTCACACCTGGCACCACCCAGGCTACCAGCCGACCAGTAGCGCTTTCAGACCCCATGTCCAGGCGAGGGGCATCCGGTCCCCAAATTTAATCGACGCCTGTGCGTTTCGAACCTCGAACCACTTGGTTAGAAGCAAACGCCCCGTTCCAACTGGGCTACCACCTTGGTGGTTCTTTAAAACCTCTTCCATCCTCACTGCGGCCTCTATTGTTTCCGGTTTCTTATATATTTTTTTAAAAAAACTTTTGATTAGATCTCTAATATCTGTTATTCTTTCTGACATATTTTTCTTTCTGCCCCTCTCCCTCCCCCCTCCCCTTAGAATTGTTAAGATGGTTATGTGTTGAATATTGTTGGGTTTTCCTTAGAAATGCGATTTACTAATCCTGAAATCAAATAGCGATATCCATTAGAAGGTAGCTGGAAAAAAAAAAGTCAAATAAGAATTATCAATATTTATTTATTTACTCATCCATCTATGTATCTACATATCTTAGCCCAGTTCAACTCTGCTACACAGCACGCTCACTCTTATCATACTCAAATGCTCTTCCTAGGAATTAAAGTATTTTAATATTGGAAATCCCCAATCGTTATTTCTTGCTTCCTGGTCAGACTACGCCACAATCTTGTTCAATTTGTGCCACCTTTTCCTCATGATCTTTCAATTGGAGCTGGTACATCACTAGAACAATTGATTCAAATTCTTGCTGGTAGGTGAATATTTTACAGAGCAATTGATATCGATAATAGTAGCGTACTAGTGTTTAGTGATGTGCCTGCCTTGTACCTATACTAGATAAGATATGCTGTCAAGGCTTCCTCATTATAAAACAACAAACAGTTTTGAGATCATTAACCACCCTGTATAGGCAACTAACGCATCAGATAGTCGATATTGATAAACATGATTATTCACAATGCTCTGAGAAGAAAATAATATTCAGGAAAAGATTGCAACCATGCAAATAAGCCTATTATAGACCAAAAGAGCCCATGGAAGAGGAAAGTTGGCCCGCATTCAGAAGCGAAAATAAGTTCTCTCAGAACAGAGACAGGTGTGAATAAATGATAATGCTAAGTTCCAACTCTTAAACAATGATAAATTTAATAAACCACCAGCAAATATTGGTAGCATTCCAGATACAAGGAAAAACCATATTATTTAATTGGAAATCATAAGAAAAGCATTCATTTAACTGCTAAATGATCTTTGAACTCTTTTTTGATGTTCAGTATCCCCAGTTGTCATTACGGATTTCGTCATCAAACCTCTTCTTGAGCTCAGGGTGCTTCTCAAAATACTCGTCTGCTGTCATGGTGCTAATCTTCTTCTGCACAGTAATATGAGGTTTATGAGAATCAATTGCATCAAAAAAGAGTGCTGCAAAGGACTGATTATAACCATAAAAAAGGAGGTCGGTGGAGCATGGGATGGATTTGTTCCATTCCTACCTTCATCTCTTGAACCTCAGCAATTTCCTTCTCCAACCTTTCTGACTCCTTCAGAGATTGCTGTTCGGCTCCTTTCAACTCCACCAACTGAACATCCAAAGAAAAAAAATAAATAAATAAATATATATATATATATATATATATACATATATATCATAGCTCAAATAGAAAATAATGAGTGCTTCAAACCACCACAAAGAAGTGCAACCCCCCCCCCCCCCCCCCTTTCTTTCTTTCTTTTTTTCTTTCTTCTTCATATTCTCTCTCTCTCTCTCTCCTTTTAAGAAAAGAAATTCTCTTTTGTCCGCAGTATACCCAGGGAAAAAAACAAAAGATAATAAGGTACACTTATCTCACCAAAGCATCAAACTTGGGCTTATATTCTGGAGTCACAGTGTCAACATACTTGGGGATCTCTATGCCTGCAAAAGGATGATGTTTACATGAACACCTGTACGTGCAGTATCACCAATAAAGCTAGATATATAAGAGGCAAGAATAATGAGCAATTTGTGACAGATGAGTCTAAATAGAAATGCTTGGCAATGACAATATATAGATCCAACACAAATAGTTGGGACAAGACTTCAAGGTAATGGATTATGGTTGTGGTATGTTTCCACCAAAGAGTGAAGTCCCATGGCACATCCATCATATTACTGAAATAAACCTCCAAAATTGAAGGGAAACTAAAGAAATTCTTAGTGGGCGAGTCCAAATCATCAAATCCATGCATTCTCATCTAAGAATCAAGCCATTGATCAGACAGCTAAAATCTGAACGGAAACTTCTTGGATACTTTATTACACTAGACTTGAAATGACATAACTCTTGGCATTAAATTCCTGAAAAATGAAATGTTCTGAATTCTAGATCCCTCAGATTACTGAAGAAAACTAAATTATAAAACTTCTGAGACTATATCAGCAGCAGCATTGAATTCTAACCTAACCAGTCAAATCCTGAAGAGCATCTAGTAAAGAGTGAAAAATCTGCTCTCAAATATTCTAATGGGATAACAAGCAGATCAACTTGATGGTTGCCCAACTAGACGAGAATATACTGTGTGCAATTTATGGACAATGAATGAAAATTTCCGGCTCATGAAATGCAAAAATAAAAATTATTGAAAATCCATATATTATAAAATTGATCCATAAAACAGATATCTAATATATAAAGCTTCGTTGAGAGAGAGGAGCTTCTAACCTGATAGTTAAAGAGTAGAGAAAACATTGTTCATACTCCAACTACTACTAATACCTATTAGAGCTTCCATCTATGAGGCAGTGAGGGGGAGGGGAAATATAACAAATGAAGAAGATGAAAGTGGAGGCGCTGTAAAACAGGTGGTTGGCTGAAGTTCATATCTGACAGACTTTCTGACTGTTGTTGCTTCTTCTCCGGGGAAAAGAAGTTCACAGCCCGCAGGTCTTCTACCTTCATGCAGCATTGCTCCATCACGCTTTCACCCATTGCGGAAAATTCCCCACTGCTAAACCGACTAATTAGTAAAAGTTTCCTCTGCAATTAGGCTTATATATATTCCTAAAATTAGATTTTCTCCATTCACTTCCATGAAAAGGCCTAACAACACCTAGAATTAAGGTGACTGTGATTTTCAATCCAAATACATGACAAATTCAAAAGAAGCTCCACTTGCCCAACCTAGCAAAAAATAAAAGAATAGTCAGCTTGCTCCATAACAACCTCTGACAAATCATCTTCTCAGACAACCTACTAGTTCTGAATTGAAGAATCTCCACCAGCTACCGTGCACAGAGATTCCTAAGGCAGCCTATCTCAACGAGCCAAACCCTGACAACTTAAAACTATGGCCCTCGTTAAATTCAGTATTTTAATGTCCACATTGGTCGATCCCTTAAAGAACTTATAGCACATCCACAATATCTGTTTCCAAGATACTCCAACATACCAAATAAAACCATGTCGGAAAGCAATCTAACTTAGGGACAATTCTCATTAATATTATCTAAACAATTGTCACAATTGTACAACCATTATAGCTGTTCACGGAGATAAAAACTACTTCAAACCTTTAAGAACATTTTAAACATATAGATGGAGGGCGGAAAGACAAATGGACACAGAAACCCAAATTAATTAAGGAATAACTTTGACATATTTAGTCAACGGATAGATGATTGGTAATTGCAAAGTGCCGATCTTCAAAATTGAGCATCTTGTCAAGATTTTCATGCATAAAGCAGATGGAATACATGTATGGAAACGACAATTCTTCAATTTCCTAGTTCTTTACATTCTAAGTATTTTCTTTCTACCAGGGTTACCCTTAGAAATTAAAATTATGAAAATAATTATAAAGTTATGAAAATGAAATAAATGGCACCACTGCATGTAGTGCCAAGCACCCAGATAATGATCTCATCATTATATGACAATATATAGAGCTAAGGTTTCTGATATCATGTCATGAACCATTCAAATGCCTACAAAATTGGCACTTCTGTACATGACTTTTAATGTTCCGAGGTTTTTATAACCTACCAGACTTCAGAAAACTCCCAAAATAACAAAAATCAGTAAAATGCATTGATGACATAATCTAAGATGTTCTCCATCTTGCACCTAAAATCTTTATCATAACCTTACAGCTGCAATCTTTTACTCTTGCTATTTTTTTGGGCCTTCCCAAGTTTATCCATCAATTGTTCTTAAAGCTGATCATGGGCCAGGCTTGGGCATAGAAAATATCAAATTTTACATAGGCCTGGCCCGAAGCCCGATTAAAAATGAATTAGAGTTTAGGCCCGAGGCCCGGCCCATGATTAGCTCTGGCTCACTCACTTGTTCTTTAGTTTTAAAGCATGTTTACCAGCAAATACTATAAGATGAACTCAAAATACAACTTCAATTTATATTACTAACTGGCTGCTATAAGCATAACTATCCTCTTATTTGTGATTTGGAATCTTGAAATTCCCATTGTCACTTCTGTTAATGATGCGTCACTCTCGTAGTTACACTGCAGACACCATCTTTTGGTACCAAAAGCCTGCACGTAGAAATATTTCTTTAATTGAATCCATCCCATTGTTATTTCACCTCAACACACTCTTATAGCTTCATTGAAGCTGAATTATCTCTCACATCATTTATGCACTATAAACACCCATTTCTATCTTCCTAGATTTTACTGTATAAAAAGAAATTGAATATATAAGCTCAGTAAACTTGCATCTAGGGGTGAAAATGGATGGGATATTATCCATTAGGATCCATTTTTGTATCCAAATCTATCTGGATACAAATACAAATTATAGCATCCGACCGATATCTATATCCGTATTTGTATTCATTAAAGAAAGTAGATAGGGATATGGATATACCAATATCTGATCCATATCTGAATATTGAATTCCATCTGCAATTCTATTAGTTCCTGCAGCTGTTATAAACTTCGATGGAGAATAAGTAACAACATCAACGTATCTTTAGTTTAATCTTCATTTCATCCAGTAACATTTTTGGTTTGGTGGATTGGATCCTCAATAATCAAATTTTAATTCAAAATATGCTAAGTAACTTAGCGACATTATTATGATCCTTTAAAAATCAGATGATCAAGCGAATGCAATTATATCTTTATTGTCTTTTGTATGATATTTATTTATTTTAAAATAATAAGAGGCTTATATACTTCAAATGAGTTTCATAAAATTTAACTATCTGATTTGTATCCATATTTGTAAATGCCCGATTTGTATCCAAATCTATCTAGAACAAATATGGATATAAATTTTAGCAGCTAGCTTATATCCATACCTGCATTCATATACTGCAAATAAATACATATACATATATGAATGAACTGATATCCAATTTATATCCAATCTGTTTTCAGCCATACTTGCATCCTATATTATGACGTAAGCTCAAACATCCAAGTATATTTCCATGACACAGCATCTCGCCAAGTTTATAGTGTAATAACCAGATTTCTCACTTAACAATGTGAAAACCATAGATTTATCTAATGAAATGATAATATATCCTCTAATCAGATACTAGCAATGAGAAACTAATTTGCCAATGTTCTATGAAGGTTATAAGTATGAAGAAAACATACCGTCATAAGCTTCTTTATACATATCCACCAAGCGAGACCCAATTCCTTTTCTATAATATTCCCAGTCAATGGGTTCAGGTTCCTACATGAGCATATACAAGCTAGAAATCAATATACATGCAGCAAAGAAGATAACATGTTGTTTCTGAAGTTGCAGAGAGAAACATAGAGTCACATATACAATTTTAAAATAGCCTTAATACTTGTCCAAATAATTATATAGTCTAGCTAAGTTTCAATCTCAGTAACGCCAACTGCATCAGTACTCTTACAATGTAGGTGTATTATTGATGAATGTAGCAAATAATCAATGAACTAATTTAAAACTAGAGGTAATAATTTGTGCCTGAATAATGGTGGCACATGGGGAGATACCATCATTGAACTTCAGATGGCAGAAAGAAGCAAAATATCATCTTCGAAATCCAACTTGTCTTACTGAGAAATATTGAACCCTCAAAAAACTAAGATGAGTATGTTTATGTGAGGTCTCATAAGCCTGTATTTCACATCAAATAATGTCAATTTTATGTGTTGGCATACAATAATACATATAAGCCTGAAGCTCATGGTCAAAGGTCCATATCTCTCTCTCTCTCTCTCTGAGATCTTTAAAGAATACACTGATGCAAATTTAGTTGGAAAATTAAAGCAACATAAATGTTGATAGAATAAATAAGCGGCTGGTTAAAATACAATTATTCTTGTTTGCTATCCCAAAAAAAAGCAGAAAGAAAACAAATGAAGACATTCTAGCCAATTGAAAATTTCTCTAAATACGAACACAAATGCAGAAAGCGTATTTCTCTGGAGTGTTCTTCAGAAGAGAACAAGCACTGTGATCATGGATGCCAAAGTTTATTGCCAAGATAAAAAAATGGCGACCTTACGTGAAGACCTGATTCGCAAAGGGCCTGAAGAAACTAACAGGATACGTGCATGCTTGTGTGTCGGAGAGAGAGAATTGTTATTGATTTCCATTATTATAATCGTGATGGTTAATACAACTGGACAATAAGATTCTTTCCTTCATTTTAAAGATCTAAATACGAACGTAAATCAGTATGAGAGAATCACTGTTCATCCTTGGAAATGAAATCACCTCAGCATCTCAAAAACATTCTTAGGAAGTTTGTATTAAAATTAAGAAATACATCAGAAGCAAGAAACGATGCCCCATCGAAGAATACAGAGAATCTAATGAAGAAACCCTAGATCCGGCAGGATTCTTGGAATCTAAAAGAAAGAAAGAAGACGATCGGGTGAGCTACCTGGCTGAACTTGGTCTGAAGGTCGTGGTTGACCTCGTCGAAGGCGCGCCGGAGGTTGGCGAACTCCTTGCGGGCCTCCTCGGAGACGAGGAGCTTCGCCATGCCCTCCCAATCGATCGACTTGGTGGCCTTCGCTGCCGCCTCCACCACCTTCTTCGTCCCGCTCCCGCTCATCCTCGATTCCTTTTTTCCGGAGAGGTGGTTAGGGTTAGGATTCACGCTCTACTCTCGAAGGCGGCTTCGCTTCCTCTCTTCCGCAGTCTCTTCCAAACCACCAGGCAGGAGGGGAGCCGAAGAATCGATGCATCTAAAAGAAGCTGCAAATGGGCCGTCCGGAACCCAGCCGAAGGAATTCGGTAGGTGGACAGCGAGTCCAGGAAACTAGGCGGGCCGGCCCATATTAAGATGGGCTACGGTTCAGGCTTCGAGGAGTGAAGGAATTGGGCTCAGTAACTTCATCCTCAGGGGGGTCAAGCCGTCAGCGAAGTTTATAGCCAAGGAATCTGCACATAGTAATTTCATCTGGGTATAATTAAGTAGTTATTCAATTCCAATGAACAAGTTTTATAGCCAAGAAATCGTTTTCTTCAGTCATATTGTCTTTGAATGGCACTCCAAGCAGGTATATGAAGCTTTCGAATGAAGCAAATTCATAAGCCTACCATAATCCAATCTAATGAAATAAGCATTTATATAAGTCTATGGTGGATCGGTTTTGTATTTGATTTATCCATTATGCATGCATCTTTGAAACCTTTTCATCCTAATGGTTACCCACTTCTCCCCCATTCCTTCAAGCCCCTCTCATTTGTACCCAATCTTTTTTTTTGAAAAAAAATACTAAAAAGGGCTAATTCACATCTTTTCTATCTTGTGCCCAACCTTGCTCGAGAGACTAAGTTTGACGAGAATCCTTTTTGCAAGTGGTAAAAGATGATACCAATCGAGCAAACACTTGATGATCTTCCATGATCAATATAATCACATAATCCTCACTCTTTTCGCTAAATCTCTTTTACTCAATCCCTCCTGTTCCTAGATGGTAAAATTGGTCAATATAACATAAATTAAGCAAGATTTAATAACAAACATATGCATAGAATGCAACCAATTTTCTCCCTCCAATAGGACCAAAATCATATTGGATATTAGTATAACATATTTGTATCTATTTTTCAGTTGATGAGTAAATATGCAGGTATAGATATTGATCAAATGCTAAAATTTAAATCCATATTTACCTTAAACGAACATGAATAGAAATTGCAAATTGATAGTACAGATATGAAATACGGTTATAATTATTTTGGATAGTTAAATCATATAAACCCCTAAATCAAAGATATCACAGTATGAAAGGCAAGATAAGAAGCATATTAATGTCTTCACTTGTTTTCTTTTATAAGTTCACGAGAACTATACGATACTAAATAAAAATTGTAAATAGAATTATATATTTGGACATGAATTAGATAGTTTTCTATTGATATATTCTTGTTCGTTTTTCTTTGCATATATAAAAATAGATATGGATGTTAGATTAAACATAGAATTATTCCCAGCAAATATTATTCAGATGATTTTCACGCTCTTTGACATTCTTGATGCGCTATATGTCATTTTAATACTATCCATTTGTATGTATATGATTTAACAGTCATGTTCCTATTGCAACCATGTTTAGTTATAGGATAAATCAGAACAAGGCAAAAATAACTTGCTTACCAAAAAAAAAAGATAATTTATTATTTTATTCCGTCAAATATAACGGCTTCATGTCTAAATAGAAAAGTTATATGGCCATCTTTTCAAATTTTAAAAGAATATTAGTTACGTCCTTCATCTTTGTTTGAATGCACTTTGAGCCGGTCATGTAATGGCTCGCTATATCTTGAAAGTAGATCACCATCAGCCATTTACATCAGGACAAAAAAATATATATTATAACATAAATATAACCCATACTTGAACCAGGTTATATAAATATTTGGTCGAATTGCCTACCAAGCGGAAAGGGTAGAGACTACCATAACTGGACGGCTGTGATTCATTTTGAGGACGGCGTTAACGGTAGATCCAACGGCACGCTTAGGATTTTGCACGCCTAGAGGATCTTGTCTGAATAGATACATGAACATCCGAGATTTCTCTCACATCACGTGATTTAGAGGCTGTTTGGCTGTTTGCCCCCCACTTTACACGTGCGTCAAGAACGTGCCCGAAGCACGGCCAGAGTTAAAAGCCCCACTCTGGATTGAAGCCGGAGGGCTCGATTGGATTCTTACCCTCTCTCCTTCCTCTTCCTCCCCTTCTCCCTCCCCCACCTCTCTTTCTTCTCCTCCGCACCGCTTCGCCCTTCTCAAACCCTCTCTCCGATCCGATCGAGACGAACCCTCTTCTCCTCCTCCAACCAATCTCGCTCCGGCCGCCCGTCGACGTCTGCGTCGCCCATCCGGTCGAACTCCGGCATCCATCTCCGGCGCCGGCGTCCGAGGTACGTCCGCCCCTTTCTTCCGATCTTTCTATTTCTCCTCTCATATCAGAAACAAGAGGAATCTTTGATTACTGGAAAAGGTAGGATTCTTGATTGGCCCAAACGCCAAATTGAGATCGCCTGTCAATCCGTAATATTGGGCTGGTGGAGTTCGAAACCCTAATTCGGCCCTCCTTTCGTCCAAGAAAAGATTATTTGGAGGTAAGGAGCTTCTCTGAATCGGGCATGGTCCTCATCTCGTTATGGTTTGGTTGATGATGGTTTTTGGCTGCGTTTCTCCGCTCGTGGAGGTGGCGACAGTGTCAAGAAATTGAACTTGCTTTCTTTCCCTATTTTTTTTTATTCTTTCAATTTTTTCCATCTTCACATGTGGAAAGTTTGGTCAAGGCAACGAAAATATACGCACAGAACAATCTCACAACGAACTCAGGAGGAAAAAAGGAAAAAAAAAAAATCCAACACGACTTCCTTTTCTACAAGCCTATTAGCCATAAATTACCGCAAATCTTGTGCTGAAAGCCGGATTCCAGATGTGGAATTAGGGTTCTATCACTTTTCCAAAGATTACTTCCTGCTGCCAAGCTGTGTGCTAGACCTTACCCACTCAAGCTATTGCTTGATCCTCGTGTTTCTGCAGTGGTTCTGCAAAAGCTGCTAAGAATTCTGTTAAGACGAGTTCTATAGAATGCACTGGATATTCATATAAAATATTCGAGGTAAGTGGGTTTACCTTTCGATGCTGGCAAAGTGAAGTCCATCGTCACGATATATGAAGATAAGAAAAGTTCATTTTTGCTACTTTTTGCTGTACTCGCTGAATTGGACTTGCGTAGAGCATGGTATGATTAGGAAGTAATGTTTGCATTTTGTTAAAGAGTATACCAATCCTGCATCAATAGTGTACCTTATCCTCCCTCTCTCCCCCCTGCCTCTCTTATG
The DNA here is from genome assembly GCF_051530095.1 of Phoenix dactylifera. Classification (NCBI taxonomy): domain Eukaryota; kingdom Viridiplantae; phylum Streptophyta; class Magnoliopsida; order Arecales; family Arecaceae; genus Phoenix; species Phoenix dactylifera. Next base: position 29,560,213 of record NC_143201.1, on the reverse strand, counting down.
GGTGTGTGTGCACAAATCCAGGCAAGTGTGCCTCCTAGCTGATTCCATAATGCGTTGCAGGTAGAGACAAATGACGGTTATGTCTTCCAGTGGTGAGGTTGGAGATGGTCCTGCTGTATTGCAGTTGCAAAAATGGAGCCAGTTGCATTTTCAACTTCAACTATCAGAATTTTGTGAAGCTTTTATCTCCCCAACAAGGGAGCTGCTACTATTGCTTTCATATCAGTGTGAAGCCTTGTTACTTCCTCTGGTTACTGGTATTTATTGAATTTCTTTACCTTTATTTTGCACCCTAGCACTCTTTGTTACTCAGTACATTCTCGTCTCTTTTAAGGAAAAGGGCCCTGTATGCTGATGAAGACGGATGATGAAGGCAAGTTTTCTTCTGAAGGCTCTCAAGAACCAAGTTTGTCACCTTTTGTTTCTTCAGGCCATATGGCTGTACATACATCAGACACAGTAGACAAGGCCCCGTGCCCTACCAAACCTTCAGAAATTGCATCATCAAGTATTGCTTTCTCACATGGACATTGTTCTTCAGCTTTTGAGTATTATCCTGTAATCTCCAATGTGAAGTCACTGGCTTGGGGACATTGTGGGGATGGGTACAACGTATTTGAGGACTCTGGTTTTAGGGAGCTTCTCATTGTGTGTGGTGATGATGGCATTACTGTTCATGCTTTCCGTTATGTTGATAAAAGTTCCCAAATGGTTGAATCCGTGCCTGATGTTGGAGATGTGCAAGGCAAGTGGGTGCAGTGGGGGCCCACTCACAGAGCACAGTCAAAAGAGCATTCTGGCAGCTGTGAAAATTTGCATGAGAGAAACATGGATATTGGAACTGGTGGAAGGTTAAATGCTTATGGTGAATCTGGGGATGTGGAGTCATCTAATATTAGACGAAGAAACTGGCTAAAGTCCTTTCAAACTGTACTGGATACCAACGTTTCCAGCGGTAAGTATTTGGCCAGGTTCCCTGCAAAATCATCACTTCCTCATTCTGCAAAGGTTGTATCATTTAGCATTTATAATAGTACTCTGTTATTCTTGAAGTTTCGTGCGAATTCTTTAAGTGATAAGGAGGAGAACCGAAGTTTCGAAATTGCAGAAGATTTTGGGGGTCATGCACCCATATCAACAGGAGGTTTTGAGTGTATGACGGGTTGTATGGATACTTTTTACAAATGTTCGAGAGTGTTCTCCAGCTCATCACATCACTTAGTTGGTTTAGTCATGTCATTTTCAGATAATGCATTGATCGACAATCATGAACATGATCCTGGAAGCACAAGAAACACCTTGGTGGTGGTTATTATGCTACACCCGTGGGGTTTGCAGTGGGTTTGTATGGTAGACCTCCAGGGTTCATATGCTGGTGTAGATCCAAGATCAGAATGGGTAGACTTTCAATTTGCAGACAACTTTCTTGTTTGTCTTAATGCTTCAGGTTTGATCTGCATTTGGGATGCAAACTCTGGCAATCCTGTTGTTCGTTTTGATGTGTTACAGAGTTGTGGATTAGATACAGGGTTGCCTGTAAGCGGAGATACATCTCTTAGAAAGGAAAAAATTGATGGTGAAGTTGATCAACAATGTGAAGTTCATAGAAACGAAACTTGTACTAGAGACCTTACATGTGGTAGAACTTTTAGGAGGTTGATGGTGGCTTCTCATTCTTTGCTCCTAGCTATTCTTGACGAACATGGATTGATTTATGTAATTTGTGCTGATGATTATATCTCAGAAAAGCATTATTTGTGTAATAACTCCATGCAGCCTTCTCAACATTCTGATCTTGGCATATTGGCTGGTTGGAAGGTTGCTGGTTATGAGATAAGTGGTCAAAATTTATCATGTGATCCTTCCAGGCATCAAGGTTTACTTAATTCCAATATATCTGGTGAAGGTTTTTCAAATCTAAATCTGAGTAATTTTTCTAGACATAGGGAAAGAAGAAAGAAATATTCTCAGAATAAAGAAAGTCAAATGAAAGCTTCTCTTAGTGGTTTTAGTACTGCTATACAGAAAAAGGTTCAGAGGAATTCACAGTGTGGATCTGAAGTATCCTCGACTCCTATGCGTAGAATATTTCTTCCTATAAACAGATCCAACAAAGAAGATTCTATTTGCCTTTCACCCTTTGGAGTCACTAGACTTGTTAAATGTAATCAGGAGCAGAATGGTTACAAAATTGTTCACACCAGTTTATATGTGGCACCATCAGTTCTTGATGAAAGAGATTTGGATGCTTTCAGGCAATCGAATAAGTCTTTGGCTACTAGGATGTTTGTACCTGCTACTAAAGAATATTTTTTTGTAGGAGAGCCGATTGGATGCTCTTTCCAAGGATGTTTGTATCTGGTTTCCCAGGATGGCCTCTCTGTTGTTCTCCCATCAGTTTCAATTTCATCTGGTGACCTTCCAACAGAATCCATTAGGTATTGGCAACCAAGTATTGCTGCAGATAGCAATAATCAAGTTAAGAATTTTTTGGCTATGAATGAAGCTAGAGAGCTGTGGAGACCTTGGCAAATAGAGGTTTTAGATAGAGTACTATTATATGAAGGCCCTGAAGAGGCAGAGCACATCTGCTTGGAGAATGGTGAGTATGATTGTTTGCAACACAGCTTAATTATCGTGGCTTGTGTCTCATATATCTATTATATTCTATAGCTTCTTTTGATTTTATTAATGCTATGCTTAGAACCAGGGCTGTTTATAGGGTTCTTTGTTTGCTGGGCTTAAGCTGGACATGAGCATCCCTGAACCATGACCATCAGAATTTGCATGATTCTGATCATGGCTTTGGTTTGTTGAGTGTCCTGAGCCATGTGGATTCAATCTATTGGTCCGCAATGTATGTTTAAAATTAGCCATCTAGTATATGTTCTGGCCTACACTATACAGTATACATAGATGTCGAAGGTAGTTACAAGCTTCAATTTTATGACCAAACTAAGATTATAGATTATTGGTTTGTTCTTGTAGTAAGGTGTTATATGTCAAACTTCACATTTCAAATGCAATTTTAGTTCACTCCCCTTTAAATGCTGCCTAAGAATGGACAATGATTTTTTGTTACACTCTGATAACATACATTAGTTCATAATGATTGCCAATTACCAATTTTTTTTAAAAAATGGAAATTGGTCTAATCTAAATAAATGATACCATCTTGCACAATTATCATGTGCTGTTGTGTGCTAACACAGAAATGTGCATAATTCTATCAAAAACTACATTGCTATATATGTTATTAGGAGGGTATTCCACAGTGCCTTCCAGAGCTTGTCCCATTAACAAGTGTACCTAGTACTCATAAGCTGTAGTAATGTTGAACCTGATTTATTTAAAAAGCCATGCCAATATGATGCTTATGAACTTCATTCATCACATGGAAGCATACAGCCTATATTGGCTTGGAAATAGTCCAAAAAAGGGTAGAAGGTGACTGTAACTAATGGGACTTAGCATTTATATTACAATTTGTAAAGTGGTCATTTATTTTTTCTATGCGTTGATCTGACTATAATATGTAGCTACTCACAGTTTGCTTGGAGGCTGTAGCTAGATGTTTTCATCTGAATTAATGTTATTTTTGTATTCATCGTTGTCCTTGGCAGTATTCAGCTTCACTGATAGGCATTTCAACTTCAGATAATTTATGCCATTGGCACATTATCTTTTGACTGTTAGATCTTACTTGAGAATGATGCAACAAAGGCCCCCTTTATATTCTGTATTCACTGAATATATGGCTATCGATATGATGCAAATGTGATGTGTGGCTGTATGAATTAACTATACTCTCTGTCCTTCTAAATACAATGCATGCTTGGAGATGTTCACATTCCTCCCCACATTTGGTAAGGAAAATCAATTTTATGGCAGGATGGGACCTGAAAATCGTTCGAGTGCGTCAGATGCAGTTGGCATTGCAATACTTAAAATCCGATGAGATAGAACAGTAAGTTGCTGTCTTTTACCCTGTAATTTAAAGTTGTATTTTTAGACTTTTATGCAAACCTGCTTTAACGACATGCCTGATATTATGTAATGCTGTCAAGTCAAGATGTGCCATACCCATGCTGATGAGATAGCTTTTAAAGGTTATACTATCAGACTGCTATTTGTCAGGGATGTTTTACCTTTTGATTGTAGCCTCGAGATAAACAAGTTTCAGCTTTCTTACATTAATGACTGATTCCATGCTTTATGGTGTGGCTTTGCTTCAAACATGACAAGGAAAATTTTCCCGGACTTTGGATTTGGATGATATATTGCACGGACCACTTTTTTGAATTTTTGGATTTGCAAGATTTTCATTTTCTTAAGGGAGTGAGAGAGTTTGCTTATTTTTGATTTATTGCAGAGTGAGACAGGTTCTATTTGCCTGTTAGTTTATCTCTGCTGGCTTTGTCTAAATCTGTTTCACCTTTTTGCGTCTTGTTGAGAATTGAGGAGGTAGCTGTATTTCTCTTTGTTGATTTGCTCAAATCAGCTTGCCAAAACAGAAAGTTAAGGCACCATGGCAATATGCTGGTGAAATTATGCCTGTTTGTATGTATGCATATTTATATGCTGGTGAAATTATGCCTGTTTGTATGTATGCATATTTTTTCATGCCTAAAAATCCTTCTATACACAAAACACACAAATAAAACAGCTAAGGGGCAGCGCTTATACCTATCACTCAATCAACAATACCAGTTGCACATTTTCCATATTTTCTGAAAAAAAAAATTCTCTGTTTTATTATACAAGCATTTACCATCTAAACTTTACATGAACTGTTTTCACTATATGGCAGCAGAGTGGGTGCTAATTGGTTCAGTTGGTGAGGTTGTTGCAAATTGTTACAATGACCTAGGTTTGAGTCCATCCTGCACCTCTTTAAGATTTGTTAACTCAATAAATTGGGCGTAGGCCAGAAACTCCCTCCCGTTGTCCAACTATATGGCAAAAGCATCATATATTAACTTCTGATATAGATTTAAAGGGCTGGCTTATGATAGTTTTTGCTGGTGTAGCTGTAGTTTCTCATAGTAACAAAGATCATATTACTGCAGTTTGTAATTCATGGACAAGTTTCAGATGGCCTCATCTTTCTTGCCGCTGCTCTGAGTCTTTATCTTTAATGGATAAACAGATCTTTGGATATGCTTGGAGACGTCAATATGGCAGAAGAAGGCATCCTGAGATTGTTATTCACTTCTGTTTATCAGATCTTTTGCAAAACTGGAAGTGATAATGAGGTAGCCTTGGCATCTAGGTATGTTTTCTTTTTCCTTTTTTTTTTCATTTACAAGCCAACTGTTTATTATTAAAAAAAGGTTCTGTTCAGATAAGTACAGGTTTCTTACCGTCAGTGAATATTTTCTTGCTTCTTTAAAAATGCATCTGATATTTGAAAATGCTGTTGACTTAATAGAACAACGACAAGCTCTTTGGATATGAAGGTAACTTTTAATGTTTCACCTTTCAACAAGGGTGGCAATGGGTTTGGTTAGGTAAAGTTTTTGTTAAAAAACTCCCAACCCATACCTGACCCGCTAATAATCTGAATGGGAAATGTAAACCCATGCCCAGTCCATTTGGATAAACCCATAACCACCCATCAATTGTTTAAGTTTTCACTTATTAATCATACACATAACTAAAACATAAAATAAAACATGGCATGCAAAGATCACAACCAACAAAATCTAGTTTAACTTCAAATTCATCATAACCATAATAAATTTAAAATTTAGGATCTATGAGTCATAAACTAATCAGAACAGTGTTCACTGAACCAACACTATGACTCGTATTGATCAGCTATCGGAATGGCACGATATGGGTCTGCACCATGTGATGCCAAAGTGTATCGAAATAGGGAGAGGGAGGGGGAGAGGGATAAGGAAAGGGAGAGAGAGGGCGAAGGTGGGGGGAGAGAGAGAGGGAGGGAGGGGGAGAACCGGGGGGTGTGGGGGTGTGGGTGTGTGTGTGTGTGTGTGTGTGTGTGGAGGGAGAACCCTAACCCTAACTGTAATTCTAGGGGATTGAAGAGAAGAAGGGGAAAATTGTATGAATAACCTGTCAAAGCAAAAAAAAAAAAAGAAGGGGAAAGAGGGGAGAGAAAGATCGGGAGTGTACCTAGCAATCTTTGCTAGAGATCGTGGTGGGAGGCTCGGAATCGGGTGAGGAGGCACTCGGGAGGGAGATCGAGTGAGGCGATCGTGGTGGGAGGTTCGGAATCGGGCGAGGAGGCATCCGAAAGAGAGATCGAGCAAGGCAACCATGTTGGAGGGCGGTTTCGGGACTTTTTTTAAGTGCCAAACCATTCGAACCGCCCGAATTGTTGCAATTCTTGATTGGTTCAGTTTGTATGGCCCGAACCGTCCAATTCGAGATGGTTCGGCTGACCATGAATTAGAATAAAACTAGCTAAAGTGCAACCTCACGCTCCAAAATTCCATGGCCTGTCCTATCCATCATTCTTTATAACCTAGTGTTTCGAGACCCCTGGGTCATCATGTGACTTGGATTTTGCCAAAAACCCATTTTTAGCTTGTTGGACTGTGCGGTTTAACCATTCAAGCCATCTTATCCACTCTTTGACACGGACCGGATCAATCATATTAAAACAAAAAAAAAGAGAGAGCAGCTCGGAACGCTCTTGCTATATTTTCTCTTTATCAAGGACCGTGCCTCATCAATCTTCTTTCTCTCCATCTTGAAGGAATTGTGCCAGATATGGAGAAGAGAGCCTTCGCTTCTTGACCCTAACAGTAAGAGGATCATCGGTGAATTTGGAGAGAGAGAGAGAGTTGTTGTTGCCAGAGGATGCCCATCATTGGTAGATCTAGCAGGAAGAGAGCTGGAGGATGGTTGACAACGATGAACCCGGGCGGTAGAATGGTTGATGGCTGTGAATATCAATAGACAGTCCTCATCTCCAGATTCACGAGGAGAGCGCATGTCTAGATCTGGAAGGAGGAGAGTCCAAGTCTAGATCACTAGATTTTTGGAAATGGGGCAGTGAGAATCTCTAAAGAAATCTTCTCACTATTTTTTCGTTCTGTTTCTTCTTCACTTCTCTCTATTACTCTGCTCGAGATTTGTTCTTCTCTGCCAGGCTGAATGAGAAAAAGATTTTGATTTTGGAAGATTGGGAAAGAGGAAAAGTGTGGACCACTTCAATCACAGTTGATCCACAGTCAAATCGGGGACACGTGACCCGGCCATGAAAAGGGTTCGGACTGGGTCAGCGGGTTCTATACATTGCTATAGGCCTTTTTTTTTCCTTCAGTAAATTGAACGATATGGAAAAAAAATAGAGAACTGTCAACTATGCTAGGTCTAGGAGCTGGTTGAGTCTTGATGGGTGATGGGCTAAACCCAAATCCACCCATTTACAATTGGGTTGATTTCAGGGTGATCCAAAACCATCCAACTTTGAAAGTGATTTTCTATTTTTTTCCTGTCTAAATATATATCTAGTTGTGAAAACAAAGAATTAATTAATAAATATTACCTAGTATGGTGTTTGTTGTTAGATATTAGGGAAACAAGGTATAGTAGTGTGAAATGTTGCTTAGACATCTCAAGGTTACATGCTTGATATGTTTGTGTGGATTTCTGCATGGTTTTCTTCCTTGAAGTCTTCATAAACATGCACCGTTGGGGTGTTTTCGCGCTTAAGGCGTTTCGGGTGGAGGGTGCTAGGGCATCTGTGTGCACGAAGAGGGCTAGTTCGCTTAAAGCTTACCGCGCTTTTTACAAAATCGTTTCTTTTTCTGTTGTTCAATGGATGTAAGCTTTTGTTTATGTTTCACTTTATGGCCTAAAGTGTCCTTTCTCGCACTTCTTTAGCTGTTAAATAAATGTATTTATACTCCCTCGTGGCATATACATTCCATTTATCGTAGATCTAAGATCATTCCAAAATGATTCGAGCTACCATATTAGTCAGAATATGGGAATTTGCTTGGCTGTGCTGCTCTCCAGATAAATGACATTAAAAATTCATAAGGTTTTATGTTCGGAGCAGCAACAATGACATCATGCTCATGACCCACCCTTGTACAGAGACAAGAGTAGATCAGAATGGTGGGATATCCTGTTTTGGCTTCTTGGAAGCCTATAATGGAGCTTAAATGCTTCATGGTTTTGTGATACAGTAGCTCTCTTTAGTATAATGATGCAGGGACTTTTTCTTTTTTCATATGTAAGCATTCCTTTGTATGGGAATTTTAAAATTATAAAATGTCAAGCAATTGATCACTAAGTGAATGTGTAATCAGGATCAGGTTATGTGCAGATAATCATTCAAATTACCTTTTGAGTTCACCCTGATTTAGCATTGCATCTGTTAGAGCTCAACACGTTTTAATGCATGGATGTCTGTGATTTAATATTTGGATGAGAAGCGGTGAGGATACACAACAGATATGCATTATGGTCCACTTTAGACACATGAATGTACCTGAACTGCTTATAGTGGGCCACGCACCCATCAATGTGGCCCTTCATTGGATTTACTTATTTCCCAATCTTGTTTGTCACAAATATGGTATCACGCATGTAGTTGTGTGGACTGCAATGTGGAGATACTTATCTTTCAAAGTTGTCTCATGATTGAGATTGCGCCTAATTTGAATTCTTAGATTAATGGAAAAAAGTATAACAGCACATAACATACTTCTCATTCTCTTTGTATCGTATTTTTTTAATTGATGCTCTGAGTTAAAATTTTAAGGGGCCATTGCTTTGGCTGACAAGCACAATGGCAGGGGTTCAAGTCTTGGAGCAGCCACTTCGTGGAAAAAAAAGGGCCAAGGGTTAGGTTTGTTCCCAATTTGCCCCTTTTAGGACCCTGGATTGCCCGGACCATAACTAGGTAATGCCATTTTTTTCTGAGTTAAATTTTTGATTGGTGAGATGGATCTTCAACATGTTCCTTCTTTCCAATGAACAATATGAAGACAATAAATTAAAATTTTTTAAAATTTCTAAGAAGAATATGGATTTGTATAGCCATTTCCGCATCTTCTAACACAAGCCTGTAATCATAAGCATAGCCAAGAAAACCAACCCTTGTCTCAAGTGTTTGAGGTTGGTTTTATGAATCCCTATTTGCCACACATCTCTGTTTTCAGAAATCTGTGGTGTAACACAAGGTTTTTCTAAATAATTTCACATTATTCCCATTCATGTTATCTTAGTTCTTTCCTTCTATATTTTGACCCGTTGGCATAGCTTCAAGAACTTTAACTTTTTTCTTTTTTTCTTTTTTTTGATTCTTGTTGTGCATGCCAAGAATTCCATCTTATCCTTTGTATCATTTTGTCCTCAGCTGGTGTCATTCCTTTGTGTCCTTCAGTATGCTTGTCTCTGATTTTATTTTTACTAGTTGTACCCAAAATCAGTTCAACATTCTCTTATCTGCCTCTCTCATGGGCCTTTATCACTTGCCAGTTTGGCCTTATTGCCAATGCATGTGTTGTCCATGTAACATCCCAGATAAACTCCTCTACTTCATCCATATAGCTCTAATTTTAGTAGCTATTGGCTTAATCTACCTCTCCATTCTTTTGTGTAGTTGATCCAACCTATTTAAATCAAGCAAATTGTTATATTTCTGGCTATCAATTTTGTTTGGGGCCTTAATTTTACTTCCATTTTCATTATTATTAAATTCGATATATATTGTTGTCCTTCCTAGTTCCTACTGATTTTCAAACCGCTATCCTTGAAGGCTTTCATTCATATTTCTGACTTAGCATTTTCTGTCGTCCTCAATCAACACTATACCATGTATGAGTAACATGTACCATGATCTATCTTGGTGAATGTTGGCGGTAAGTTCATCGATGAGTAGTGTAAATTGATATGAGCTCAATTGTTTCCCATGGCATAAGCTGGTCTAATTTGTAATGGGAATAGGATTTTCATACCTTCATTTTTGAAAAAAAATTATAAACCTAGAATGTTTCATTAACTTCTCCAAAACTAAAACTGAAATAGCTGCTTCCATATCTTTAGTAATTTGGCTCTCATTTTCTTGACATAAATAGGTAAACAAAAAGTCCAATCACAATCCCTACTTCTTCAGGTCCAGTACTACAGACCAAAAAAGAGGAAAATATCATAAACAAAACCTGACATTACTGTTATGGGCAAAATGCTATAGCTGAATTCCACAGTATCTGATAGAATAGAAGATTACTTTTTTTCTAGAAGAGCTCCACATGATGTCTCTTCATTGAGAAAGTTGGGTGTGATCACTTTGAATAAAGTGCACTAGTGTCTCCCTTTCTTTTTTCCTTAAACAAGAAATAGTGGGCTATATCCAGTATGCAGCAAATGTGATTCCAGCCGCTCTGATGGTTCCTCCAAGGCACTAATATAACAAAAAAGAATTGTGTATAACAGTAGTAGATGAATTCTGATCTGATTAAATGGAATCATTTTAAGAACTGTCAAAACATGTGGTGATTTTTCTATGCTGCTATACATATGTATGTGTGTTTATGTATATATTTCCATATTTTCTCATGTTGAGGCTGTGATTGCAGGTTGCTGGCTCTAGCTGCTCGGTTTGCAACCAAAATGATTCGAAGATATGGGTTATTAAAGCATAAAAAAGAAAAGTCCATGTTAAGCACTGAGAAAGATTTAAAAATTTCTTCTCTACAGCCAGATTTGCCTGCTGATGATTTTGACGAAATTAGCTATTCAAGAAGGCTTTTTGAGATGTCTCACTTTCTGGAGGTTATTCGAAACCTCCAGAGCCGGTTGATTTCAAAAAGCAGAAGGCCGAGTCAAGGGGTATGATATTTGTTTTGTCATTGGGGTGTTGTTCTACCCATTAAGTACCTTTGGTCCACTCTGTAATGTTTGATGTTTTTATTGTTATTTTGTAGCTTTCAGATGCTAAAGATGCAGCAAATGTGGTGGATGCAGATGTACTACAGGAGGATTCTCCCCTTCCAGTTGTTATATCTGATACCAGTTCATCAGCATTGCTGGATGCTTCAGAAGGTCACATGAAGGGAGGATCAGCCTTCAGTACATCTGAGTTGGCATTTGATGACACTGGCAATTTAGCTTTAGCTCCTATAGAATCTTCTGTCGAGATGACAAAACTGATTCCTTTGGAAAATCCCAAGGATATGGTTGCACGCTGGGCAGTAGATAATTTTGACCTGAAAACAGTTGTCAAAGATGCTTTACACTCTGGTCGTCTCCCTTTAGCCGTTCTTCAGCTGCACCTTCAACATCAGAGGCAAGTAGCGCCTGGGAAGGAGCCTCATGATACTTTCAGTGAAATTCGTGATGTTGGAAGAGCTATTGCTTATGATCTGTTTTTAAAGGTAAAATGTTTGGCCTGTCTTTTTAAAAGGAAGATGACACCAGTCTGATATATGGGCTCATGTTTTTTGATGGACAGGGGGAAAGTGAACTAGCAGTGGCAACACTGCAAAGACTGGGAGAAGATATAGAAGTTGTTCTTAGAGAATTGCTGTTTGGTACTGTGAGGAGATCACTTAGGGCACGAATTGCAGATGAAATGAAATCATATGGATACCTGAGAGCACATGAATGGAAAACTTTGGAGAGAATTTCTCTTATTGAGGTTCGCTTTTTTGCCACCTCTGCATTACATATACATATGCGCATGCATGAATATGTATGTACATGCTAATATACATATTTTATATAATGTATTTTTTTACTTTAATTTCTAAAATGCTATTCAATTTCATGATGAACAAACTTTTCTCCTTTTGTGGAAAAGAGGCTGTATCCTAGCAGCAACTTCTGGGGTACATTTCTTGGGAAGCAGAAAAATATATGTGAAGCTGCAACAACTGTTACCAAGTCTGAAGCAGAAAATCTGATATTAAGCTTTCATGTGTTTGATGATCTTACCATTGAATGTGGTGATATTGATGGAGTTGTCATTGGTTGCTGGGAAAATATTGATCATGGCTATGCCTTTTCTCCGGTTTGTGAAGATAGTGTTGATGCTGGGTACTGGGCTTGTGCAGCTGCATGGTCTGATGCATGGGACCAAAGAACTGTTGATCGTGTAAGTTGCGTCTTGTTTATTTTGTAATAACTCTTTCAGTTTTTTTTGCCAGAATGATATGCGAAGTGATATGCTTGTGTCACAAGTGGTAGTAGTGGTCCTCGTGTATATCTAGACATGAACATGTGCATATGTAGGTGCTATTTTCATGGATGCATAAGATTTAATTCATGAAACACTGATTTTATGTGAGAAGGGATATAGATACTCACTCTTATTAGTTGAATACACCCCTTTGTGGCAGACACAGAGATAGAGAGAGGAGAGAGAGTATGTGCATGATATATAGGATTGTGCAAGTCCCAAAACAAAAGGTCAGGAACAGAGATGGTTGTCAATACGACTGACAGTTTGGTGTTATGGGAATTTTTCTCTTTTTCATGATATTTTGTCCTCCTCTTGATTATGCTTTTTTTTGTGTCCTATACCTCTGTGACGTTCACTGAACTTCTTTATCTCAAAACATTTTTCCTGTTGTTGGGGTTGAAATTTTGAACTTTCTTGATAAATAACATCTCTGTTGAGAAATAAAGATATTTCATAATTTATTTTTCTGCATTTCTTTCTTCCACTTTGTTGTAAATAATATTTGTAGTTTAGGCTTGTTTCATACTGAATGAATACTTTGAATCCCTTTGAATATCTTCTGGTATTTACTATTTAGCGTGCAAAGAGGTCATTTTGGTTGCATGGTTATATCATTACCTAATAAGGTCAGTGTATGTGGGAACTGCTATTCTATTTTCCTGAAGTGGTCATTGCTTTTTTTATTCTAATGAAAAAGCCCAATGCATCTGCTTCTATGATTTAGTTGTTTGGTCTGCCTTCAAAAGGTCTGTCATGTTGTCACATTAGTTTGTCATGATGGTTTTTTTTGTCTTTCAAGTTCGCGAGACTGCAAGCTTTTTTTTTCATAAAATAATTTGTAAATTCGGTTGATGATGCATATCTTTGAGTTAGTTGCGTTGCTGTGTTTGCCAACTGAAGATCCCAAGGTTAAATGGAAGCCTTGCAACAAAAAAGAAGTGGACAATCTAGCTTGGGAACTTGGAGATTTGGATAATTATCTAGATTTCTATGATACTAAATGTTAAATATCTTTCACCATAAGGGTTAAATTGTGGTTCATGTGGGTTTGTTTAGATCGCAGATTTTGGTAAGCTGCTCCATACCAATTGATGTGCTGCTTCCATTTCATTGTTGTTCCACTGTTAATGAAACTTACTCTTGATATATTGTTAGTTAACTGAGTCCTTATTAGTTTATGTAAAATCTTTCTGGTCATCCATCATCCCTCTTGTATTCAATGCTTATAGAGTCCAAATGACCATAATGCAATGACTCTTTTGATGCAGATAGTGCTTGATCAACCTTTTTATATGGGAGTTCATGTACCATGGGAATCTCAACTTGAATATCATGTCTCGCACAATAATTTAGAGGAGGTCTACAAACTCTTGGATGTGATTCCTACAACATTCTTGTCAGAAGGTTGTCTCAAAATTAATTTGGACAGTTCACATTCTGCTGCAAATGATGGAACGGATGTGAAGTCTCCTGATTATGCAATGTGCATTTGTGCTGCTGAAGAATTAGAGCCTGTGTGCATTGATGTTCCGCATGTTAAAATTCTCAGATTTCCAGCTACTACATGTTCATCATGGTTAAAAATGCTTGTGGAACAGGAACTGGCTAAGAGGTATATTTTTTTGAAAGAGTACTGGCAAAGTACTGCTGAGATCATATCACTTCTTGCCCGTGCTGGCTTTCTTATCAACTCGTCCAAGTTCTCCACCAGGTGTAAATCTTCTAAGAGTTCTCTTGATCTAGATATATTAGTCAGCGATCAATCTCACAATGATACCATAGAAGCCTTGCATAAGCTTGTTGTACATCACTGTATACGATATAACTTGCCATACCTTCTGGACCTTTACCTTGATCATCATAATCTGGCTCTGGATTATGGTTCTCTTTGCTCGCTACAGCAAGCTGCGGTAAGTTCCTTAGAATCCAGAAAGTGTTAGTGCTGTCAATATGATATGTTGCATGTGGAACTTTCCGTTTTTCTATTTTTTATAATATATCCATATGTTTTGAAAGCATATACATATTTCTTAATTTCATCCTCTTTTCTAAATTGCTTTTGTTGCATGCAGTTGCTTAATACAGAAATAGAATAACAACTACGTAATCCCTTATTTCAGAAATAGAATAACAGCCACACTTTTTGTACCACTGGATCACCTTATATTATAAGGAAGCAACTTTTCTCAATAAGTAACTCTCAATTATTAGTCATCTATTTCTATTTGACATTTTAAAATTCCAATCAAATTAGAATGCCAGAGTCCCAACTCCCAACACTGATAGGAATCTATATGTGGTGAGTTTTGCATAATCACAGCAATTTGCACACTAACCTCAACTTGTAATATATGATGTAATACCAACTGCGGGTAAGTTCTATTTCAATGAATATACATTGAAATGGATATGCACATACATGCCTGCCTGCCTGTGTGTTGATTTCATTAAGTGCTTCAGAAGTTTACCAGTATTTATTCATGACAAGTTTGGAAGCTAGAAATGTCATTGGCTTAAGTTTTCCAAACAGAAGCAAAGATAGTGCATACACAGTAGGAAGTATGAACTCTGCCAACTGTTGGTTCTCTGCTACGCTTTCCTTTGCTCTAAGATGGATAGGCTATAGTTTAATTCTGAAAGAACAAGATCTATCTTAGTTTCATGGTTTTGAGGATGCTGGCTGTGGTGGAAGACTCAGCAACATCAAATTTTCATGTTTCAACTGTAGGTTCAACCCTAATAGGTATCATAGGGCAGACTGGAACAATGGTTAGTAAATTAGCAATGTTTGAGGTATCTAATAAATGAGATTTGGTTATTTATTTTATTCAGTTTATTCTCTCCTAATTTTTCTGTATATCTCTATTTATATATGTCGTTCTTTACTCCTGTAAAGCATTCTAAAGCATGAATGGAGTATGCAATGCTCGGAGTCCTATTTTGAAGAAGAAGAAAGGAGATTCATAGAGATAAAAATCAGAATCTCAGCCTATTGATTATGGGGGATGCCTTGAAACTTCAGTTAGCTGAGACTTGCAAGATCTAAAAAGTTGCTTTCAAGATGTTCCAACAAAAATCAGAGCAATTATAGGGTATACTTAAAGCAAATTCAAGCCTGGATTCACTAAATTCACCCTAATATGCTACCGCCCATGCACACTCCCAACTACCCACTCTCCCACACACACACACACACACACAGAGAGAGAGAGAGAGAGAGAGAGAGAGAGAGAGAGAGAGAGAGAGACTTTGCTTAGCTGAAACATGCAATATCCACATGCTGCTTTCAAGTTGTTCCAGTAAAATAAAGGAATTTTTCGAATGATGGATATGCTTGGGTTAGAATTAATGCAAATTCAAGCCTTGATTCACCTGACACCCACACCTCCCCCTCCCGAAAAGAGAGAGAGAGAAGAGAGAAGAGAGAGAGACAGAGAGAGGCACTTAGATTTCATATACCTAGTTCTTTTTTCCTTCTTCTCTTCTTATTGGATGTGCTTGTGAAAACAGCCTTCTTACAAGATCAACCCATTTACCTCCATGCCTTCAATTACGAAAGTCAATTTATGTGGACAACAAAAATAATTATTTTTTTTGAAAAGAACTGTTGATCCATGCCTTTTGGTTTCTTTCAAGGTTCATTAAAAAAATGGAATATTTATTAAAATTCTGATCTTTGCACGGTAGCTCGCAAGGAGTGGAAGGAATGGGCATCTCATTATACAGATGATAGCAAATTATGGGATTCAATTTGTCTCTTTGGCTTATAATTGTGGTGGTGAGATGAATATGGTTTCTTGTATTGAACTTGTCGGAATCCCTCTTCATCTTGACTCTTCTCAAGTCAGGAGGAATTTTGGAATGTTGCTTCCTGGTTTCAGAAGCTTAAATTACGACCTGTAAGGTTTGTATTACTGGCAGTTGGCCTTTAAGGTTTCATGGTAGGGATATTTTCTTTCTTGTTGTTTTGGCTGGATATACCACTTCTTTCTGGTTTGACATCATGTTGAGGCCAGTCACAAAAATCTGCTTAACGTTTTCATTGGTGCCCTTTGGACTTGGAGTTGTATGAGCCAACTCCATTTTGACTGGAGAAGGCTTAGATGATAATGATGATTGTCGATTTGATGCAGTAATTGCATTCAAAGTTATCTACCTCATTGCTGTATCTTCATAGATGATTGCATGACTGCATAGAAAGTAACAACGACAAACTCAAATATTCAATGCATGGATGTGACTTTTGGTAACAACATTTTTATTAAGTCTTGCCCACACTCATATGTAACATTCTTGATCACTAGGTTTTATCTATTTACTTATTATTTTTATTTTATTACATATTACTTGGATGCTTCATTTTTAAGTTTTTTTAGAAGTGTTGACACTTTTGATATGGCATGACACGACACGGTTCTTGACTCCTCTTTGAAATATCTTGCTGATATCAGCAAAAGGTGCCCAACTTGTTGTGGAGTGTCATGCAGGGGACTCTTATCTTAAAGTGCCAGACGCTTCAAGCAAAGTGTCCTTATGTTTCTTTTATAGTTATCAAGGTTATGTGAACACTTCAAGCAAAGCGTACTTATGTTTTTATTATAAAGCTATCCAAGTTATGTAGGCACTTTATGCAAGGTGCCCTTATATTTTATCACAATTAAATGGGCAAGTGAAGTGTCATTATGTTTCAAATACAAAGTTACCACACATCTTAAGTAAGCTTAAATGAACCTAACTAGTAACTTAAATAACTCACAAACTGTTGTCTATTCTATTAGATGGCATATATTTCTCTGTCCCCTTTGGATAAGCGTCAATGCATACATTTATAAATCAATATATATTAACTTAATATATATGCTAGGTTCTCGTGTGTAGACTTTTGGAGGCTGCTTTCTTCGGCACTTGAGGTATATTTACATACATTTATAAATCAATATATATTAACTTAATATATATGCTAGGTTCTTGTGTGTAGACTTTTGGAGGCTGCTTTCTTCGACACTTGAGGTATATTTACATGTATATCAAAAGGGGCTAGTCATTTCAAGGGGCTAAAAACACCCAAAATGACAAGTCATTGCCCCAGCCTTGGTTTATTTTTGAAGAACATTGAAAGCTGCTTTGTTTTGCTCCCCTGCAAGTATAAGGCATTCTATTATTTATTTATTTATATTTCAAAAATCCCTTTAGTTTATACAGATTGTCATTGATGATATTTTCTAAATCTAATAAAATTGATGACCTTATTTCCACAAAGTAGTCTTTTTTGCCATCTTGCAAGGACTATGTTCTGGAACGAAGTCATGAAATATAGCTTAGTTAGAAAGCATTTAGTTACCTTTCCTGCAATGAATGGTCCATGAATTTGCAATTTTGAGGATCTTGGTACTTGTCTGATAAAAGTTTATGTGCACCAAGATGCCTTCCTTTCATAAAATTTAATCATCTTCAACAATACTTGCTTGAGGTACACAGCATTAAGTTCACAGAAGGTTGTATGCAATTAAATGAGAATCATGACATGAGGAGATAACTTGGCTGGAGCTATATCTGACTAGCGACATATTGCCTATCAATACCTGATCCTTATTAGCAAAACTTGGAGAAGTTGTTAAAGGATGTGGCTTAATGGGATTAGCAATAGGTTAAGCCATTTGAGTGGGGTTTGCTGATGACTAATATGCCAAGAAGATATGCAGCTTCAGCCCACCAGTGCACCAGCCAATTGCTGCATTAAGAAATCATTACGATGAAGTGCTACTGCTCACTGAAAAATGACAAAAAATGAAAATTGAGGAAAGAATATCATTGCTAATTAAACCTTTGAATTTAATCATTGAGAATTTTGAAGACAGATAGAGTTTACAGAAGAGTAGATTGACACAGCAGGAGGCAAGTTAAGAGACAAGTAATTAACCAGTGATTGATGATTGTGTAATTGTAATATTGAGTATCTTGAACTGAAAACACTGGCTCATCTATATTGGGATTAGTATGCCTTCTTGCAATATGTTTGGATTGCTTAGTCATATGCTCTATAATTCTCTAGTTTTCTAAGTGAACATAATGCCATTTTATCACAAGATTGAGAAATATTCATCTTTCTTGTATTGTTTGCTTAATTCATTTATCTATTTACTATCAACTGCAAGACATGTTCATTTTAGAAGCTGTACCTCTTCTTTTCAGTCCCATATAACCATTTTATTATCAATCAAATTTACTGATAGAAGAATAACTGAATCACTCTTCAAGCATTTGCCTGGCTTTTAATTTGTGGAATGCTGACTGACATATTTGGAAAACTAAATAACTATCTGACTAAATGATGCAATGCCTTTCAGGGATTTGCCTGGCTTTTAATTCGTGGAATGCTGCCTGACATATTTGGAAAACTAAATAACTATCTGACTAAATGATGCAATGCCTTTCAGGGAGACTGCCAATGGGCAAAATGGTTGCTTTTTTCTAGGATTAAAGGATGTGAATATGAAGCATCATTCGCTAATGCCCGTTCAAATTTATCTCGTCAAATGATCCTTGGCAGCAACCTCAGTGTTCTAGAGATTGATGAGATAATACGGACTGTTGATGATATGGCTGAAGGGGGAGGAGAGATGGCTGCTTTGGCCACTTTAATGTATGCTGCTGCTCCGATGCAAGAGTGTGCTTGTTCTGGAAGTGTGAACAGGCATTGTAGCTCTTCTTCTCAGTGCACATTAGAGAATCTAAGGCCTGGTCTTCAGCACTTTCCCACCCTGTGGCGGACGCTTGTAGCCAGTTGCTTTGGGCAAGAAGCAAATGACTATTCTTTGAGTTCCACTGCAAGTAATGGTAAATTTCTGACCTTTTATCTCTTGGCCTTTTGTTGTCTCTGCTTGCATTCTTTTTTTTATTATGCATTTTTTTGAAAAACAAACCTTCCTGCTGACTGATTTTTACCTCTTCAGTTTTTGGAAAGTCGGCATTCTCAGACTACTTGAACTGGCGCAATAGCATTTTTTCATCTGCTGGAGGTGATGCTTCGTTAATACAGATGCTCCCATGCTGGTTCCCAAAGTCCATTAGAAGATTAATTAAACTCTTTGTCCAGGTTTTTCTCTTTTTCCCCTTCTTGTATTTTGTCGTAATCACACAGTATATATCACCGAGTCATTATGTTGGAACATTGACAGATGAATTTATGGAGAACACTAACCAAACAATCTTATTGGTTCCCCCCCTTTTTCTTTTAGGAACATATCTATGTTTTTTTTTGACTTGTTTGGAGTAATTGAGAGCTGTTTTTGCTGCACCGGGAATAGCATAATATTTTAGTCTGATAAACTGTGGTGTTACTTCTACCTGAAAGTCACCATGGCCCCCTCAGTTTTGTATTGGTTAGTTTTAAAGGTGTCCAGTGTTTGGTTTTCTAGTATATGAAATGTGCGAAAGGCAACACAATCATTGCAAAACAAAGTTAGGACTTCTTCTGGGAGAAAGACCGTGTGGCCATAATTTGCCCCTTACAATAATTCCTTTCATAATGTAAATTCTGCTAGGAAGTAATCATGACAATCTATCCTTGCAGTTTATGCACAGCTATTGTAAGGATACATTATCAACTCTAAGATATATAATAGTGAAAGATAAAAAGATTTGGTGGTGACATTGGTGACATCATGTTATAGGCAAATGATCCTAGCCATTATCTTATGGGCTAGTCGGTGGTGGAACGACATCCTACATTCGGATCTCAAGATGGGATCATAGCAACATGTAATATTATTGTAATGTTTTACCTTATTAAAATCTAGGGTTTTCAAATGTATTTTCCCTAGTCCAAAATTAAGCTATTCCCATGGGGGAAATGATCTAATTTAGTTGCCTTCTCGAAATCATGAAATAAAGAAGCTTTATACTCAAATATGGCCTCGGAATTAAGTTTCGTTACAGAGTCAATAGCCTTGTTGGGAGTATAACTAAATGTGCACGTCCATGATAAAATGCATTGCACATTATTGATCCCAGCTGTGATGAGCACAACTTATGCTTAATGTCTCATTGATTGCCATAAGAACGAGGATATTTATCAAATATTTTTTTTTAAAAAAAAAATTAGTTGGAAACCTGGCTGGGTTACCTTAGATGCTAACATGTTTGTCTAGTGGTGTTGTTAATCTAGGAAGCATTTTAATGTCGTCTTATGCGGGGGTTTCCTCCTACAAAGTTAACTGCTATTATATCAGAATTATTAGTAAATTCCAGGCCTCAACTGGGTGATATGTACCCTAAGGTGGACAACCGGACACCTTAATTATCCATCTTATCTGTAAACTTGGATACACCCTCCATAAGTGGTTGAGCATTCTTGTTTCTAAGGGTAGACTGAAACATATATTCGAATAACTCAACTTGCTCCTGTTTGTTATTGACACATATATTAATAATGAGGAAGTGAAGTTCTGTTTCAGATTCACATCCCACCATTTTGCTTTTTTTTCATGACATTCATCGAGTATAGAAATATTAGTGTCAGATAGAATATTGTCGATGATTAGCGTGAATGAGATTCGATAATCTATATTATTAATTTTGAAAGAATTGTGATCTTGATGATTGAATATAAACACTATGTTATGAAGCCAATCAAATAAACCCAGTAGAAAAAAATAGGTGATTGTTCTTTTCATGTTAAACGAGCATTCATGTTCCTATGATTAGTTTTCTGTGAGTAAATATATGTTTTCTGAATGAAAGAAATGACATTTTAATATGCTTATTTGGCTGGATAGCACCTGTTAATTGTGATAAGTATTGCTTCACAATGATTTTGTTATAAGTTTCTTTTTGAATTGATGTCTAAATTAGTGCCAAGCTATTAATTGATTCTTCATGCATTTTCGACTTAAGGACAAACATATATGTCATTGCTTGGAAAAAAATACAAGATACATTTTTCTTCCTATGTTATAGCAGGTTAGTCTTGATGTTTATGTTCAATGACTATCCCTTGATCTTACATAAGCCCCATAAAGATTAGATTTTATCCATCTCCGTGTATGATTCTTTGTTCTTTTTTATTTATTTTAGGGTCCTCTTGGATGGCAATCACTATTGGGTGCAGTAACTACCGGAGAATCCTTTCTATATAGAGATAACAATTATGTTGTTAATGCAAATCGGAATGGTGGAGCTAGCGCTATATCTTGGGAAGCATCTATACAGAAAAGTATTGAGAAGGAATTATGTTCTTCACTTGAGGTATGGTTTTGTGATAAAATGCCAATTTACGTCTATTCTAAAAGTATGGATGGGTGGTAATAACTAATAAGAATCTCAACACGCATGATATGTCTTTTATTACCTAAATTTTCTCTGTACTTTGTATTTTCTTTTTCTCATCCATTTTCAAAATTGTATCATTTCTACAATTTGATTGCCACAAATGTTGAAGCAGTTTAGAGTATTTCCTGTTATGCAGTCTTTAAAGCACGCTTGATCATTTATTTGCTCAACACAAAAGACAGACACATACACACTCAGCTGCTGTATGGCAACAATATTTGGACTAAAGCATAATACATATAAAACATAAAAATGTCTATGGTGCTATGTTTTATTTCATATTTTTTTCCATGTTTCTCGTCAAGCTAAGATTGCTTTTGATGCAAATCACTAAGTTAATGAATCGGTACTTGTGTGATTTTACCAGATTTGAATTTGTTTCAGGAGAACAGATTTGGGGTAGAGCACCATTTGCATCGTGGCCGAGCATTGGCAGCTTTCAACCATCTTCTTGGTGCACGGGCTTTAAATCTAAAATCGGCGAATGCACGTCAAGAACTGTCTGGACAACCAAATATACAGGCAGATGTGCAAGCAATTCTTGCACCTTTAACTCAAAGCGAAGGATCAATTCTTTCATCTGTATGATGCCTCTCAACTGGGTCTTTTCTGAGTTCCAACTGAGATATCTGCTCTTTATTTGTTTTTGAATCTTAAGTCGAAAGTATTTTTTAAAAAAATTATGCATAAAGTCATTGGGTATGAGAAATACATAATTGTTCGACATTATTTTCAGGATTTTATGATCCGTGATTTGAATCAAAATAGCCTTAAGCAATTTGGATGTCATCCTTGGTCTAAATTAGGCAGTGTGATGATATGTAGACCCTTATTATGCGTTGTGGAATCTCTTGGATGATATGATGTTTTGACTGTTGTGGAGCCTGTAGAACATAAACTTAGCAATCTTACTAGAGTTATTTTTTTAATTATTTTTTTGAATTCTAAGAGTAAAGAGTGCATTGAGGTATATCCCGATGGTCTGCTTAGCTACTAGAGTTTTTGGATTCAGGTCTTGGATGGTTGCATCCCTAAGTATTTGGGCCTAGATAATTGCAGTGCAGGTGGGTCTTCTCTCCCTTTGTCTCAAAAAAAATCTAAGGGTAAAGAAAAAGAGATTTAGAATTCAAGGAGCCAAAGGCAAGGGGAAAATTTTTATTTTCTTGCAAATATTTTGTCAAAATTTGAACTTCCCTATAATATTCTACCTTGTAAGCATTATTGTGTGGTTGGAGACTTGGACTGCTGATTTTGTTGTTTGATGAACATACTCAAAATCCTGACATACTGTGTCCATAGTAGCATTAGAAATCACTTCCAAGTTCCAATGATGTCATATAAGTCATTGCAAAATTGAGTTTGGGGGGTGGGGTGGGGGGTGGGGCTTTGGTTCATTCTTTAGAAGAAAATGCAAAGGAGGCAGTTTACTTACAAATCCGTTTTTGATGATGGAAATATTGTTGATATTTGATGAATGAAGTATTGGTCTGTCTTTGTAATTTTTTTAGGGTAACCTAGGATAGCATTGGAGTTATATGGTGGGTTCAGATGTGTATACCTGTATATATGTGTTTATGCGTGCGTGCGAGAGTATTGAACAATCAGACATGATTTTATCTCGCTAGACATATTAAATATGAGCTTGTTGTAGTGGAAGCTAGATTTCACATGTTTATTTGTGATGGTTTTGTATTTTTTATTCATCTGATATACAATTTACTTATTTTTCCAATTTTTAGAAGTATTGATGTACTTCTAAAATTTATGAAAGCAAATGGAAGGAAACTTACGAAATGTGAGTTGACATGCAATTAGATCGAATCTGCACCAAATCTTCTCCCTCTACAATTTGACTCAAAACCAATCCTAACAATGTTGGTTGTCAACTATTATGAACACAAGGATTAAGTATTCATATTTTCACTTACAAAGATAAAAATGTTATTCATTTTTTCTGTACAAATTGAATATGCTCACACTGTTTTATGATATAAAACAGAACAAAAATGATTGGATCTTAAATTTCTTATGAACAGGTATCATGGATTTGTTTGAACTTTTGACGTATTATTGCTACGCAGTGGTTAAATTTATTGCTGAATTTCTAATGCAATCATTTTCTGTATTTATATTTCCTAATGAATGCTTTGTGCGTTCTTCAATATTAGGTCGTGCCACTAGCTATTATGCACTTTGAAGATTCTGTACTGGTTGCTTCATGTGCGTTCTTTTTGGAGCTTTGTGGTCTATCTGCCAGCATACTTCGTGTGGATATTGCTGCACTACGGCGCATTTCTGCTTATTATAACTCAGCTGAGCATAATGTACATTATGAGCATGTTTCCCCACGGGGTTCTGTACTTCATGCAGTATCCCATGAAGGCGATCTTACTGCTTCTCTTGCTCGAGCATTAGCAGATGATTATATTCACCATGATCATCTTAACATTTTAGAGAAAAAAGATGGTCCATCTGAAGTTTCGAAAGATAAACCATCACAGCCTCTCATGAGTGTCTTACACCATCTGGAAAAAGCTAGTTTGCCACCAATAGATGAAAGCGAGACTTCTGGCACTTGGCTTCTAAGTGGAATTGGTGATGGGTCTGAATTCCGATCTCGGCAAAAAGATGCAAGTCGATGCTGGAACCTAGTCACGGCATTCTGTCAGATGCATCATCTTCCCTTAAGCACAAAATATCTTGCTTTACTTGCAAACGACAATGATTGGGTACTCCTATTCATCTTTTCCATTGCTTTTTTTTTTGACTGTTGATCTGGCAACAGCAAATATCTAATCTAGAATGATAATGATCACATATGCTTTTGGTAGGTTGGGTTCCTAACAGAAGCTCAGATGGGCGGCTTTCCGGTTGATGTTATCATCCAAGTGGTAGGTTTGATTTCTTTTAGGAAAAATGGTCAACTCTGATTACAATCAAGTTAATCTAAACTCTTCTCCAATAAGTAGCCCTACTTTCTGATTTAATGCATGTCTCTTCTGATTTTATTAATTTGGACTTTTCAGGCAGCCAAGGAGTTCAGTGATCCACGACTCAAGACCCACATATTAACTGTTTTGAGAAGCATGCAGTCAAGAAAGAAAACTAGCTCTTTGACAAACACATCATCTTCAGGAAGCAGTGAAATTTCTTTTGATACTGATAGTAGCACAACTTTGGAACTTTTTGGGATTCTTGCAGAGTGTGAGAAGCAAAAAAATCCTGGAGAGGCCCTTCTAAGAAAAGCAAAAGACTTACGCTGGTCTCTGTTGGCAATGATTGCTTCATGCTTTCCAGATGTTTCTCCGCTTGCATGCTTAACAGTTTGGCTTGAGATTACAGCAGCAAGGTAACAATATCTCATCAAATCGGCTTAATAGTTGTTCTCATGTTAGGTTGCATACATCTGATTCTTGTACACTTGGACCAAATGTAGTGTCCCCTCGTTGATGTTACCGGTATCATAAAGTTTGTTCATTGTGGTGCCTTTTTTCCCTTTACCTATAATCACATAGCTCATGTTCTGTGTCTCGGTATTAGATCACATATTGGTTCGTTATCGGTAAGCATAACACACCCCCTACCAGCACATGGTACTAGGGTTTGCTAAATCAGTATTGAGAGTTGTGCCGACCAGCGAACCAATATGGTATCGTACCAGTCAAGGTTGGCAGAATCATCCCGAACCATACCGGCAGCTTACCGGAACGGTTCCGACAAAGAAACCAAAACGCCATCGCCGGAGGAGGAGAAGGAAAGAGAAGAAAAGAGAGCGCGAGTGGGGGAGGGCGGGAGAGGGAGGGAGAGAAGAAACAGGGATCTGGCCGCGGCCTCCTCCACTTGCACTAGCGTCGGCCTCCCTCCCTCTCTCTCCTCCGCTCACTCTCTCTTTTTCTCTCTCTCACGGTCTCCTGTGTCGGTATAGGCTTGGCACGGCGCATGCCCGTACCGACTCAGGCCGCTGGGCAATCGGTACAGTGCCTGGTACCAGCACAACAGATCCTGGTTCCAGTACATTTTGTACCGAACCGTGGTGTACTAGAACCAAAAAGAGGGAGGGGGTTGAGAGGGGCTGAGGCTTTTGAAGTCACCAGAGAGAGAGAGAGAGAGAGTCCGAGGCGAGAGAGGGGAAGCAAGAGCTTCGAGAGCTTTGAGCCATCAATTGGGAGCTTCGGGAGCTCCGCATCTAGTGACAGAGACTAAGAGAGGGAGAATGGGAGGGAGACCTAGTCGGGACGTCATTGTCGATATGGATTGAGGGCTTCAAACAAGGCGTTGGCACTTGGCATTATAAATCAAGATGGGGACCGAGGGCTTTTAACAGGGCCATCGAGGGTTTCTATAAATCTTGTTTTGATTGGCTAAACCATCCTAATAATCAGCTGTTTTGGTTTGGTACGCCCGAACCGGCTGGTTCAGCATGGTTCAACTTACCCTGCATGGTACACTACTACAGTTGGCGTCGCACCCATACCATATGTCGGTGAGTGTACTGAGCCCCTGTACTATACTTGTGCTGTATTGGATCAGTAGGGTGCGCCTTGTATTAGCTGGTGTAGGTCGTTGCTTTGAACCTTGCATGTAGCTTTTCCTGTATTCTTGTAGACATGCCATTCTTGTATTCTGTAATGTTGCTTTATTGAATGCTCATTGTTTGCTCTGGTTCAGGGAGACATCATCTATCAAGGTGGATGATATATCTTCTAAGATTGCAAACAGTGTTGGAGCTGCTGTTGAGGTCACAAATACATTACCAATTGGAAGCAGAATGCTTGCATTTCGTTATAATCGGAGGAATTCAAAGCGAAGGCGTCTTATGGTACCCACTTCAGGAAACTCCACGATGGGTTCCTCTTTCAATGTTCCTAGCACATCAACCTCTACCATAGCTTCTATTGCTCAGGAAATTGTCAGCGAGGAGGAAAGCAAGAGGATGGTCATGGAACAACCAAAAAGTTCCAATGATCTTGATGAAGGTCTTGCATCTCTGTCAAATATGGTAGCGGTGCTTTGTGAACAGCATCTATTTCTTCCTCTGCTTAGGGCTTTTGAGATGTTTCTGCCATCATGCTCTCTTCTCCCTTTTATACGTTTTCTTCAGGTATGTAGGCATTCTTAAATCTTGATTAATGGATACAGTTAAATGAGTTAATATTTTGTCTTCTAGCATGGTACCTCTTGTCATTGTAATGACCTACATTGACCTTTATTTTGACTAATTTAAAACTTTCACTCCTTCATAATGCTAATTTTAGGCATTTTCTCAAATGCGACTGCCGGAGGCTTCTGCCCACCTTGCATCATTTTCAGCTAGAATAAAGGAAGAACCATTTCTTGGTCAAATAAACTCAGCAAGAGATGGGCTACTTAAAACAGCATGGATAAGCTCCACTGCTGTAAAAGCTGCAGACGCTATGCTGTCGACATGTCCATCAGCATATGAGAAAAGGTGCTTGCTGCAGCTTCTCGCAGCAGCTGATTTTGCAGATGGGGGATCTGCTTCAACATATTTCCGGCGACTATATTGGAAAATCAATCTAGCTGAACCTTCTCTACACAAAGATGATGATGTATATTTAGGGAATGAAACTCTGGATGATGCTTCTCTTTTGACAGCACTCGAGAAGAATGGGCATTGGGAACAAGCTCGTAATTGGGCAAGGCAGCTGGAATCAAGTGGTGCATCTTGGAAGTCTGCAGTTCACCATGTTACTGAAGCACAGGTATTCTGTTTTGTATTCTTTGAATAGGTTTAATTATTGTGAAAGTTGTTGGATTTTAAGTCAAGGATTGGAAATCACTTGTGCCAACCGAGGACTAGTACGGGGGACCTTGCCACACCCTGATTTTAGTGAATCAGGCCCGAACTGCTCCATACCATGCCATATTTAGGTGTATTGCCCCAATCATGCTGCATCAACCCTGCACTACTTGGTATTTTTTTGATATATATTTTTTTTGCTCCATTTCTACCAAGGCAGAGCGACCCTGTACTGCCCCCATGTTGAGTACATACCGTACCGGCTGGTGATTGGCGAGGTCCATATGCTGGTATTCAATTCCTTGTTTTAAGTCGCTTATATTTAGAGATTTTTGGGTGTTATGGCTGAGTAAGTAGTTGACACTGTTCTGTGGCTTGAGTATTTTTCATATTTTAGTCATATAAAATGTTAGTTGCCTGTTGAGATTTTCTGGACATTATGGGGATCTATTTGGTCATATAGATAATGTGTTCAGATCAACCATCAGGGCTCTGGTTTCTTACTTTTCTTTTTGTTTGAATATTGCCTTTTTTTGTTGCTTCCTTTTATTTAAAGAAGTCCTATTACCATTACCTTTATGATAAATTCTCTCCCTTTTAATAGGAACCTCTATTTTGTTTCTTTAAAATATGAATGAAACCTAACAGTGTGCACCACATTAGTTTTTGGGTGACCTCATGTTCTAAATCTTCTCCTGTCTGTTCTTTTAATTTTCATCTGCATGGACCTCTCTGCCAGACCGTCAATGTTTATTTTAGCAATAAAAAGGAACTGGCATAGACACTAATTATGAAGTTCAATGGCATAATTGCTTTAGCATGTTGTATGGTAGTTTTATCTTCAAGAAGTTGGCAGGGAAGATTAAGGCCAATGCTATTGTCTAATAGAGGCTGAGAATTGCATTTAGCATGACTGTCAATGTTTGGTAGATGATGGCATGTAGCAATGTCCTCATGGGGAAATTAGTGGAATCTACTTTGACAAATAATTTGGGACAAAAAGGTAGCGGAATCTACTTTGACAAATATCTTAAGACATAGTAATAAACCTTTATATGAACATAAATTAGTCCATAGTCATAGTATAATTAAATAGCAACTCTCACATTGCGATGGACAATAGGATGTGAATATTGATGGTAAAAGAGATGTTGTAATTTTTTGTTGCTTCCAACAGCACTTGGGTGTTCTGATCGGCATCTCTCTCTTCAGAGCATGCATTGGAGAGATGTCCGGATTTGATTCTGGAGGGCATCTAGGAACTATCCATAGGTTGAAAATTTGGTGGAAAGATGACAAAGCGAGACATAGATCTGTCTTTATATTCAAAGCCACCGACATAATGAGTTTTACTATTGTAGGAGCAAAGATGCATGATGCGAGCTTGGCATCAAGAAAGAACAAATGTGCTTTCTATTTATTTTATTTTTTTTGCTACACCGGACGACTCATACAATTCTAGTATGAATACATCCAAAAAAGTCAAAATACAATAGGTTACGAAACGCCCGAGGCAGCTCCCCCTCACTAGTCCAAAGAACCCCCCCCCCCCCCCCCACCCCCACCCCAAGAGTGATTTGCCACAAAGGAAGTTATCTAGTCCGCAGCTCCATTGGCCTCTTCGTAGATGTGTCTCACCCTGAAGATAATGCCACCACTAGCCATACCTCAGATGTTCCGAAGCAGGGGGTGGTGTCTTCCAGCTTTTCTAGGACATCCTTTAATTCAACCAATCACTGTGGCAGAGTCACCCTCAAGCAGGATGGCATTGGCCCTCAGGACACGCCGAGCATGACAAAAACTAGCCCAAGTTGCCCTTAAGTCCATCCCAGGGTCTGAGATGTCGAAGATCGGGCTTCCTTCGGTTGCCCCCACTCTAGAATCCGGGTCTCTGATCACAAAACCTACAGCACCACCCCTCCTACTACCATCCAAAACACTTCCATCAGAGTTGACTTTTATAAACTTAGACATATTTCAGTGGTTTCCATTTCTACATGAATGGAAGATAGGCCTGCTCAAGCCTTGGATGCAGCCCAAAGGCCTAGAAATTGTTGTTCTTCTGCCCCACTAGTTCATATTATACTTATTCTCAATTAGCCTGCATCTTGGACCTCCCCTCGCATATATTCTTTGGTTGCTCTTTTCAGCTAGTAAACTGACTTAAGCCTTGAGATGATATGATCTTACAATCCCTGAGCTATGACTATAATTCTTGGTCAACAACAGATATGACAGACACCTCCGAAACCCCATATTGCCCAGCTTCACCCTCATCTTTTTCTTTTTCTCATTAACTATTGCTATTTTACATCTTGGGCATTGGATGGTCTGCATCTGAAGCGTGCTTTATACAGGTACATCTTGGCTGCCTGTCATTTAATAAATACATTAGGACTCTTGATGTATCTGCTTGAGTATTAACTCTTGAGAATAAATTATTTATTAGTTGATCTCATTCTAAAAAAGCTGATCTCCCATTCATGATTTTGTTTAATAATAGCTGATCTTTGAATATCCTGTTAGCCAAACATTCTGTAGCATTTACTCGGCTATTATTAGTGAGGAAAATCAATTCTTATGTCAACTTTATCACTGATCCTTTGGCCACTGGTTGTCTATGCTTGTTTTCATCCTATTATAGGTATGTTGCCTTTTCATTTCCAGTTACTAACTTTTGCAGGCTGAAGCCATGGTGGTGGAGTGGAAAGAGTTCCTTTGGGATATCCCAGATGAGAGAGCTGCTTTATGGAGTCATTGTCAGACACTTTTCCTTAGATATTCTTTTCCCCCTTTGCAGGTCATTCTATTGCTGTTCCTTTAGCATGCTTGGAGACACTAAACTGAAAACTAGCTTCAGCTTCTTACTTATCGTTGGTAAATATTTTATTTTTTTATGCAGGCAGGACTATTTTTCCTCAAACATGCTGAAACCATTGAAAAAGAGATTCCAGCAAGAGAATTACATGAAATGCTCCTTCTTTCTCTACAGTGGTTAAGTGGAACTATGACTCAGTGCCCCCTGTGAGTGACATTTTAAACTTCTGCTGCACAGCAACCCATTTGGTTTTTCTTAGTCTAATTCAATACTAAAATTCCTTTTACAGTGTTTATCCCCTGCATCTTCTGCGGGAGATTGAGACTAGAGTATGGCTCTTAGCTGTGGAATCAGAAGCTCAGTTTAAGGCTGACCTTGCATCACCTGGTTCTGTCCAGAATCTGGCAGGGGGAAATAGCGCCAGCATTATAGAACAGACTGCAAGTATCATCACAAAAATGGATAATCATATACATGTGATGCGGATGAAAGCTGCAGATAGAAATGGAACAAGGGAAAATAACCAGCCACATCACCGGTACTCACAAATCTCAGAATCTAACAGTTCAGCAACGGCAGCAAATAGTACAAGGATGAGGAGAAGGGCCAAAACATACCTTCCATTGAGGCGGCCTGTTATTGACAACATTGATAATGATTCTGATGATTATCCCAATTCTCCACGTAGTTCCAAGAGCAATGGTGATCTATTCAGAAATTTTCTGTTACAAGAGGATAGCATGAAAATAGAAGCATCTGTCTCAGCATGGGAGGAAAAGGTGAGGCCTGCAGAAATGGAGAGGGCAGTTCTTTCTCTCCTCGAGTTTGGACAAATAACGGCTGCTAAACAGCTTCAACAGAAGCTGTCCCCAGAACATGTGCCACTCGAATTTGTCCTCATTGATGCTGCTTTAAAGCTTGCTGTGTTATCATCTTCCAATGACAGTGGAGAGCTTAGTGAGTCAGTGCTTGATCCTGATGTCCTTTCAGTTATTCAATTGGTCAATGTACCAATCAGCAATCATATGATTGATCCCTTTCAGGTTTGATTAGATAGATGCTCATAATTTTACCATTATTAAAGAAATGATTTGTCAAGTTTCCATTATTTATGTGAAGTTGCATATATGTTAAGTTCAATAATCTAATGAGTAGAAGTATATTAGGAAATTATATGATTTTTTTTGGTGATCGTGCTCGTGATAAAATTACAGGCTTTGGAGTTATTAGCCACAAAGTGTGGTCAAGGTTGTGGGGGTGGACTGTGTAGGAGAATAACGGCAGTTGTTAAAGCTGCCAAAGTTTTGGGTCTTCCATTTTCTGAAGCATTTGAGAAACGTCCTATTGAGTTGCTACAATTACTCTCTCTAAAAGCACAGGACTCTCTTGAGGAAGCCAAGCTCTTAGTGCAGACTCACAGCATGCCTCCACCGAGTATTGCACGAATTCTCGCTGAATCCTTTCTGAAGGCATGTTCGCTGCTTCTTTTACTTTGGAGACTGATGCTTTACTTGTGTGCTAACAACTGTTTTGTATAATTCTTTGTGCCCAGGGATTACTAGCTGCACATCGTGGAGGATACATGGATTCTCAAAAAGAGGAAGGCCCTGCCCCTCTTTTGTGGAGGTTTTCAGACTTTTTGAAGTGGGCAGAGCTCTGTCCTTCTGAACCAGAAATTGGCCATGCACTGATGCGTTTAGTGATGACTGGACAAGAAATACCACATGCTTGTGAGGTATATCATTCTATGATTTGTAGAGGCATATGAACCAGATATCCTCCTATTTAGTTGCAGTTCTACTTTGTTTTGTTTTCATTTTGTTCGCTTTTTAAAGAACTTGAAATTATTGGGTATTTCTTTGTGATGCTAAATTACTTTTAATTGGTACAATCCGAAGTTTCTGATAATTTTGATTTAAATCCAATGCATAATGTAACATAGATAATATATGCATCTGTAGATGAGTTGGGAAAAGACGAGCATTTTTTTTGGTTATTGTTATCAAGATTAAATCCCTCATCTTCATGTCACTGCTCAACAAATTTCAGAGCTTCTGTGTATCTAGTTCCGTTGTACCATATGACATGTAAATGTTAAGATTTAAAATAATTACTTCTTCTTGCTCCTAAGAAAACTTGAGTACCATGAGATAATTTTCTTATTGAGAAAATTTCTTTCTTTGTCTGGATACCTAACAGTTAGAGGAATGAATACAAGGGTGTTTCTAGTTAAATTCCACCTGCTGTAGCCACCATCAACTAGATCAAGGGCCTAACATGTATTGGATTGAGTAGAAATTCTGTACCTTGTTTGTCTAGAATTTACAGGATTTATATTTATTTTTTTGCATACAAAGTTTTATCTTTAGAACTATCTTAACATGTATCTTGTTATCTAGTATGCAGCACACATCTGTCATCATATATTCTGTTTTTCTTCTATATCTCTCAGTCCGTCTGCCCCTGAGATTGCCAAAGATACGTATGACCAGTGATTTCACCCTGGGATTCCTTGTTATGAAGTTCTAAAGCAAGGTTAGATGCCAACTGAGGTTTCAGAGATGGGTCAATTTTGTAAAGCCCCATATTGAACTTGTATGGAAAATTAATTATAAGTGAAAGGATGGATGATCATCTCCAAATCCATTATTCATGGAAAGACATACCAATGAGAAATACACATCCTGCAGCTTTTTTGTAATGAGATTTTGCTTGATGGAGAAACCCGGAATGAAATTGGTTTTAGTAAAACTAGATAAGAGGCACTGAAGCATTCCTTGGAGCTCTGTCTTATACGACCACATAGGACCTCACTGGGAAAATCTAATTTGTCATGTGTCTTCCCTGTTGTTTTAAGAAGAGTATCCAACCTTCAGTCTCCTCAATTTGGTTCCTTGTCCAGACATTACTTAATTGTTCTTTGCAGGAATGCAAATATCCACCAACTCTACATTGGGGGTCATTAAGCTCCAGGAAATCATCCCAAGACTGGACTTAAAGACTCCGTGTGGCTGCATGCCTTTGATGAACTTTCAAATATCCTACCAAATATGAGTTTTTATATCTAGGGACGCCATTTACACCCAGCACATACCTGCCATCTGCATACTTCAAGAATACTGACCTGCTAAAGTCCTTCATTTTCAACTCCCACTTGCCATAACCAATTAATTTTAGAAGCTAGATTGGTACATGTTAACCTTTAAATTTTAGAGGCTTCTCCCTTGCTAGCACAAATTCTACCCCCCATCCAGTAGAATGCAGTATGGACAAAATCATTAATGTTGCTAAGCGCTAACTGTATTCACAAGTAGCTATCATTACTAGTGTTGAATCATGTGTTCGTATTGCAAGAGTACTTGAGGAGGAACAATTATTTCATGGTTTAGTGATGAGGAACTAGCCATTAGAAAAGCTGAAAAGTAGAATTTTGCTCTTCAATTGTTTGTCAAATCAGTAATGCATTTTCAACATCTGAGTTCAATTCTCTGAGAAAGACCCATTATGTAGTGGGCTGGTTCTTTTGTTAGAGATGTGCAAGTTAAAGCTATAAGTAGTAAAATAGAACTATTTTATATAAAACTAAGATTGCCTGAAAAAAACAGTATCATGGAAACGTCTCCATGTTCATTTTTCTCATTACATATTATTCTCATTCCAATATTCATGACCAAAATCTCTTTGTGGTTGCCGGACATCAGTGCATATTTTCCCCATCAAACTCTCCTCCTTACCTGCAATTTTCGCATTTAAGTTCACCCAAAGTGTACAGTATCTTGCAAAAGGAATAGCTGTCACCAAGTATGAGCTTACTTGAGTAATATCCATGAAGCCAAGTACGTCTCAAAAACAAGTTAATTTTTTTTATAGAAAATGGGTTCTTGAGCCATTTTTGTGTTCTTCTCTTAAATGTTTACGTGATCCTTAGTTTTATCAGTTTTTCTAAGATCTATTGAATGTTTGGCTTTCTTTGATTTGCTTGGGATCATTTTTGTTTTGCAACATATCAAATGGATGAGAGATAGTATTTGTCTGGTTTCTAGTCCTGTAGTTTGTCTCTATTAAATATGATAATTCAAATTAGCTTAGCAAAAGTGAAACACTGGAGGAAAATTGAAGTGACTTTCATATAATGTCCCTGAGATGGAAATGAAGGTTTAGGCGCTACCATAAACCCTATACTATAAGTTGTTAGCTACCAATTCTGATATTACATCTTCTCTTCTGAGTACTCTGATACCTGGGTCCTATAATGTTTGTTTCGAATTGCTTTTCCTCACAATGCTCGGTTGCACAGCAAACAGGATAAGCTCTCACCAAGCACCACGTCTAGAGAATAGATAAGTTCTGCAATGCTTTGTGAGCCATGCCCCTAATATTTTGTTCACCCAGTTATGAGTTGCTGCATCACTATTTTTTTAATTTTTATTCCATTTTTCACCTAAATTATTTTTTAAAAAAACTGAAAAAATGTATTCCTGTTTTTTCTAATTTAGATGTAAATTTTAATTTGGCCAAAAGCATTTGCTTAGAATTGCCACCAAACATTGTAGGGTTTATTATGATAGCAATCAGAACTCTTGCCTCCTATACATGACTAAGAAATGTGCAAATTTAGTTTGTGATTTAAATTGTGGGATATGAATTGTTTTTGTAAAAAGTTCTAACTTAGCTTTTATTTGACTAGCAATTATGCCTGACAAGTTGGAATTGTCTCAGGTTGAACTCCTCATACTGTCACACCATTTCTACAAATCTTCTGCCTGTCTTGATGGTGTTGATGTGCTCGTGACACTGGCAGCAAACAGGGTAGAATCATATGTACTAGAGGGAGATTTTTCGTGTTTAGCTCGCCTAATCACTGGAGTGAGCAATTTCCATGCCTTGAACTTCATTCTTAACATCCTCATAGAAAATGGCCAGCTGGAGCTGCTACTTCAGAAATATTCTACTGCTGACATAGCCACAGGCACAGCTGCAGCAGTCAGAGGATTCCGAATGGCTGTTCTTACATCACTGAAGCTTTTTAACCCACAGGATCTTGATGCATTTGCTATGGTTTGTAACATTGCTCTTTTTCTTTATTTAGTAGGCAGGAAGTTATTAAATTGATGTATCCTGCTGCCATGAGCAGATTTTTGAGAGGTGCTGCTACCTTTCGCAAAATTTTGATGACTGAAATATGCACACTTTGTGGAACAACAATTTCTACCTTCTCATGAACTTAAATTTTATATGAACTAAATATTTAAG
The DNA here is from genome assembly GCF_051530095.1 of Phoenix dactylifera. Taxonomy (NCBI): domain Eukaryota; kingdom Viridiplantae; phylum Streptophyta; class Magnoliopsida; order Arecales; family Arecaceae; genus Phoenix; species Phoenix dactylifera. The sequence continues at coordinate 29,524,885 of NC_143201.1, read as the reverse complement.
GCTTTATGTCGCTGAATTACTCAGGTTTTTTTTTATTTAGAAGCTACAAATTCTTGTTGCTTTGACTATTTTTCCGGTTCATCAATTTGAGCTCTTATGATACAATATGAAAAAACTTAATTTTCGCTTTACATTTTGATATACAAGCAAAGTTGGTATACTATATGAAAGAATTTTACGTTATGGAGTTCTGTTGAATATCTGAAGGGGTATTTTGTTCCCTGAAAATTAGTTCAAGTTCTTTTCATCCTCTTTTATGATGTTCTACCTGATCTGTGGTATTTACATATCCTTTATTAGCTAGTATTTTACCACTATATCCAGTTTCATCTTGTGAATGGTTAAACAAAACTCTCAGCTTATCAAATTATAATGATACTCTAAGTTGGTATGAGCATCATGAGGTCTATTTGTGAAAACATGCATCGAATGGGTTGCAAATGTGTCATGTAAAGGCTATGAACATAAATTATCTGTGACTGCACTAAGATGGATTTAAATCTGTATTAATGGTTATATGACATCAAATCTATCTGGCAGTTATTTTTTTTCCATTGAAAGTTGCATGCAAAAATTGACAGTCTTTTGCATGCAGGTCTACAACCACTTTGACATGAAGCATGAAACTGCATCACTCCTTGAGTCTCGATCCGTGCAATGCATGCAACAATGGCTCTCTCGTCGTGATAAGGATCGTCAGAATGAAGACTTGCTTGAGGCCATGCGCCACCTCATTGATGCTGCTGAAGTTCTCTCCACCATTGATGCTGGCCACAAGACTCATCGTGCCTGTGCCCGTGCTTCCCTGCTGTCCCTCCAGATTCGAATTCCTGATCTCCAATGGATTGATCTCTCAGAAACCAATGCTCGTCGGGCCCTTGTTGACCAGTCCCGTTTTCAGGAGGCTCTCATTGTGGCAGAAGCATACAACCTAAACCACCCGGGTGAGTGGGCTCCAGTTCTATGGAACCTGATGTTAAAACCAGACCTCATTGAACAGTTTGTTGTAGAGTTTGTTGCGGTGCTGCCATTGCAGCCATCAATGCTTCTTGAGCTGGCAAGATATTATAGAGCTGAGGTCGCAGCAAGAGGAGATCAGTCACATTTTTCTGTGTGGCTCTCACCAGGAGGGTTGCCTGCAGAGTGGGTAAAACATTTAGGGAGGTCATTCAGGATCCTACTGAAGAGGACAAGGGATTTGAGGCTAAGAATGCAGTTGGCAACAATTGCAACAGGATTTGGTGATGTGATTGATGCATGCATGAAGGTGTTGGATAAGGTTCCAGATAATGCAGGCCCCCTAATCTTGAGGAGGGGTCATGGTGGGGCATACCTTCCGCTTGTGTAGTCACATTGCAAGTTCTTTTCCAGTGAGGTGACAGTACAAATGGTGCTTAAAGTGGAAAGGCCTGAGTGGATCAGATGCGCCAGCTTACTGAGAGCCTCTTCCAAGCACGTTTGTTTTTCTCATTTTTGTTCTCTTCTATGTACAGTTGAGTGCGGATATTCTTTTGGATACACAGGGCTGAGTGAGGTGGGTTTTTCAAGCTTCATTTTGGCCTGAGTTCTTTTTTATTTTCCCGTAGGTAGCTTATAGTAGTTTGCTGGTAGGCTTCCCATCTCTGATGGAGTGTTGTTTTGCTGTATTCTTTGTGTAGTGTTGCATCATTTACTCTTCAATTTTGACGTGTAAGCATCTTCTTCATTCAACAAAGACATGTATAAGCAACCTGCAAAACTGTGCAAGGTGAAAACTGGTACCATTGTAAGCCTTACTCCATAGCAACTTGAGGAATCCAAACCTACTGTGCCCGTTGGTAGGGTTCTTTCTTGTTAGAGGGTGTTTATCAAACTTTATTTGCTGTAAAGTGCTAGACAGGTTGATTTCATGATTAGAACATTCACTCTTATGGGAGTTCTGTGCATATCAGGTCGTTTTGTTCAAGCGTTACTGGGTCTGAATCAGTTAGCTGTACAAGGTAATCCGATGGCTGATGCTATAAATAAGGCTATTGTTGACGTTGTTTGGAGTCGTACGACATTAATGCATGCTATGTGCATGTTAACTAATTAATATTAGGAATGGTGCCGCCGTTAGCGCTGCAACTGGACTTTCAGGACCAGGTCCGATCTAGGCAAAGAAAGACTGTGTTTCACTCGGGGGAATCTTGGACCCAAATCCCAATGTCCAATTGCAAATGTAGGCTTTGCACTAGATTGCGACTAGAGTAATTATGAATACATAGGGCATAAAGGAAAACAATATGGCCAATGGTTTTTCTCCTAATTGAATAAATAATTAACTAATAATTTTGCTACTGAAACAGTTGGTCCTCTCGAAAGGGAAGAAAACCCTAATCATCAAGAACATGTGGTTATGGAAGAAGACATTCTCTTTCGGCTGCACTGTTGTTTCGATGGATCAAATTTTACATCCCCAAGTGGAACCACTAACACCAATCCAGAACACTCTTGGTCCGATACCTTGTCAAAGAAATCAAAGTAACCGAACGTGATAGCTGGTTCAATCTTTTTTCCCTATCTCATTCAATTTTTTTTTTTCCCCCTGAGAACAATCATCTTTATTAGATAGTAGTGTCCTTAATTGGTATAAATCCAATGTGCATACTCATATAGCATAAATCTTCCAATTGCCACAAAACTAAACGTGGATAATAGACTTGTTGAGGTCGGGGTTTCCCCAACCTCAGACCTTAGCCTCCACCGAATTGGACAAGAAAAGGAGACTACTTCTCCACAGAAGGTATTGTCCGCTTTGAAGCAGGTAGAAACCTTTCCCACGGTTTTGCTCTTTAAAAGGCGCCTCCTGAGAGAAGGGTAATCGAGTCCTCCATTTAAGGCATAGACTTTTCCGGTCGATGTGGGACTAAGTTCGAGACCCTTTATTCCCACAACATCAGCCCTCCCAGCGGGAAGGTCTGAGCCTAGGTCAAAGGTCCTTTCCTGGCGCGCCAATTGTTATCCCGACCTCAGACCTTAGTCCTCACCAAATTGGAATAGTGAAAGAAGACTGTGTCCCCATAAAAGATATTGTCCGCTTTGGAAGCGGTAGAAGCCTTCCTCACGGTTTTGCCCTTTAAAAGGCGCCTCCTGAAGGAAGGATAATCGAGCCCTCCATTTAAGGCACGGACATTTTCGCTATTCAGCCGATGTGGGACTAAGTCCGAGACCTTTTATTTCTACAACAGGACTAAATGGGCATGTAATGTACAAATATAGCATGATTTAATTGCTCCAGTTGCAGAAACTACACTAATATTTATAAAGCCCTCTCTGGTACAAAAAAAAGACATGACAATCAACAGCTCCAGATTGTCCCCAATTTTTACATCCTGGAGGCAACATCATCAAAATGATCAAGCCTCCTGACAAACTTGCTGTACTGGCATCATGAAGACCTAGATTGCATATATGTGCCAATTGAACAAGTAATGTATATCCATGCTGGTTGTTTTAGTGGTGGTACGAATCATAGTAGATTGCCAGATATTAGACCACCGTGGGTATAATATGGGTCTCCTAGATTGATCATACATAGCCCAACTAAGAAGCCTATTGTACTGGTTTGCTGAGCCCTGCAGCACAAGCCAGATAAAGAACTAGATTCTGATGAAGTTATTGCATTTAGCAAAAGTTCAACGAACAAAATGGTTCGACCTGAACCATCAATCCTGTCCTCATTACATCAAGCACGGCAAATATGAGGAATCCTATTAAAAGAGACATAAAAAATGATAGAATTTAGACTATATTATCTGGAAACCTATTGGTGCAATTTTTTAAGCAGATGCACGAGACCAACATCGAGCATTAGTTGTGATGATGTGAACGCCGGAGCTAGCTGGCTGAATTGACTGTCTAGTTGCACGTCACGGAAGACGGGCAACTACTGAATGGGTCATCTTCTGTAACTCTGTAGCACATCAAGGTACAACCATAATCACTCATCCAGAGACTATTGTCAGCCCGAAAAAAATTTTGAAATTTAAAAGATTCTTGCATACTTTTAGACTTGCCTCGTGGCAGGCATTGATTCGTAGGCTGAGAGTCTCATGGAAGGATCTATTGGCCGGTCCTTTATATTGGCTGCGATCCGTTCTGAAGCGTATCAATTTGCATAGGAAGTTTGATAAATCTTTAGACCGGCAATTGTACATGAGATGAATGTAAAACAAACTAAATTATATATATATATATATATATATATATATATATATATATATATATATATATATATATTATATATATATATATATATATATGTATATATATATATATATGTATATATATATATATATATATGTATATATATATATATATATATATATATATGTATATATATGTATATATATGTATATATATATATGTATATATGTATATATATATATGTATATATGTATATATATGTATATATGTATATATATATGTATATATGTATATATATATGTATATATCTATATATGTATATATATATGTATATATATGTATATATATACCTACCTATGTGTTGCTGGAATTTGGACCCGAAGGCAGCCGTCGGCTGAGAAGAAGGAGCTCCGGCAAGAGTTGGCTGGTGGCGGTCTATCGGCGGGCGGCGTTCTTCGGAGGACCTGCAAAAAGTCGGTGGCTGGGATTTCCAGCGCCGGCCCTTCGATGCTTAAGTCAAAGGGAGGCTTAATTTTGGAGAAGGAGAGAGACTGTATGTAGAAGTCCGAAGCCCTCCCTTGGGAGGAAGAAGCCCTCTTTTAGAGGAAGAAGCTCCCCCTTTATAGGAGGAGTGGCAGAGTTACATGTGATGTGACTGGGCGAATTAAAGGGTTATCGTTACGATTGGACGTGGGCGTGTGAAGTAATGAGTTGCCGTGGATGGTCCGTTCCCATCATGGGAGGAGATGGCGCGCAGCCAGAGCTTGCTTGTGGCGCGCAGTGCAGTCCATTCTTGGGAATGGTGAGGCGTTGACAGTCGTAGCAGGGTATGATCCATGGTTGATATGTCGTGGCGTGGTCGGCAAGTAAAGTATGGTATGGTGAGGCTGCTGCAGGGCATGGCTGCAGCATATGGACGACGAGGTCGGCCTTCTGAGGTCAGCTCGGCCTTCTGTGCTCGGCAGCCTTCTAAGCTCAGCCTGCATGAGCTCGGCTCGGACTGCATGAGCTCGGTCTGCACGAGCTCAGCTTTCTGAGCTCGGCCTGCATGAGCTCGGTCTTTTAAGCTCGGCTCGGTCTTCTGAGCTCAGCCTGCTGGGCTCGACCTGAATGAGCTCAGCTCGGTCTGCATGAGCTCTGTTCTACCTGCATGAGCTCGGCCTGCTGTCGGATTTGGATGCTTTAATTGTATTTGTGGGGTGATCCATTTTTCTCCAAACACTATGTATACACTGAATTCTAAAAGGAGGATGTGAAATACCTGATTTTATTTCTAGATAACGCACTGCACAACTAGTTGAAGCTGGGCTTTACCATATATTTACATGCCAGAGGGGGAAAAAAAACTAACGACGATCCGACTTATTCTGGTGGCACGTGTGCTGCCGCTGGAATGGGTGCAATGTCAGCGGTACACGGATGCACGGGGCCCACATCCGAAAGGACACGTGCCAGCACCTGAGAGGCCCCATGTTCTGCGGCCTAGAAGAAAAGCTTGCTCCCGCCGCTCTTGCGATCCCAATTAGAATTAGAAAGTGGAGCAGCGACGAACCCGCCGATGCTCGCCGCAAGCCTCCCAGGTCCACGTCTCCGATGGCCCAGAGCCGCCTCGACCCAACACGTGTCCCAATCCAGCACGTCCGTCCTGTGGTAACTCCCGCTTCCCTTTTTTGGGCAAAACTTTTTTCTTCTATTTTTGTTTTTGACGCCATTTCCATCGGCATCTATTTATTAGGCTCTCTCGTCCACCCTTCCTCCATCCCCCTCTCTATTTTTAGGGTTAGGCTTCCACGGAAGCAAAGAAGAAAATCGCGCTCGGGTTCTATCTCTCTTTACGTTTCTTCGTGGTTGAATCTTTCCTCCGTTTGATTTTTTCGTCCACCCTTCCTCCATCCCCCTCTCTATTTTTTTTCCCATTGTTTTCTCGTTTCTTTCAAGCTGTTCTGGTACGAGAAAAATGGTGGCGGTCGAGATGGGCAGCACTACCGACGCCGTGGAGAGGATCCCGAAGGAGGCGCGGCGGATTCTTGACAACTTGGCGACGGAATGGAGCGACGTGGTCGACTCCAAGGCGTTGGAGGTGGTGCATCTCAAGGGGGCGATGACCAACGAGGTCTACCAAATCAACTGGCCCACAGAGAGGAAGGACGGGGTCTCTCGAAAGGTTTTGGTCCGGATCTACGGCGAGGGGGTGGATGTCTTCTTCGACCGAGAGGACGAGATCCGGACGTTCGAGTGCATGTCGAGGCACGGGCAGGGCCCGCGGCTTCTCGGGCGGTTTCCCAATGGCCGGATCGAGCAATTCATCAACGCCAGGGTATGCCTAACTTCGCTAAAAAGAAGGGGAAAAAAATGTTTTCCACTTCTTTTGTTTGGTTAATCTTTTCATCTGTAGGTGCATGCCGAGTTCTTTGATTGCTCTGTTGGATATGGGTTGCTTTAACTGATCATTTGATTTTATTATTGCAATTGTCGTTTTGAAGACATCGATAGTTTCAAGCTGGAATTTTCTGGGCAGGGTTTTGTTTGAACATATTTTCTTTCTTTCTTCTTTCTTTTCTTTTTTTTTTTCAAGCTGGATCTTTTGATGTTTATTATTTTCACTATTAAGTTCAATGTGCTGTCATTAACATTGTCTATTTTGAACTCTTATTTGAGGAGTATTTTATTCACTTACTATTCAGTCGAAAAGGTCGATACTTCCGGTGCTTATGGGGTCAAGAAGCTCTTTATTCTTTATGCTGTCCCTGATGCTATTAGTGCGAATATTTTACACTGAATAGTCTTAGGACCTGGGCATATGCGAAACTCTGTGGATATATGGTAGCAAGCATGGTACCAAACAATCAGAAAACTTTGTTTATAGCTATGACTCGAGAGAAAGTCTGGTAAATTTACTTCTAAGGATGGAATATACCTTCAATATATGAAGAAACTGGGTATAAGGTGCATTCGAATATTGTTGGATAGATAATCTCAGGGTTTGTAGGATTAATCTCAGCTTTAGTGCTTTCTTTTCTAAAGAGTAAAATGGTGCTTACTTTAAAAAGGATGGGGATTATGACATCCTGCAGTATCTAAGTTGGTAAGGTAGCAAAATACCTGGACTTACTTGCAGAGTATCCCTTGCACCGAATTGTAAATCTGGTTTCATATAGCACCATGCCTCCATATGCCTTTTATTTGGATTGTGCTATTTCACAATTTGTCTATCAATATTCTAAATAGTCATGTTGCTTTTGCTATTCCAGACACTCTCTGCAGCTGATCTGCGGGATCCAGAAATATCAGCTCTTATAGCATCAAAATTAAGGGAGTTTCATGATCTTGACATGCCTGGTCCAAGGAATGTATTTTTATGGGAAAGACTGAGGTATGTTTTAATTACTCATCAAACTTTAGGATTAAACTTTGCATGGTCATGTGATCAATAGCTTATATTATCTCTCTCTATCTCAGAAACTGGCTTAAAACAGCTCAAGATTTGTCTTCTGCTGATGAAGCTAAAGAATTTCGCTTGGATACCCTAGAGGAGGAGATAACTACTTTAGAAAATTTATTGTCTGAGAAAGATCAGAGAATAGGATTCTGTCATAATGATCTCCAGTATGGGAATATCATGATTGATGAGGAGACCCGACAAGTAACTATAATAGTAAGTTCCTTTCTCTATTACATACTAGTATACCGGCTCTTCTAGCCAATTGCTTAAAACATAAACTTTTTTTTTCTTTTTTTTTGGGGGGGGGAGGGGGGGGGGGGGGGGTAAAAACGGCAATTTAAATTACTCTAACGTGAGTACATCCAGCCAAATCACAAGAAATGAAAAAGTGCAAAGGGCTACATGAACTTTTCAAACTGCTGTTTCTGCTCAGTGAGATGGAGGAGTGTTATAGTCATAGTTGAATGGTTAGTTTCTTGCTATTCACAGCATATTTTCTCCAAGTGTGCAAGTGTTGCTGATGGTCTCAGAAAAACTTGTAACAGAAAGAACTTCCAAAGAAAAGTGGAATTTATTATCTCTGAGATACAATATAACTAGTTTCCCGTTCGTCTTTTATCTTAATCCTTATTCATTTTTTTTTACTACTAATTAAGTGAAAAAATTGATACTTTTAGAATTGCGCTTAGTTAGATCAATCTACATGCAGGACATTGGGTTTTCTTGGTCCAGTATTTCTCTGCGATTAGCTAAGTGGAGTACTATCTCTAAATTTGGTTTCACACCAAGTTGTGTTTTCCAGGGAGAATTCCATCTCATATAGATGAATTGTTATGACAGTTGGTCATGAAGTTCGAATGGTAGCTATGAGGGTTTTAAGCCATGAAAAGCATGGTGGGTGTTGGTCCTACTTTTGTGGTATACACTCCCAAACTAAGCAATACACTGCCAATGATGAGTCAGATCCATTTTTCTATCCTTTTCTATTTGTTCTTCTTCCCCTACCAATTATAGGAGAGTGATGCAGTGATGCAGACCAAGCGACATTTAGATTTTAGGATTTTAGTATATTTCATTTCGCAGTATAAGTTAAGAAGTTCAAAGTGATTATAAAAATCAAAGACAGTTTGCTTTGTAGAGGATGGTACAGTTAACAGCTCAGTAAGATGCGCATGTTAATTACATCGATCCTTAGTTGGTCAGAAGTTTGTCTTGTGATAAGGGCCAAGTTTGTTCTCTTGAGAAATCCTATTTGAATCACATTATCTCAACAGTGTATGAGTAAATTTGTGTGCATGTCCATATGTATGCATATAATTGGGCTGTCTTGTATTATGTGTTGTCTGAGATGTGAAAATTTACTTTGCTAATCATCATTCTTTATGGGAATAATTATCTGCATAGGCAATATATTGGTTCTGTCCTGCATGTATATTGTGCGAGAATATGAATGAGTGAAAGTTTTAGTACTCTTTTATGTGCCACCCTTCCCCCCTCTCTCTGTGTTGGGGGGGAGGGCGTTTCTTCTAGTGATTGCTTATTTATTTATGGTGAGGAAATCCATGAGTAGTCTGGCTCTTAGTTGCTAGAAGTGGGATGGGGTGTGCGTAAGCGGAAATAAGTCTCTCAAGTTATACAAACTTAAGAAGCTGGTGCAAGGACGAGTTTCTAAAGCAGGTATGCCACCCCAAGTAGAAGTTTCTAGCGCCCAAGATTTGCTTGTGGCTGCTTGTGGAAGGATATGAAAAGTTTGGCTTGTTAACTGATTATTTGTGCTACTCTAGCAATTGTAGCTTCATCCTTACTCTTGTGTTTGCTTATCTGTTGTTACATAATTTGTTGATAGATTGGAACCTTTCTTCTTGATGCCTCAATGATATAATCAGAGCCAATTTCTTGCATATCCAGCACTCTGATATAAATTTTTTTCTTGACCTCTCAACAGCAGACCAAAAGCAGACACCTATGAAATTTTGTAAGATGTCCATGCTATCCACCTCTCATCATTCTTTTGTTTTATAATTTCTAGGACTACGAGTATGCAAGTTTCAACCCCATTGCATATGATCTTGCCAATCACTTTTGTGAGATGGCTTCCGATTACCATACAGAGACCCCTCACATTTTGGATTTCAACAAATACCCAGGTTCATATTTCTTGGTATTCAATTTGCGATCACTTTGAAATTTATATACTCAAACTGGTTTTTACTCTCTGGTTCTAATCTTTTTGGCAACAGGTTATGACGAGCGCAAGAGATTTGTGCAGACATATCTGAGTTCCTCAGGTAATCTGTTTACAGGCTGCGTAAAACACGTGATGAAAACTGATCTTTTTGGTTTAAGCTGTACCTCAGCAACAGATTGAAATAACCTGTCACAATCTTAAGCAGTCTTAAGCATTCCATACATGCATCAACAGATGCAGCGGGTAAATGTGTAAATGATATTAGAATCGATAAGTTTAAATTTCCGCAGATTCTAAATCTTTTCACATTATGAAAGTTGAATTACAGAACAAAACGATGATCTTGCATTGAGATGAGTTAGGAAGATATAAATTTGTGGCCATTTTAAATGCATTCATGTGTCCCCGAATTATTGCTCGCTTAACATGGTAGACTGGTGTGTTGAGGTTTGCCATCGTATATCAAGTAGGAAGCAGTAAGCATGATGACTGTCTGGAGTTTATCACATTATGTGGTCAGCATAGGATTGTGCAATCAATGAGATATGCTGGACCGGACCAATAGTTTGACAGGGTCAAGGTGAATTTAAATCAAGTCTTCCAATTAGAAAGAATAAGAAGAAACTCTTCATGTCTTGGAAGTGATTTAATCATCTTTTAATTTGCAATGTTGGGTTGGGTCATTTTCAAAATATGGATGCATGTTTGTTTATTTAATATATCATCAGGATCACGTGACTGTAACAAGATTTTGCAGGCAAGCTGCTTTTTTAAGCCCCCTGATGGACTGGAAAACATGTTCTCAGATCCACTAGATGTTAATAACATGGTATATTGCTAGCAAAATGGATGCGGTGACATTATAAGCCTCAAATTTAATAGGGTGAATTTTGATGTTTGTCCTGTCTGGTGTTTTTTTTTTTTTTTTTTCCGGTTGAAATAGCTGAGCGAATCAATTATCCTACTTTTGTCACAATCGGTTTTCAATTTTATTTCTTCTTTTCCTCCTTTCTTCTAGTTTATTTGTCCCTGCCAAAAGAAACAAATCCTTCCTTCACCCTGTTAAAATTTTCTTTGGCTCTATTCTTTTACCTATAGGTGAAACACCCAATCAGGTGGAAGTTGACAATTTACTGCAACTTATTGAGAAGTATGCTCTCGCAAGTCACGTTATTTGGGGCCTATGGGGAATAATATCAGTAAGTCACTTGTGTCTGTCTTCTTTTTCAGTTGGGCTCCTATTACTACTCGTGTTCGTGGCAATTGGTGTCAACTTTTTCAGTTCATTTGTCCATTTGTCTGCAGGAACATGTGAATGATATTGAATTCGATTATATGGAGTATGCGAGACAGCGGTTTCAGCAGTACTGGTTGAGGAAGCCTGCTGCATTGGGAACTGGGTGAATCGATTGTTTTCTGCGCCTTATATTCAATTCTAGAATCCGCTGTAAATATGTTCACATGGGTTCTTTAACGCTGAAATTAGATAACGTGAATGTTGTAAAATAGTGCAGCTATTTTTGATAAACTGAAGGCAGTCCTGGTGTTTATTTGGGGGGGGGGCTCCAGAATTACTTTTAATATGAGAAAAATTCATGCTGGTTGTTATCGTTCATGTAATATAAGAAATATGCCTTAATGAATGCACTTTGTAATCTTTTGACGTTTGTTAGTTTATGCAATATTTAGTTCATATGCTTTAATGAATGTGAAGATTTCATGGGCTGATATTTGAAGAGCTTGGAATGCCTAATAGTTTTGGTTTGTCTCATATGACAGTGAGGCAAATGTCAAGTTAATATATCATTTGGATGACAAAACTCAGCGAGGCCGTGGCTCCGGGTTTTATGTCCTTGCTATTTGCAATTAACTGCTTTTGCCTGAGAACATTGGTTAAAATGTTTTCTGGTGCCTGCAATGGGCCTGCAAAATGGTTTCATATGCCTGGTGGTTGGGTTTATTCCCATCAAAGCAGCACTTAGCTCCATATATCCAGGAATGAACAATGACGCCATGCACATGGGATTAATAACATTGTTATGTGCGATTTAACATCTAGATATGATCATGCAATGAATATTTGTATTATATAACAATGTTTCCACACAATTCAGCTATATGAAGGAAGAGAGGTGTCAGCTGCCGCTGTTATGGTTGTTATTTAACACTATTCTGATGTGTCGTGTGCGGTACCTCCGGCCGCCTGTACCCCAACTGATTTCAGGTCTTCCCATTAGAACTTGATCTTGTACGAGAGCTTGACCTGGTTGGGGCACCAGTCTATTATGACTCTTTGATAAAAGTCATGCTTCCAATACTGAAACATGATAATTAGAAGTGTCATGAAAATTTTTAAGGCAGACATAAAAGTGGCGAAAATAACTTCCACTACTAGAACATGATAGTAGGAAATGTCGTGAAAATTTTGGAATATAAATGACAAAGATAAATGGTAAAATTTCAAAGTGGCCAGCAAGATGGCGAAGAACTGACGAAAGTAGCTCAGCTCTGTAAGAGAAAATGAGACATTTTTTCTTAAAAAAAGGTCGACTAGAGAGATCAAGGTCCTAAAATTGAATGAAACATTAGTTAAGTTTTTTTTTTTTTTCAAAATACAAGAATAATATTTCAATAGGTCTTGGTATTTTTCTGATTATTCAATTTTTTAATTTAGCTTTCACATCAACTCCTTCTGTTGGGAACATTTTTGATTCTACTATGTAATTTGATGCATAATTACAAGTATATGGATAGCAATAAGTTTTCTAAAATGTTTTTATCTCATTTAATAACCCTTTTTTTATCCCCACGTAGCGATACTTACCTGCCCACCACCGCTCACCACCGGCGACATATGAAGTCTTCTACTTATGATAGCATTGAAGCAAACTATAATATCAACCATAGTTACGTGGAAAAGTGACAAACACGCACCAAATCTATGCTGGTTGCCAGACATTTTGGTGATGAAGAATACTCATGTAGTGCCGTTCCCACGCCTGTACCGGCCCCCGGATGAGATGGGCTATTTCCGCTCTGAGACGAAGGCAGACCCGCGTCCAGGGTCCATCCGAAGCCCGGTCAACGCACCAGGACTCGGCGTGTTTGGACGTCAGCTTTTGTAGGAGCCTTCGAGCGGCCTCGCCAAATGGCAGCCACCCTCTCGATCCTTTCCCTCGACGAGACCATGAAACCACCCTTTCCCCTTCCCCTTCCCTCCTGAGAGAGCGGCCTCTCATTTTCTGGGTTGGCCTAACCAGATTCGGCTGCCGTTGCCCACTGCCATCTCACTCTCTCTCATGCAGATCGCTCTCCGATCGCCACCACCCCGTGCCGGACGCCGACCCATCGCTCTTGCCTCCTCCTGGGTCCAACATCTTCAGCTCCCCGTGCAAAACCACCCTTGGCTCCCAGAAAGATGAAGCAGCTAGCCACCTTCGGAAACATAGGATAAGCTACCGATATTGTTAGAGATATATATATATATATATATCAACCTTAGGGAAAAAGAGGAATAAATAAACAAGAGCCAGTCCGTTGTTGATTTGCTCGAGATTCCATATATATATCCGCGCGTAGTTTAATTTGAAGATGAACGACCTCTTCTCTACGAGCTCCTTCAAGAAGTACACGGACCTGAAGCAGCAGGTCCACCTGGACGAGATGGAGTCCGGGACGATGGGCGGAATGGGGGAGGCCGGCAAGGAGAGCGTCAACCTGGACAAGTTCTTCGAGGACGTGGAGAACGTGAAGGATGACCTGCGTGGGCTCGAGAAGCTGTACCGGCGGCTCCAGGAGGCGAACGAGGAGAGCAAGACGGTCCACAATGCCAAGACCATGAAGGATCTCCGGGCGCGCATGGATGCCGACATCGACCAGGTGCTCCGCCGCGCCAAGGCGGTGAAGGGGAAGCTGGAGGCGCTCGACCGGGCCAACGCCGCCCACCGGAAGCTCCCCGGGTGCGGGCCCGGCACGTCGGCGGACCGCACGCGCACATCCGTCGTGAGCGGGCTCGGCAAGAAGCTCAAGGACCTGATGGACGACTTCCAGGGTCTGCGGACGAGGATCGCCGCCGAGTACAAGGAGACGGTGGGCCGGCGGTATTACACGGTGACCGGGGAGCACGCCGACGAGCAGACGATCGAGACGATCATCTCGTCGGGGGAGAGCGAGACGTTCCTCCAGAAGGCGATCCAGGAGCAAGGGCGAGGGCAGATCATGGACGCCATCTCGGAGATCCAGGAGCGGCACGACGCCGTCAAGGAGATCGAGAAGAGCCTGCTCGACCTGCACCAGGTCTTCCTGGACATGGCGGCACTCGTCGAGGCGCAGGGCCACCAGCTCAACGATATCGAGAGCCACGTCGCGCATGCAAACTCCTTCGTCAGGAGGGGGACGGTCGAGCTGGAGACGGCCAGGGACTACCAGAAGAGCTCCAGGAAGTGGTACTGCATGGCCATACTCCTCGGCGCGCTGCTCGTCGCACTCCTGCTGCTCCCCTTTCTAACAAATGTCATGAATTTAATATAGCTTTTTTTTTCTCTCTCTTTTTGTGTGTGTGTGTGTGTGTGTGTGTGAGAGAACTGAGAAGAGGAGGGAAACCAGCAGTGGTACCTTCTTATGGTGCTTGGCTGTTCAGAAGACTCGGTGCTTGTGATCCCTGTGTACCCGACCGAATTCGGAGTTCTCAAAAAAAATTGGGAATTTCACAGAAAAAACGCTCCTTTTGTTTCCGCTGGAACATACAGCAGAGAAGCTGCAGCTCAATGTCAAATACCAAGAGATTACCAAATCCTGCTGCTGCAATGTGGCAGCTTAAATCTGAGGTGGAAACGCAGTGCATCCGAAACTATATATGTTACATCTTCTGATACAGCTGTTCATGAAGCTGCCATAAGACTAATACATCTACCTAGGTCGGCATAGGACAAATATTGCCTTTGTGAAATTGTTTTTTTAACACTCTAAGTAAGGTAGGTTAGCTCTAGAAGACGTCTTGCAGCTCTTTGCTGGTTGCCAGATGCAAGCATACAGTGGATTTTAATATTTCAATTAGCAAAAATAAAAAGCATGATTGGCTTCTTTAGTTCTTTTGTTGCCAACCATTCTGGAGAGCTCCTATAGAAGGAAGAGGCGGATTTGCCTGGCGATTTCGGTGATGTTTTGTTTTTTAATTTTTTCAGTTGTATCCGTACAAATTATTTATGATACTTTCATTTTCAGCAGCAAACAAAAGAAGGAAAAAAAAAAAAAAAGCATGATTGGAGACACATCTATTTAGATGTTAGTTAATCTCCATGAGGGGGGAAGTTGGAAATCAACCATGGAGATCAGAGCAGAAATATTACCAACCCCCTACTCTCAAGAACTAAGTTCATCATTGGCAAACATAGCTGTTGAGCACGCAGAGTTATTTGCAAGCAACTTTCATTCACTTTAGAATTCAGCCCAAAATTAACTTGATTGATTAATAAGTCAAAGATGAGCTATAATTTTGCGCTCGAAAAATAAATATACTGAAAGATGAGCTTACCCTTGGTACTCATGAAGGATTCCCCAAGATTTGAAAAATTTTAAGTTTGCAAGCGCCAGTTGAAGTTGAAATAAAAGCAAAACTAGGCCTTTGCAGGAACTCTTAATTCTAGTTCTCTAAAGCTATGTTGACATAGATTATTAGTTCAAAACAGATTTTGAAGAACAAATAATAAAAACATTAAAATGTATTCAAAAGCTTCAATATGGTCACAAGCTAGTGAATGTGATACTCTAATGCTCTATGGTGGAAACAAACAGAACGAACTACATACGAGAGAAATGTGAGGCGCAAACAGCACCTAACCGATTTTCATTAAGAGACACATACAGAAAAGCAGACCTTTTACAAAATTACTCTACTAATTGGTAAGACTGGCACTGACCTTCATTCCCAGTCTGAATTATCCAGATACGGTGCCCAGTTTCCTGAACAAACTCTTTGTCTCCTTCTGATCAATTCCATTCTTAAGTTAAAGGGAGCTCCAAAAGATGGATTGGCTTCATTTCCAGGTTCGGTTCTTCTATCAAGTGCCTGACGAGATGTTTAAGGGGATGGTGAAAATTTATACAGCTAACTGTCGAGTGTTATGAATAGTATCAATAATTCAATTTAAAAAAAAAAATAGGACTGGTAGTGTTTTTTCAGCTATATATTTTGTTAATGCATGCCTTCAACACTTTAGCTTAGAGCATTGTAGCATGGATCACCTCTATATGAGCCCTTGGCATTGCCCTTCTGATCTTGGCTTCTCTAATCTGATAGAAACATTATGACTGGCAGAATACTTCATTAAAAAGAAAAAGCTAGATATTACTCACTAAACCATATACAACTAGTAATTCGTACCTCCTAAATTTTAACTTGGTTGCTATGGACATCTGAAGGCCTCGCTCATTTGAACAAATGTGCCAAGAAAGACTAATTTAATGAATTTTATTTCAGAAATCAAAATACAAATAACCATGTAGAAGGAATTCGCAGATAGCTTATTTCAAGAACTAAAAGCAAACAAAGGGTGCCATCTAGTTGAATTGGTGAAGTAACTAGGTGTTGGATCATGATGACCCCAATTTTTAATCGAGCTTCCTCGTGTCCTAGCTCTCCTAATAAAATAAAATAAAATGAAAACCAAAAATTGCTGTTTGACAATATATAGCCTAATGAGACCTAGTGATATTGAGGTTTGATGCAACTGTAGTATCATAAGTCAAGCCCCTTGGTCAAAACAAGACACAAAGCCATTCCGATTGCCACATTGGTAAATGTTGCTGGAAACTGGACTCGAGGGTGACCGTAGACCGAGAAGGAGCTCCGGCAGGGGATGCGGCGGTGGACAGCTTTCTCCGAAGAACCTGCAAGAAGCCGGTGGCCGGAAGTTCCGACGTCGGCCCTCCGGTGCTTAAGTCAGAGAGAGTTTTTTTGGTGGAGCCAGCAAAGAGGTTACATAAAAGAAAAAACTCCCCCCATAAGAAAGAAGTCCCTCCTTTTTATAAGAAGGGTGTATGGGTTACCTGTGACGTGATTATACGAATTAATGAGTTACCGTAATGATTGGACGTGATCGTGTGAATTAATGAGTTGCTGTGGATGGCCCGAGATTTTGGGCTGGCTGGAGGTCCGTTGAAATTGTGTGCATTTAATCGTTGACAGTTGCTGGGGCGGAGATCGCGGGATTGGACCCCGGATGAGGAGGGGGACTTGATTTTTGGTGGAGTGGAGGGGTCTGCTTCTTCCTTTGACTGGATCTCCTTTGGGCTTGAGGTCGATCGGGCTCAGCTTAACCGAGATCAAGACTGCAAGCTCTGAGGCCGAGCGCACTGAGGTTGGGCGTTTTGAGGTCGGACACCTTGAGGTCGGGCGCCATGAGGGTTGCTGTCATCGCGCTCGCCATCAAGTTCCGGCGATATATCCACGTGCTTTGAGCAATCCATTTTTCTCCCAACAGTAAAGAATATCAAAAGTAAGAAGAGGTAGCATTAAGATCACAGAGAATCCAACAGGGCCTTCTTAGTTTCAGCAGATCAAGGGAAGGTGGCTATTTGCAGGGGCAGTGGCAATTGCCTAAAGAGAGACTCCAGGAGGAAGATAGAAGGAGCAAAAGGTATCCAAGAAAAGTAGAGTGGAGATGGTTGAGCTTGGTAATCAAGCAGAGGTAGCCTAAGATGCATGGACAGAGGAAATTGATTATTAATAAAGACACGAGGCAGGCAATGGGCAAGAAGAAGGGAGTTTCAAGAAGATGATCCTCGAAAATTTCCATCAGTGTCCAGAAAGACTTGAAGTAGGATATGGTTCCTTACATGCTCAGACCTATAGACCTGGTGAGTCTTGCATTACAAATCTCGCCTATCCAAAGTAGAGACCAACCTGATCGATCCAAACCCCTCTGAGACCAAATTGGGAGGTATATGAACTGACCTGAACTCATTCTTGCCCTTTACCCCAACAAGATCGTGACACATCTAAATTTCACGCGAGGTAACCTGAAAACCAGGTCACTTTGGCGTGCTCACATTGAGACACGAAGTTGATGTGCAACTCTTAAGCACCAGATAAAAGAGATGGTCACCACTAAATCTATGTTCTCTCTCGAAGTCCTACCCGTGAAGCTAGATTACGACGGCTGGATTTTATCCCGCGGCGACCGCTCTCTCTCTCCGGTTCCCAAAGAAGCCCTTAAAGGGGAGAAATAAACTTAAGATCCTTTAATACATAGTAAAAGGTAAAAATGTTCAGGTAGCCATAAGAGTACAGACTTCGAAAATTTTCACAAGAATCCACGCATATCATATGTACAATTCAAGTAATTTCGGCCCAAAAGATTAACCAGCTAGCGGAACAAAACTCAGCAAAATATGAAAACACGAGCTATATGGTCGCATTCATAATTAATGTCAGAAATCAGATTAAAATAAGCGCAAGAAGAAGAGAAGAGGTCAGGCTAATCAGCGATTCCCCATCCTCGTCAATAACGAACTCGAGATGAAACCCCAATTAACTGGGGCACCAGCGGCATCATTTGAGAAAGTTCTCTCTCAATCCCAATTCCCAGCACTCCGATCGCAATCAGACGAGCATGCATGCATTGCATCTTGAGAAAAGAAAATAATGAAAGAAAGATGGGAAACAGCGAAGGCGGTGGCGTACCAGGAATGATGAGATGAGGTCATCACTGAGGATCCGCCGACGGCTTCCTGAAGAAATCGTCGATCCGGCGGGCACCGGGAGGGAGGGGCTTCTCGGCGGCGGCGGCGGCGGGTCGGGGCCGGGCGGCCGGATGCGAGGGAGGTGCAGGCCGTGCGAGGGAGTCGAGGAGGAAGTCGGAGGTAGGGGGATGGGAGCACGCGGCGGAGTGGAGGTGGTCGAGCTTGATGGTGCGGCGTTTGCTGACGAGGGCGGCGTCGCGTGCGCCGGAGACTAGAGATTGGAGGAAGAGGTCGGTGGAGAGGGAGATGAGGAAAAGGGCTTCCGAGTTCACCTTCTTGATCTCCCGGTCCAGCTTCACCATCTTCTTCACCCTCCCCATCGGCAGCGATGGCCTCAGAACTCCACTGCTCTCCCCCTCTTCCTCTCCTCCTCCGCCCTGGAGTTGTCGTTTTTGCTGTCGTCGTCGATCCTCTTGCTCTTCCATTGATCGATTTCAATTAGGGTTTTGAGGAGATGGGAACCGGGCTTCTGCGAATTTATGGAGGTGACGGGTGGGATTTGAACGGGAGAAGGGCAGGCGAAGAGAACAGGGTGGCCTGCGTTGAGTCACACGCCTCAACCCGCCGCTGCTCGGGTGAATTTATTTGGAATTGGAAGGTCCAATCCCGCCAGAAAAATTTAAAAGAACAGGGACTCCCGCCAAAACGAAGGCATATAAAATTGAAAGGTAAAATGTTAGAGCATGGATCTATAGATCAAACAATTAGGCACCAGCCAAGTAATAAAAAAAATACTATGATTAGAGTCAATCAATCCAATAGTAATGAGTAAAGTAAATTAAATTATTATTTTGCAGATTATTGACTTAGATTGAGATCGAGTTAATTCAAAGAATTTTACTAGTTGACCAGCCCATCGCACCAAATTGCTCGGAGTTTTTATTTTAGAATTCAACTCAAACTGTAAAAACTTTGCTATGACTTGCCCAAGCCGATCGAGCTCAATCTTGTGAATTCTAACTCACATCACGAAGTCATAAATAAAGCTTAGGATAGAGATACAGTGAACGTAGAGAAAGCTGAGGAAGAAAAATGGTAAGGCACTATGCACAGCTCATATCCTCTGTCATTGCTCCCATCATTTTCTTGATCCCTCATTTAGTTTTGAGATTTAAAAGCTTCTCTATGAGACAGTTGGTTTAGATCAAGAAGAGACAAGGTAAGCAGCTAGAGTGCTATCAACCTTAGATAGACCCATACAAATATTATATACGAACTAAGGTATATTATCCACTTCATCCTTATTAATCCATCCTTGGTCGAAGAGGATATATAGTATATCCCGAGTCAAGTATGCAAAAACCTTTATACATTTTCAAACTAACAATCCGTCATATGTTTAAGCTACATAAAATTCTTACAAATCTGGCTGCCAAGAATCTTTAGCAGTATTTATGTTGCTAGAAGTAATTACTTATTCAAAAGGAATAATAAATAAAATCTATTATACCCAATGTTCTATTTGGACAATATTTAATGGAGAACCAAACATGTTAAAAATTATAATTATTCCAACAAATTAAAATCTAGTTTTCGATCGACATAATCTGGTATCAGACATGTATTTGTAAGCAAATAAGGGTTAAAATTGGTGTGCAGAGGTCTTTGAGTCTAAAGGTTAGCCTCTTACCTAGCTCGAGCCTTGTATCTGGTCTGGTTAGGCAGGGAGAGGATGCATGCTTGCAACCTTGTTATCAGCAGCATCCGTTCCCTTGCAAGTGCTTGAGCGGTACATGCATGGCGTGTTGTTGGGACAAGTATTATTTCAGCTCAAAGCTGATTTAGGGTTCAGCTGGAATAGATGATTTAAGATCAAACTAGGATCTGATTTAGGGCCAGATCTGAGTGGGCTGGACCCTAGAATACTTCCTTGGACTAATATATCGATTGGGTTGGGCCTCGGTGCCAACGGGCCCAACTATGTGCAATCAGTTATGTATAAAACCTTAGAATCTCTAATATTACTTACCTCCCTATCTTCAACATCAAAAGCTTGCTTTCCTCTTAATTATATTCTCCATGTAAATTGTTAGGGATCACCAAAGCCCCCACACCAACCGAAAATGAAGCTATATATTATGGCAGTAGCTGCTATCTTCAGCAGAGCAGGGCTAAGTCCCTCTCTCATGTTTTTTGGTCCAGAATTGAATGAGAACAAGTGAAAGATGACCTGACTTGGCCTTCCATTTGCAATCACTGTATGCACGGCTATGCCGATTCACATCACTAACCATCAAGATGCGTTGGCATGGGTTTCATTTATGCTATCATCTCGATGATTGGCCAACAGAAATATGCCTCAGTTATTGGCGGCATGCATAGCCATACTGATGCATGCTATAATTTCATCGAGAGGTTCATTTCGTGGCGGCCAAGATCGAAGCTGTAGTTGTTGTTGTTTGATCCTGCACTGAGGTTCCAGCAAGTGATGCTCGCACGATTAAACAGCAACTTTAGACAGCATGGGTGGATGCAAAACGAGAAAGGGAAGAGCTTAGCTCAAAATACACGTCTAAATAATACTAATTTTTAGGCAATGGCCCTAATTACTTTCTTTTTTTCGAGCAAAACATTGATAGAGGCCATCACCCTAATTACTTTCATTAAACAAATAAATTTAATGATATTTTCTCTCTCTATTCTAATGCCTATCTGGATATTTACGGTGCCTAGCATCGACTTTTAGAATTCTTTTCAACGAGAAAATATCATTAAGATCTCTGGAATGAGCTCTCGAACGGCACTCTAAACGAGTCGGACTCCAGTCGCCTCCAAATCAATGCTCTCAGCCTTCATTTAAAGCTTCTCTTGCTGCTATCACCATGTTTTGAGAACGTCTATCTTGAATGCCGAGCCGCAATTAGGAGATTAAAGCTGTCACTAATGACTAGCTTGCCTACATACAAGCATCAAAATAAGAATATTGTCAGCTCCCCAAGACTCATTACTTGTATGAACCATTGCTTTTGCTTGGAATTTGTTGCATTGATGCATAGACTTCAGGGAGATATGGACCTAAGTGTGGTGTCATAAAACCAAGTAAAATAATCATACTAAAGAACACGGTGACTGCTGCTGCAATGGAGGCACACCACTATCCGGGAGGGTGAACAACCACCACCAAAGAACATGGTGACTACCTATCCATCGGGGTTTGGGGCTCCATGACACAAAAAAGAAGGCCTTGATTAATTAAAGTTGCACCTAAAGCCATGTAGATAGAGGATGCGAAGCGAGCAAAGTTTGCAGGGCTATGAATGAAGCTCGGTAGCAGGGTTGGTTTCTTGCTGTACTCCTTTTGATGCTCCAAGCACAAAATATTTTATACTGAAATGTATATATATTAATGGCTTTTGAGCCTGTTCAACTTATTTTAAGGGGAACAGTTCTTT